>NC_056734.1:953808065-954135565 GCF_019279795.1 Protopterus annectens | reverse complement strand
AAGTTAAACTTATAACCATCATAACTATACTGTTATGAACGCCTTAATAATAACCACAATTTATAAAGTGAACACAAAATTAAAATAAAATAACGGATAAGTATCAGTATGTAATTTGTTATCAGGCTCAAATAATTGGTCTAGCTTTCAGCACGGGTTTAAGGGGTACATTCTCATTGAGCCCCTTACCACGGTGAGCTGCCAACCTGAGAATCCACTCTGTTTCACATAACTCAGTTGAGTTGACCCTGTCTCCCCCCCTCATGTTGTGTGGATGTACATAGAGTACCTGAAACAGGAAACTATGTTGGTCATTGCTGAGCATGTGTTTGGCTATTGCACTGCAAGCATCAGATCTTGCATAACAATATAAATGATCCCTAATCCGTTCCCTTAGGGATCTGTTGGTCTTGCCAACATAAAAGACAAAGCAGACTCGACAGTAAGCCACATATACCAGGTCCCTGGTGGTGCAATCAGCATGGCATCTAAGTTCCCATAGTTTACCATCGTTAGGATTCCTAAAGAACCTTGATGTATCTATGTTTTGACATTGCGGACACATCCCGCATGTTTTAGTGCCTAAATCCAATGTTTTAATGTTCATATTCCTGTCCTTAGACAAATCTGGAAAACATAAACGTTGCCTAAGATTTCTTAAATTGTTATAAACATAGCGTGGGCAATTGCCCACAACTTGATGTGTCTTAACATCTGATGTTAGAATGTTCCAATTGTCCATCAGTGCTTTCTGAACCAATGGTAAATCTCTAGCATAAGGGAGAACTACTGGTAACCGTGCCATATCCCTAGTTGCTTCATTCTCTACTTTCCTAGACCCATTCGCAGAGTAATATGGCTTGCCTCTGCTGGACCTGAGCCTCACCACTTCATTACAAACTAAATCTAAATCTTCCTGCTGATATCCCCTGCCATGAAAGCTGTCCTTTAAGTATTCAATTTCTTGATGAAATTTTGTGTCATCTGAACAAAGACGAGATGACCTCAACACCTGGCCTTTGACTATATTCTTGAAAGTCCCTGAATGATGCATGCTGTCTGCTGCTAAATAAGAAGGTTTATAACAATCTTTCCTAAACACCTTCGTGTTGAATTTATTAAAATCACGATAAATAGTTACATCCAGGAAGTTGTCTAGAGCGGAACAATCACTATTGGAGAAGGGTTTGTCATTTATTCCTTCCCAGGCAGCAGGTATTTGTGATTATCTTTTGGCTATTAGACTTTTCGCCAGAAATGTGAATTTAAAGCTGATGTTCAATGATAGTGACAATAATGTTGGCTCCCGTTTTAAACGCAAAAGCGTAATTAATCCAAGACTCATGCCCAATTCTTGACTAATTTGTAAAAGCAGTAGAGAATGATCTTTATGACAGTCTTGGCACTGGTTTTCATGATGATTTTAGCAACTTACAATATGATCAACGTACTGCAATGTGGGACTTGAGTAAAAATACTGACATTATTATACGGCCTGCTGACAAAGGAGGACAAATTGTTGTATTAGATAGACAATACTATATTGATTCCATGTTAACCATGCTCAATACTGATGCCTATGAGGCAGTAACATTTGAGATAATAGAGAATTGTTGCATCAACATCTACAAGATGTTGAATGATTGTTTTTCTTTGAATTTGTTAACCAAGGAAATGTTGGAATTTTTTCTGGTTGAGTTTCCTGTGGTGCCACGAATAAATGGACTTCCTAAAGTCCATAAAAATGCCATGAAACCACCCATGAGACCCATAGTGGCGGGTGATGGATGGGTTACGCAGCCCATCTCAATTTATTTGGACACGAAACTCAAGTTTGTTTTGCAAAAATATGGTTATGTATTGAAAGACACTGCACAATTCTTAACTGATTTATACATGTTTGTTGATGGTTTAGCAGGAATTGATAATTTACATATGGTTACGATGGATGTCACTTCATTGTTCACTTGCATACCGAATGAAATAGGTATAGACTCGGTGAAAATGTTAATGAAGGATTTTTACACTGAGACAGAGGTGGATTTATTGGCCATGTTTTTGGAAATTGTCCTTGACAACAATTTCTTTATATTCTTAGACAAACCCTTTAAACAATCTACAGGGGTTGCTATGGGTACGAGTTGCGCTAACTCGTACGCCAATCTAGTACTTGCCGCCTGGGAGAAAGATGTTATTCTATCATGTCGACATGTAGTCTTCTACAGGAGATTCGTCGACGACCTCTTTCTCCTTTGGAATGGCACCATAGCAGAGCTAGAGACCTTCTTTTTATACATAAACAATTTGGAAGGATTTTTTAAATTCACCATGGAACACTCTTGGGATACAATTAATTTCCTGGATGTAACTATTTATCGTGATTTTAATAAATTCAACACGAAGGTGTTTAGGAAAGATTGTTATAAACCTTCTTATTTAGCAGCAGACAGCATGCATCATTCAGGGACTTTCAAGAATATAGTCAAAGGTCAGGCGTTGAGGTCATCTCGTCTTTGTTCAGATGACATAAAATTTCAACAAGAAATTGGATACTTAAAGGACAGCTTTCAAAGCAGGGGATATCAGCGGGAGGATTTAGACTCAGTTTGTAATGAAGTGGTAAAGCTTAGGTCCAGCAGAGGTAAGCCATATTACTCTGCGGCTGGATCTAGGAAAACAGAGAAAGAAGCAACCAGGGACACAGCCCGGTTACCAGTAGTTCTCCCTTATGCCAGAGATTTACCATTGGTTCAGAAAGCACTGATGGACAATTGGAACATTCTAACATCAGATGTTAAGACACATCAAGTTGTGGGCAATTGCCCACGCTATGTTTATAACAATTTAAGAAATCTTAGGCAACGTTTATGTTTTCCAGATTTGTCTAAGGACAGGAATATGAACATTAGTACATTGGATTTAGGTACTAAAACTTGTGGGGCGTGTCCGCAATGTGAGAACATAGATACATCAAGGTTCTTTAGGAATCCTAACGATGGTAAACTATGGGAGATTAGATGCCATGCTGATTGCACCACCAGGGACCTGGTATATGTGGCTTACTGTCGAGTCTGCTTTGTCTTTTATGTTGGCAAGACCAATAGATCCCTAAGGGAACGGATTAGGGATCATTTATATTGTTATGCAAGATCTGATGCTTGCAGTGCAATAGCCAAACACATGCTCAGCAATGACCAACATAGTTTCCTGTTTCAGGTACTCTGTGTACATCCACACAACATGAGGGGGGGAGACAGGGTCAACTCAACTGAGTTATGTGAAACAGAGTGGATTCTCAGGTTGGCAGCTCACCGTGGTAAGGGGCTCAATGAGAATGTACCCCTTAAACCCGTGCTGAAAGCTAGACCAATTATTTGAGCCTGATAACAAATTACATACTCATACTTATCCGTTATTTTATTTTAATTTTGTGTTCACTTTATAAATTGTGGTTATTATTAAGGCGTTCATAACAGTATAGTTATGATGGTTATAAGTTTAACTTTTTAATTCTTCCCAGTTACTATGTCATGCCATGTTACTAGTCTGCATATCAGTTTTTAGATTCTCACATGCACTTATATATTTTATTGCAAGAACATAGTATTTATGCACCCCTTTTTATCATTTGGCACTTTATATACAATAAATTGGGCTTAGACCATTTTTTAGCATTTTTTGCCATTTAAGTAGTTATGCATATATATTGAAGTTATTTATATATGTAGACAAATTACGCTTCGTTCTAGAAGACGTCAAAATAATGTTTCATATATAATGTTTTATTTTATTGTACGTATATATTATGAGAATGTTAATATATTAACTTATATTCATTTAATTACATTTATTTAATAGCATGAGTTTGTTTATATTAAATAGTTGTATTATATATTTATGTCTGATAGCATGAATAATTGCATTATATATTCGTAGGATGTGACATAGACAAGTAAGGGAAGTTACGTATTTTAAATTTGTATATATACGATCAATTGACTTTTGTATTTGTAACGTCTGAAGAAGCGGGTCAACCGCGATAGCGCTAACGTTTGATATTCTTCAATAAATTTTGGTCTATGATAGCTGCATTTTCTGTTTGGATCTTTTGAGTTCCCCATCTGGAACTTTGACAGCGACATCATATTTGATCACATTTCATCCATCTGGGTTTGTTTTATATATATATATATATATATATATATATATATATATGTTAAAATAACAGATTAAGCTTGTGTGAACACCAAATATTGGCTTACACTGAAGCTAAACTACAGTGGAAGTGGGCAAAGAAATATGGGAAACTTTGTGTCAGGGAGCAAACAGAAATTAAGAGACCATTACGTTACACACAACTATTTATTTATTAATTTCTTTGATAACTGAAAATGTCTATTTTCAATCGAATCCAGAAGAATAAGTTCTTAAGAAAATACACACTGTAGATACTTATTTTAATTTATGTTAGATTTGATTACATTTAATTTTTTGATAGTTACTGAATCTGAACAGTTTCAAACATAGAAATCAAATGGTGTGTACAAAGTAAGGTGCAAAAAATGTTCATGTGCATACATGCATACCTTATACAATTTACACATACTAAAGACAATATTTGGCATACTAAATAATCCACAAGTTAAGTCTGGCTATGTAATTAGCTGGAAGAAGGACATTCAACTTTCAAACTTACAATGAGATGAAGACAGCAACACAATAAAAATAAAATAATCTACAGGTTTAGTCAGGCTATGTAAAACATTCACTTACTAAAACTCATTATGAAAGAAAAAAAGTAACCTTTTCAAATTATTTTAATACTAAGGCTGAATGACTGAAAAATGGATTTGTATATATTGTCTGACATAGCCATTTCTCAGAATATTCCCTTTTTCCAATGTATAGCAATCTCTGAGTTAGTGAGTGCGTGTGTGTTTATATATATATATATATATATATATATATATATATATATATATATATATATATATATATATATATATATATATATGTATATAAAGTTCAGAGTGGGGATGGGGGCTTGACCCCCACATTATTGGGTTCAGGAGGTGTTCCCCCTGCAAAAAAAAAAGAATTATTATACAGAAGAGCATGTGATAAACTGAGGGGCTGCTAGCCTAGCTAGACAGAATTTTGTAAATAATTCATATAATTAATATGATCCACAGGCTTGTATAACAAATAAGAAAACTGTGTATATTCTGAGCTTCAAAAATGTAACCACAGTGCACCCTGCTAGAAGAAAGCTGATAAGTAAAGCATTTTATGACTGTTTGATCTCAAGCTCGGAGACAGGATGTCTGGGCTGGAAAATCTTTTTATTGTTTTAAGACTTATTTTTTATTTTTATTTATTTTACATTTGTTGACAGGGATAGTCCGACTGGATCAATGTCCAGTTTCAGCGAAGGCCTGGGGAAATAAACTCCAACAAATACAATTACATTAAATGACTGATAAGACATAATTACAGATATGGTAGTTCTTACAAATACAAAGGTAAACATGAAAATACAGGATTACAGGATAAAAATTACCCCTGATTGTAGTCAGGAGGAATTTAACAGTAGCTAGTTAAATGGATAAATCATCATTATATTGAGCGTTTAGCCAGGCTTGTTGCAGTGGCATAGCCAGTTTAATGCCAGATGTTGTTTGATTTTAGTTTTAAATTGGCCTAGGGAGGAGAGCAAAGTAATATCGTCTGGAAGTACGTTCCAGGCTCTACCTGTTGAGTTTGCAAGTAGGGCATTCCCAGCTGAATTGTTAATTTTAACTGACTGAATTTGTAGTTTATTCGAGGATCATAGTAGTCTTGGATTGTTATGGGGGGAGGATAATATGTTTGAGGGCTGGTGTATTATCTGGGTTATAGAGGATTTTGTTAGCCATGATCAGCAGATTATATTGGATTAGATTGGGAAGCTCCAGCCACCCAAGCTGTTTGAGGTTGATGCAGTGGTGGGTTCTATATAGTAGGCCTGTGGCCAACCTGGTAATGTGATTATAACAGGTTGAGAGTCTATTAAGTTCAGCTTTGTTTAGGTTGTAGAGAAGGGGGGAGGCATATAAAAGTGTTGAAAGAAGGTGGGAACAAGCAGTGGCCATCTTAGCTGGTGGGGTAAGGAAGGCCTTAATTCTATAGAGTGACCCAAGTATTTTATTGATGTTCTTGATTGTATGACTCACATGTAGGTCAAATTTTAAGTTATTGTCAGTAATGACGCCCAGTAATTTTGTATGGGGATCGGGGAGATTACTGTCCCATATTTTGCATTTATGGTAAAGAAGAAGGGAGAAGACTTTTGGGTTGGTGAGAATAAGAGCATTTTGTTTTTTTGGGGGGATTAAGTAGTAGCCGGTGCTTGGAGAGCCAGTTTTCTATGGTATAGAAGGTAGTCTGGGTAGCAGCCCTCAGGTCTGTGGAAGATGTAGCTGAGCAGATCAGCATGGAGTCGTCAGCATATTGGATACAGCTGATGTTTGGTATGATGGTCTGCAGATCATTAGTTAATATGGAAAACAGTAGGGGTCCTAATACGGAACCTTGAGGTACTCCAAGGGTGTTTGGTAGTAGTTTAGAGAGCTTGTTCTGCCAGAGGACAGCCTGTTGTCTCCCATTAAGGTAGGATGTGACCCAATGAAGGGCTTTGGAATCTAGATAGAAAGTTTGCAGGGTACAAATCAGAAGCTGATGATCGACCATATCGAATGCCTTAGAAAGATCCAAGAAGAGGCAGAGGATGTGAGATTAAGACAAGAGATAATTACTAGGTTTTACATGTAAAGTGTCTTTTAGTGCTGTAGCTTCCTGGCAGGTGCAGATTACAAAAACAAATGTTAACATTTTAAGTTCTGTGAGCCTGGGAAACTTAAGTAGAAGTGTCAAGAATGATGTAATCTGAAATGACTCAGCAGTAAGGTGTATTATCAATTTAAGACTTTCTCAGAGAAAAATATTGAGCATTTTGTATTTTGTTCTGGAGATGACAACAACTCACCAGCACTTTGCCTTGTAAGTAGAATTTAGAACAGTTATTTCTCTTAAAGATAGATAGAATATAGCCAGATTAATCTAGGTGTTTTCTATATTTATGTCAGACTATCCTACAATATTGTTTTAAAGCATTTTCCTGTGATTTCTGAACTCTGTATTAGCACTGTGTTGAATTGATGAGTATTTTCTTGTGTTTTTATTATTTATTATTAAATATTTTTAAACATTTCAACTGCGGCTGTTTTGTGTAGAGACAATTTAAGCTTTTAGAGTACTTTGCATGTGTTTAGTGATACTGTACTAAGCAACAATAGAATAGTCTTAGCTCTGGGTCACACTTACTGTTTGGATAACAGTAACATTGCAGAGTAGAATTGGTCACCTTTTGGGAAGGGCCTTATTAGTAGCTGATAAGTAGTGGTTGGTGGCAGTGACTTCTACCTTATAGTCTGGGCCGAAGGGGGCATAGCTAGTGAACCTGTGCCTGCCTTCCCCAGGAGTGTCTGTGTGTTAGTATATAACTCAAATCTCAAAGTGTGCATGTGTGTCAGCAGGGACACGAAGCACTGGTTGGACAGGGAAGGTGCTGGAGGTTTTGGCTTGCCCACTCAGCTGAGATCTGAACCTTATAGCTGTGCCAGTGGGGAGTCTTATTGGGGATCTGGAGAGAAAGGGAGAAACCAGCTCCAGACTGACTGTGATCTCTGTGTGCTCCTAAGGGAAATTGTATTTTACTGTGTGTGTACTTGTTATCCTCCCAGTGTGGACACCCCTCACTGGTGCTAGTGGTGAGGATTGAGGATCCTTGATTACTGTGCCAGTGCAGGGGCATCACAGAGCGATATTCGATATTTGCTCTTCTCCTGCATTTTCAGTCTTTTTCTTTCAGGATATCGGCACTCAGCAATATGAGTGATGACATTTTATATTGGGAGCAGCTAATAAAGAAAGAAACACAATAAAAAATAAAGAAAGACATGAGTATTACATTTAAAAAGTAATACTATGTAGGGAGCTAACCACCACAGACTGATATGGAGCCTGTAATGTAATATCCCAACAAACAGATCAAGTGTGACTAAAATAGGGTTGTAATGTTGTCTAAAAGCATGGCTTTCTGAAGTTAGACCTCAAACTGTAGTTAGGCTTACTTTAGGAGCTCTTATTAGAACTGCTACAAGAAGAAAAAAAATTAGTGGAGTCCAAGGGAGAAAGTTTCATGTTTGAGAACAGATACAAAACAGATGTTGCACCATTTTAGCATTTTCAAACACAAATTCAAATAGAGTGCACAAACAAAAATCAGAGATGTGACTTTTAAGCCTGTATGTACTTACTTGTACTTATTAAATAAGATGAGGATAACGATTATAAAGATCATCAATGCACAGATGGAGTCTGTCTATATAATTAGTTGGCAAAAGGACATTCCAACGCAAAGCTTCAGATAAATAAAGTAACAGAAGAAAACAAACTACTTAGCTAATAGAGGGAATAAATACAATAAGTGAAGAACAATATTAGATACATCATGTATTGACTGTAATACTAACAATTAAGTGATTCACAAGCAGTTTGGGTACCTAAATTATGTTATGCACAATTACAGATCCAAGATAACTGAAAACAGACCTTCAGTATAGTTTTAAAAGCAGGAATTTTTAGGATAGACTACAAATTGTGGATATGTTTTCCAACAAATGCAAACTATAATGGGATCAAATTTATTCATAGTTCTGAGGAATGCTAACTCATTTTTCAACAGAGGATATAATCACACAGCGATTTTCCTGCTTGGTCGATGCATTACTTGGAGCTAGACAGTTCAGTGAGTAGAACAGTTTCTGGACAAATTTTACACCAAGCTCAAAACATTGCACGTTTCACTGTGATGTCTGCTGATGCATTCTCCCATAATGACTGGCTTCAAATGTTACAGTCCTGTTACAAGTTTGATCTATTTTGTGCCATAGGATTTGTTGCAGTTCTGTTGGTATGTGACCATAATAATGTCCATTTGTTACAAAGTAGGCCCACTGTACACATAATACCTTTTCAGGAGAAATGTATGGTTAACTGACTTGCTCAAGGTCACACTGGTGGCAAGAGAAGGCTGAGGGAATCAAACCCCACAGCACAGGGACAACAGTTCATAGCCTTTACTCTCTGCACCAAACAGGTGGTAGAAACCTACTGGCCATGGCATTCTGAATGCAAGTTTTGAAGAATACACCAGTTCTCAACAACCTCCTTGAGTATATGTTTAGCTCTAATTATGATGTTAACATTTGTTCATCAATTTTTAGTAAACTATCAATGATAGAGATGGATTCACCCTACCTGACGAGCTTCTCTTCTTATGTAATTATAAAACCATTTTCTGGCATTTGCAATAAGGCAACAGCCACTGAGTATCTCAACAAGCTTTGCATGACATAGTGTATAAAAAGTTTTAGGATGCTCTAAGCTGAGTGAAGCAACAAGCTAAGCTTGAGCTTGTGGATGATGAATGCATTCTATACAATTAAGAACAGCTGTGCTATTCCCATGATTAGATCTAAGCCACAACTGAGTTTTAGAGATGAAATTGTGTTCTAAATGATGCTGCAGCAAATAAGAGATTGTCCAGTAATGGTGTAATAAATATTTAGCACAAAAGAGGGGCCATATTTTTGGAATGACTCAGTAAAAGACTTCGTCCAGATTCTGGGAGTAAAAACTTTCCTTGAAAGAGTGGTTTAATATTGCTGGATAATATGTTAGAAGAAATTTTCAGGAATTCTTGGAGAAGACTAACTAATGTAACAGCATCTGATTTATGTTTCAGCAAAAATGCATAAAATATTCCTACAGAGACAGTGTGAATAGAAAAAGTACAGAAGATGTGACAATTCGTTGGAGATAGAGCGGTACCCTTGTACTACAATGTTAACAAATGTACAGATAATTTTCATACAACTAAGTTGAAGAAAGGGGGGGGTAGGGCTATGTCCAAGATTTAACAAACTGGTTTGTCTCTGTAAATTGATCAGGGTACTCGTGGAAGGTGTTTTTGATTTACGAACAAATGTTCCCTATACACATTTCTACTTGGTTATGCAATGTATCAAATTTAACACAGTCATATTCATTTTTAAATAGTAAAAAACAGACTATTGGCACTCTATGTGTGTCACAATGGATTTGATATACGGTTAATTCATGGCAGGCTGATAGTCCTGATTTATCTTTTGCATTCAGAAGTGAAGCTATTTAGGATAATGATAGACATGAAACTATATCTCTTCACCTGCAAACAACAACAATCTGTCCAAATGCTCTTCATATGTAGATAAAACCGGACAAAAATGTGGATGTGGGATTTGCATAGCATTTGCATAATGAACAAATAACTCCTCCCACATCTGTGAGGCTTGTGAAGTATCCTATCTCATAGCTCTCAACGAATCATGGGCAAATCCAGACATAATTAGGAACACTTTTATATTACTACTATTAAAGTGAGACAGTGAGAGAACAATGCAATGCGAATTAATAAACATTTTCTGAACTAAAGGAAATCTATAATTTTAATTACTGCTGTTATTTATGAAGTCCAACTCACCACCTTTCTCCAGAAATCACCAGTTTTAGGAGGGATTAAGAGGGACAGAGCTAAAATTTGACCCCAAATCAGGTTTCTCTCTGAAAATCAGGGACTGTTGAGAAGTATGTCTTACCTATTAAAACCATGAGGATCCTCATAATTCATTGAAACTGCTCAGAGTTTATATTCCACAGGAAAAATAAAATCAAAAGAAATGCTAGCTTGAGTAATCAACAATTACACTTCCAACCTGCACATATTTCTTTGTGGATGAATCTGAACATGTTGTTTTCAATTCTATTGCTAGGATAACTGAAAACAGATTTTAAATGAACATGCTTTCAGGTATCTCCCAACCTTTCAAAACAAGAAAATATGTGAAGTGTTTGACTTGTGGTAATAGGGATAGTGAGAGTGAGAACTGTATAATCTATTTTGTTAGATTATTATTTCACTGTTTTACTTTCTTCTTTCATGCCAGTTTTAGAATGCTTGACATTACCTAAAACTGTACTTTGCTCTTCCATTGCTTTTAATATTTACTTCTTTATTCTGCTGTCACAATCATCATATTGTTTGCTGCCCCTATAAAGCAACATATTCCGCTCTCTCCTATTTACAGACTCTGAGCTTAAAAATAAAAGTTTACTGCAATCTGTCATCAAGATTCTTTGCCAAGCAGTGCGGTTGCATAACACTGGACTGGTGAGAGGAACACACAACTCAAAAGCATAATATGCTAAAAATGTAAAGGACAGGCACGTTTTAAACACCTGCAGCTATGAAATTTAATCAAAATTAGATGCAGCTGGAAAATGCAGATAGATTAAAAAGCTGCTAAACATTCAAGTCACAGTACCCATGATTGTCCAAATTCTTTCACCGACTTAACCTAGACTATGGCTTTTCAGTTATGCGCACTTTGACCTACCAAAAACTTTTATTAGTTACATCAAAAGTCTCTATACTAAAGTTCATACATCTTTATATATCAATAAAACTATTTCCTCTCCAAAAATGAATGGAACAAGACAAGGATTCAGATTAGCCCCATATCTATTTAACATATACATACAGCCCTTATTTCTTTAATATTCTTTAAATCTTTATTTTACCCTAACACTAAAACTAATGTCTTTTGGCTTTTCCCTGTTAGGGGTCACCACAGCAGAACTCTGGTCCGCTAATGATTGGCAGTGGATTCTTACGGTGCCGAATTGCCAGCCCGATGCCGAACCCTCAAAGAAGGCACACCCATTCACGCATGCACCTACCTGCATGTCTTTAAACTTCACTCTTAACACTGATTTACCAAAAATTCTACACTCTATTGATACTTTTTCAAAATTTTCTTATTATAAATTAAACCTAAGTCTTCCACTTTTTCCTTAAATCCAAATTATAATTTAATTACTTTCCTGAAATTGAAATTAAGATAAACAACTCATTAAAATATCTAGGTATAACTTTTCATTACAACCCTACTCTCTTTTACCAAGAGAATCTAATGAAATTATGGGCAGCTATCAAACAAGACATTCTCAGATGTCTTTGTTATCTAAAAATAAAATGAATATTCTTCCTCAGATTACTATTCCAATTTAATCCATCTAATTTGAAAATTCAATACAATTTTTTTTAAATATCAACTTATCCAAATTTCTATAGACTCCCAAATCTATCAGAATCAGTTAGCAGAAACAGATACATCCTAAAAATCTTGGAAGATTGGGCCTCCCGGACTTTAAGATTAACTATGATATAATATAATATGATAACTCAAATGCCCTGGAACAAATTGTTCAAACCCTGATAAGAGAAATAAACATACTGGATCTAGTCCTCACTAACATGACAAACAGATGGCACCACCACAACTCTCAGACCCTCATTAGTTAAATCTGACCACAAATCAGTCCCTTTCAAATGTGCTCTAACAACAGAACTCACAAAGGTGAGGCCAGACTACAAAATTTCACCAAGGCAAACTATACCCTCCTAGGGGAAGGTATAAAATCATTTTAGGCCCACCTCCAGCTGGAAGTGGTAACTACACTAAAGCTTACACTAAAGCCCTGTGCAATCATTTGTATAAGTGTATAGACTCAGCTGTTCCAGAGAGAATCAAAGCCAGAGCCCCCAAGTTAAAAACAAGCCACCCTGGTGAACATCCAACATCCACAAACTCAAAAACTTCCTGTCTAAGAAAACTAAGGTGAGGTCCCAACAATGGAAAAGCACTCTCCTCAGCTTCAACAGGCAATCAAGACAGCATGTCAGATCCTCTAAAGGTAACTTTGACAAAAACTTAGCAATCACATCTAACCATAAGGCCTTTTACTGCTACGTACACAGCCTAAAAGGTAGGACCCAAGCAAGCACCGAACTAGTGACTAACTGTATCACACACACTGATCCCGCACAGATAGCAAACCTGCTGGCAGACAGATTTGTCAAAAATGTCACTCCCTTATCCCCTCCAAACTTATAATAAACCTTGCCCCTAACTCCCCCTACACCCTACATATCCAAAGAGAGAAGGTCAGGAAAGTCTTATCTAAGGCAAAAAACACAGCCTCTATGGAGCCATACGGCATTCCTGGCTGTCTTCTAAACAAACTAAAACATGAACTAGCATCACCATTAAGTACACCACTCAATCATAGCCTAACCACAGGCTGTTTTCCTGCAGAATGGAGAACAGCAACAGTTACTCACCTCCGCAAAGGTGGCTTAGCAAATGACCTGGGGAATTATAGATCCATAAGTCTGGCCAGCCACGCCTGTAAGGCCATGGAATGTTTCATCACGGACCTCATAAATAAAGACATAGGTGATCTCCAAACCCTGGATCCGACCCAAATTCAGCTTCATCAAGGGCAGTTCCTGCCTGTTGAACCTTGTGGATTTCTACAAAAATGTGACCAGGGCCATTGATGCAAATCTGTACATACAGCATACCTCAACTTGGCCAAGGCCTTTGACATAATCTTACACTCCAACATTACTGATAAACTTAGCAAACTGAATGTAAACCCCTTTGTTGTAAAATGGGATGCCAACTGGCTCACAAACCGGTCACACACTATCAAAGTGGATGACTCCACATCAACCAGCAGACCTGAAACTAGCAGGGTGCCACAAGGGTCAGTGCTGGGACTCCTACTGTTTGGTATATACTTCTCAGACGTTCAGGACAAAACTAAGGGGCTGTGGTTGACCAAGTTTGTGGATGACTGTAAACTGGGTGCAGTTATCGAATCCCCAGATTATATCAGTATACTTCAGGAGGGTCTTACACAGAATAATGACTGGTGTGTTACTCGTGGTCTCAAACTAAATGAAAAGAAATGCATTATCATTCCCTTTTGTAAAAACAGTGTCCCTTCATACTGTTAAATTAACAATACCCTATGTACCTACAAAGTGGTAAGGGATCTGGGATCACAAATAGACTGCGACCTTAACTTTGACCATGCGTCTACTGCAGTAAGGAAGGCTTTCTATGTAGCACACTTCATTAGCAAAGGTATTGCCTGTTGAGCAAAGGAGGTTATAACCCCTCCATACTCATCACTAATCAGGCCCATAATTGTGTATAATGCCTCTTTTGGCATGTGCCATGCACCTGCAGCAACTGGAGAGACCTCAGAGGTTTCTAACAAAGAAGATCAAGGGACACGAGCACATGCTTACACAGACCAACTAAAGTCCCTATCACTATACTCAGTATTGTATAGACTTCTTAGGGGAGATTTATGCCTGGCTTACAGAGCAATCTCCAGCCCAAACCTAATGAATTTGCTGCACATCCTAAATCAAACGGTACTAGACCCACCTGTTCCAGGGACCTAAATATGACCTGCCACTTGAATAGGACATGCTGAAGGGACAAATCTGTCTTCAAGTGAGTGCCACATCTTTGGAATAGACTGCCAATTCCTGTGAAGCAGTGCCCCTTTATGACACTGTTCAAAAGGAACCTGGATGAGTGGATAGGGCACCATAAATTCTTACTGGGGATAGTGCCCACAACCATGTTGGATATGGGCAGTCATTACTAAATACAATCCTGGGTAATGACTAGAGTATCATTGTTATTACACTGGGATGAAACAGCTAGGCTTGAAATTACCTCCAGGTCAATAGCCTAGTAACATCCTATGATCCTATGATAGACTTATAGCAATATCAGAATTCAATCCTAACCACACCAGTTGTAGTCCTATTTGGGTCAAACTGTGGTATAATTATGTACATAAATACCAGTGTAACCCTAAAGCTTTGTTTCCCCAGTAAGGAGAGTCTTAGAACTACCAAAATACACACATTTTTAATGTATATGATAACGATGGGGTTGTTAGACCTAAAATACCCATTTATGATACTTCAACCAATTCATCTTAACCATTATTTAAAATTAAACAATTTAATGATTAATCTTTCTAATTAGCCTTATTTAAAGATAAAACTGTTTTGAATCTATATACCTACAGAAAAGTCTCAGTCAGCGACCTGAGGGATGCTTGAATCTGTCCAAATGTTATCTTATAAAATTAAGACAAATAACATAACTTATTTCAAGGCTTTTGGATGATTCTAAAATTAAGGAACATAATATAAATTTGTGTAAACTAACATGGACTGCTTTCAGCTCGAAGAAAACAATATCCAGTGCATATAAATTAAATAATAAATATCTCTCAGCTATCAAAATTCTATTGTTTATTCTAAATACTGGTCTAATCTTATTAATCAATTAGAAAGAATCAAAGAATCCAGTTGATTCAATTAACCTTAAAATTATTACTTTTAAAAAAACTCCAATATACTCAATTGTTTGTGACAATGCATACTTGACCACCAGATAAACTTAACAGTTGTTTTCCCACATCTTCTCCAAACTGCCTCCTACGAAATATCAAAGAGCTGATTTACTATATATTTTCAGAAGCTGTAAATATTCTTATAAACTATGTTGTTCCCTAAAAGTCATGCTACAGAAAATGGGATACAAGAAATCTAGCTTATCATGGGAATTTGCACTCTTACATATGCCTCCTTCTCATAGCCGGCCTTAGGCATAGGTCAACTAGGCGGCTGCCTAGAGTGCTGATCTAGCAGGGGCACTTTTCCAGTAATCTGGATGGTGTAGGTAGACCAGGATGGGGGCACTGGGTGATGTGGGTGGGCACTGTGGAGACCTTTTCCCTAGGGCAGCAGTTGACCAATGGCCTTCTGATTCAGCACAAGAAGTACAAGTTTTAATTACTCTTTTCTCACTGAGTAAATTTTATATTACTCAAAATTGGCCTGACAGATCAAAAATGTCATTGGATGGATTTAAACAAACTGCAGTCAAATATATAACAGCCCACAAGTTAATAAATAATCAGAATAAATGTTCTTGTCATGTACTATATTGGAGTAAACTCTTTGATCATATTCTATAATGAATCTCAAAATGTCACAAATACCTACATTTAGTTATGTGAAGGCGAAAAACTAAAAAAATATTTTACTCAAGACATCTGTTGCTTCATTCTATTATTACCATACTGACTAGCTTATTAGATGGAAGATCTGTATAGGCAATTACCACTGAGGTATATAGTTTTTGTTAAAGTTATGTTGTGTTATATGTTTTTTTATCTGTATGCATATTCTTTTCAAATTCTTTTTTTTTTTCTTTTTTGATATGTAATTATTAAGTTGCTTTTTAATTATTGTTATAAAAAGTTTGAAATGCAAATAAAGATATTGGGAAAAAAGATCTGTCCAAATTCCCCACCCACTTGACAGCTGGGTGAGAGAGTGCCAGCAAAGACAGTGACATAATAAAATCAATCACACAAAAAATGTTTAATTAATCTTTTAGGTTTTTGATATTAAATTATTAATTCTCAGATGTAAAATAAAATAGTGCCACACAGGTTCACAGTGTTCAAACAGGAACTCAGAATACTCCATTACACTAACAAGTAATTATGATTAGAAGCAACAGTACTACATATCAATAAACAGGGACCACATTTTTCTCACACTGATACAGCAACTAAAGACAGCAATGGAATCCACAGAACTTGTGTTCTTCAGTCATTCAGTGTGTAACCAATATACTCAAGGTACTGACAAACTACACAGGTGCAGGTTAAGAAAAACAGAAATGCCAGATTTCTGTTTCATTAAATATTTGCTATGAAAACTTTCAGTCTAAAATAATTCAAAAACTGCAATTAAAAGTAATAATTTAGGTAGACAGGAGTGAGCAGTTAAGGCAGGCGGAGAGGCAGAATCTTGATTGCACTAGTTGAACTACCTATACTTAATGATCACATAGTGTTATAACATTTTCCCAGGGATAATGAATTCTGAAACTATAAAGACCTCAAGTTGTTCATGCAAGAATGTCAACTTATATAAAATACAGGATATAAATCTAACAGTGGAAAGAAAAGTACAATAAAAATATTCCATTTCTATAATGAACAAGGGTCTGTTTATTAAAAAGTATAGTTGTGTAATTAAACTTAACGTTAACAGTGGATGTTCAAATGAAGTAACCTTAGCTATACGGGTTATATCCTGCCAAGGATATAACAGCTGGTCAGCTTCCAAAGCTCCAGGGCACTTTCTGTGGACCAAAACTGTCAAGTAGCTTGATCTGAGCTGACTAAAAGACAAGTTTGGGTGCCAAGCCCTTCAGAGCTTTCCTGCCAAAAGAGAGAGGGAGGCTAAGTCCTGAAAGGGCAATGCTAGAAGCAACAACAACAACAAAAATATATATATGTCCACATCCTGGCATAAAAAAAAAAAAAAAAAAAAAAAATCAGGGGGATGGATGGAAGGAGTGGCTACTACAGCAGCAAACCTTCACACATCTAGTGTTATAGTATATTCAGTTACACAACCATACTATGTTCATCATATTGATCACTGCTGCAGTAGCCTTAGCTATATGGGTAGATTACCGTAGCTTACTACATTTGAGAGGTGGAAGGAGAAGAATCCAGGATCTTCTAGAAAATGGTCTTAGTAAAACCTGATGTGGAGCTAGAGACAGAATCAAGCTTATAGTTCTTTTTACAAGTATTTATTTTATTTTATTTTACATTTGTTATCCGGGGAAGTCCGACTGGACACAGGTCCATTTTCAGAGGAGGCCCGAGGAGAAAAGCTCCACATAACACTAAGAAAGAATACATCTAAGAATACATATAGGCATACATAAGCAAGCATTAACATTTTCTAGGTAGTTGCTCCACATAACACTAAGAATAAATACATCCAAGAATACAAATCGGCATATAAGCAAGCATTAACAATTTCTATGTAGCTGCAATAGTGAATGATGCATGAAGAAAAGCTTGAGGTTTTTTTTTTTAAGACCTTGGTACAGTAGGCCTTGACTCTGCCTGGAATAGTTTTGTTTTGATGAGTATAACAAAAGGTAATAGCCTTAGACAACCATTTAGAAATAGTCTGTTTTGACACAGGTTATCCCTTTATCTTGCCTTCACAAGAAATGAACAATTGATCAATATACCTGAAAGATTTAGTTCCATCAAAACAGTACCTGAGTTGTCTGTGAATATCAATGGTATGGAGTATACATTCTTCCTCATGGTTAGGTTCGGAAAGAAAACAAGGAAATGGATAGTTTGGCTTAAAGTAAACTCAGATACCACTTTAGATATAAAATAAGAATCAGTTCTCAAAGAAACTCTGTCCCTGAGGAAAATGAAATATGGATGACTCACCATAAGACCTTGCAACTCAAGATACTCTTCTTGCAGAAATCAGCAATCAGTAAAACTATTTTCCATGTTAAGAACCTCAAGTTAGCCAGGTTAGTTGATTCAGATGGAGGAAATGTTAGCTTCTGTAACACAAAATTAAGCTCCCAAGGTGAGGCCACAGGTTTAATTTGAGTCTTCTTGTGCAAAACCCTTTCAAAAACATTGACATAAGACTTTATTGAAAGAGGAGGATCTGTGAGCACACATGCTGAAATGGCCAATACATGAATTACAGAGGAATAAGAAAGGCCATAGGATAGTAACCCACACAAATATTTATATACATTTGTTTGCAGGGGTAGTATACTAATCTCAATGGACCGCTGGCAGGCACAGCCCAGGTAAGTATTGTAAAACCAGAACAATTACCCCTGAATGGGTGCTGGTTATGTTGTTGGCACCAACTAGAAAATCTTTTCCATTTGGTAATATATGATTTTCTAGTAGCAGGCTTTCTTGCCTCCATTAGTACCTGCTGTACATCCTCAGTAAACAGCTGCCTAAAAGGAATTAAGACCCTATCATCCAGGCAGTCAGCTGAAGATGACTGATGTTGTGGTGTATCAAACACCCTTGTTCTTGTGTGAGTAGAGCCAGTCTGTGAGGAAGTTTCTGGTAATTGTCCCCAGGCCATTTCCAAAAGAAGGGATAATCACAGTTACCTGTGCCTAGCCAGATAGGAATCAACACAATGATTTTGGGGGATTCCTTCTGAACCTTCAGAAGTGCCCTTGATATTAGTAGAAAGAATGGAAAAACATACAGGAATATTCCCACCCAAGGAAAAGAAAGGGAATCTGTTTTCCAGGCCTGAAACAGAATCTTGCCAGTTGATTGTTCAGAGATGAGGCAAAGAGGTCTGCTTGAGCAACTCCCCACAGATGGTTCAGACCCCCTGATCTACTTTCCATTTGTGAGGGTCTTTCCTCGTCCTGTTCAGCTTGTTTGCCATACAGTTTTGCTCTGACGGAATATGGGATGCCTGTAGAGTGACTGTGTGTTGTGAAGCTATGTCCCAAGCTAGCATGACAAGTCTGAAAAGGGGGTATGACATGGAACCCCACCCCCAACTGTTGATATACCACATGAGTGTGGTATTGTCTATAACAACTTGAAGAGGTCCCATAGACCAAAGATGATGCACATAACCGAGTACCTTGATTAGGGCAAGCATATCTTTAATATTTATGTGTTTGCATCTGTTCTTGGTTTCTCACACACCCTGCACTTTTATCCCTCCTAAAACTGCTCTGCAAGCAAAGTACAAGGTAGTTGTGGTGACTGACTGCTTTGGAACATCGCGGGAGAAGAGGTGACCTGGATTTAAGGATTATGTGCTTTCTCCACCAAATGATTTCTCTTCTGAAAAACCTCGGCACTGGGATTTGAAAATATAAAAGGTGATGGTGCAGAGAGAGTCCAGAGAGACTTCAGGTACCACTGTATCTTTCTCATGTGGAGTCATGCCAGGGGTATCTTGAGAATCATAGACGCCAAAATCCTAAGGCATTCCCTCACCTTGACTGAAGTTGGACTGGAAAACCTTAAAAATAGATCTAGATATAGACCTATTTTTTCCTGTGGAAGAAAAGCTATTTGAACTGAGGTGTCTAGTTGACATCCCAGGAACACAATCCTATGTGAAGGACTCAAGAAAGACTGTTGAAGGTTCTTCTGGAATCCCAGCTTGTGTGAGAGATCTCTCACTCAAGAGAAATTTCTGACACTTTAAAAAAGATTCTGCGAAGATAAACAAGTCATCTAAATACAGAATAAATATGGATTTATGGATTTGTGAACACTCTTGGTACAGTGGACAGTCAAAAGGGTAAGGCAAGGAATTGATACTTTGAGCTAGACATGCACAAAACCTTAACAAAAGTCTGAAGTCTGGATGTGTGATGATCAGCATCTTTAGGTCTAGTGTTAACAAGCAACTGGAAAGAGGAAGGAAAGGAAACAGGTTGTGAGGTGCTTTTGAATTTGGGCACTATCATAAACAGGTTTAGGAAGTAAAGATCCAGGTTTCTTTCTTTGACACTAAAAACACCCTTGAATAAAAACCCTTCTGAACCTGGAAGGGAGGAACTGATTTTGTCACTCCTTAGGACAGCATATGATGAAGAACCAGTGAAAACAAAAGACTCTTACCTGGAGGATGAGGAATGACCTCCTAGAAAGATGGAATTTCCTTCCACTGCAATCTGCAACCTTGACAAATTATTTTCAGAACAATATGTCTGAAGCTATCTGTTGCCAAAGAGAAAAATGGTGATTCAGACTTTCTGGAAGTAAAAAAAAGGGGGAGCCAGGGTGGCAGAGAGTCATAAGGTCTCTTGAATAGTCATTCAGGCTTGTTGGACTGTACTTGGTTTTGGTAAGTTTGAGGAATAGCTGTATCCCTCTTTCTTTACAAGCAGAATGAATAGCCTGAAATAAACCCTGAGCCAGACCCAAAAAACTACTCCTGCCTAAGGAAATTTGAAGAGGAGTAGGAATATGCTTAGTTTTCTGCTCCTTTTTGATAGAAAAATGGGACCAGCAGTGTTACTAATGGCAGCTGCTGCTACTCCAGTGATGAGCACGGCATTCTGACACAACAGGTAAACCTTTACTGTTCCCTCTCCCAGGACTGACAAGAATGTCGCTTTCCTGCCCACTGAGGGGACCCCAACAGCCTCAGAAGACATGGATTGAACAACAAGACATCAGCAGCTGTTTTCTCAAGTTGTAAGAATTGAGCAAATGTGATATGAGCAAACTCATACCAAGTAATGGTATGCAAGCCATAGCAGCCAGCATACATGATTTTAACTGTGTTTAGTAAAGGTCGGTACTTGAAAGTGCATCATACTCTGCATTGGAAACTGTTACTATTTTACTAACATAGGAATACTAGAAACTTTGCTACATTCTGCGCAGTCAGTTTATGCCCTCATCATCTCTGTCTACATCAGTTCTCAGGTCCCTCACTACTGGTTCAATTTTCAGGGTTGTGTTGTCAATGTGATAGCTGCAAAGGACGTCATGCTTGCTGAAGGATACAATTATACGTTATTTAGTGTTTAGTTTTAGGCAGTGGCTTTGGCACCAGCTATTTGTTTATGAAAAGCTTTCCTGAAAGATACTGGTATCTCCTCAGGTTTATCATGGAACTAACTTTACAGTTATCTCCAAACTTGGGCAGCCATAAACCTTTAACAGCAGCTTTGATCTCCAAGAAGTAGATACCAAAGAGGACTGGCCCAAGGACTAAACACGGGTCTTTTTGAAGAGGTAGATCCACCCGCCCTAATTTATTGGATTCTATTTGTGAGTTAGTTTGCTATCCAATGTGTTACATAGGTATTTACATTTAGCCGGATGAGTTTATCAATTATGGCTGAATGGAGATGAAGATGAACACCTTTGTGAGGTGTAGATATGCAGTTTGTACAGATTTGCCATCATTTATTACTTTGGTAATCTTTTTGAAGAAAATGACTAGATTAAGTAGACAGAACCTACCCTTGACAATACTGAACTGGCTTTAGTCAAGAGTTTATAAGCTGCCCACGTCCGTATTTATAAGTTCCATAATGGCCCTTTCCATAGCCTTACAAATGAAGCTTGTCAGACCTGTAGGATTATATGTTTGTCGTTTTTTGCATTTAAGTTACCTGTAACACATTGCACTTAAGTTACCTGGCACTTGCTCACTAAAGCAATTATATGTCAGCACTAAAAATTAAAAGCACTACACCCTCACTCCCCACTGGCCCTTGGTTTCAATTATTAAGGAATTCCCAATATTATTCTAGCATGTCCAAAGGTCAGTTGTCAATCTCCTCTCCGGTCCAGCTGGTGAATCTGGGAATCTTGAGGCAATGTTA
Source organism: Protopterus annectens (assembly GCF_019279795.1). NCBI lineage: Eukaryota > Metazoa > Chordata > Ceratodontiformes > Protopteridae > Protopterus > Protopterus annectens. Next base: position 954,113,288 of record NC_056734.1, on the reverse strand, counting down.
CAACTGCCTCATGTACACAGACAACCCTCTCCTCCTCCCAACAAATTCCAACACATGTGAGAGATGCAACCATATAGCCAAACTGGAGGCTAAGCTCTCTCAACTCAGTACTGGCATAACCAGTCAGGAGGAGAAGGAAGCCACACTCACTACAATTCCAGTCTCACACAGACCTACCACGACAGCAAACCAGACACATAATCACACAAAAACATACTCGGAGGCTCTAAATAAAGATCTGCCTAAGCAGCAGAGACCTCCAAAGCAGACACCCAAGCAACCACTACCCCAAAACAAAACACGTGCAACACATATCTCACAAAGCCAGTGTGCCGAACAGTCACAGCCCTTAAGACTAAACAACACACCTGATACACTTGTAATAGGTGACTCTATCGTCAGGCACACTGACGTCCCGCTCACCAGGCTGAACAAGGAGAGGGTCACGATGAGCAGCCTGTCGGGTGCTAGAATCCGCCACATAACACAAGCACTCAGGTCACGCCAAGGCAAGTACAAATATGACTCAGTCATTGTCCATGCTGGTGTGAATGACCTGAGACGTACCTCCCTGGACTACATGAATAGAGACATAAAGGAGCTCTCTGAGCATGTAGCCCAGGCCGGTATGACCCTGACCTTGAGTAGCATCTTACCCTCACCAAGAATGATGCCACAATATGAAGACAAGATGATCAATTTCAACAATTGGCTTAAGTACTGGTGTCATTCAAAGGGGATCCAATGCCTGTCAGCTTGGGATGATATGCTCGACAAGCCACGATGCTTCACTAGCGACGGCTTGCACCTATCACCCCTGGGCTTTCGGATATTGGCAAAGGCTCTTGCTACCCCCATAGTGCCTTTTTTAGGCAAGGCTCAAAAGACACCACCTCCATAGGTATCACAAGGGATAAGAAACTAAGAGTAATGCTACTCAACGCCAGAAGTCTAAACCTCAAGATGCATGCACTCGAAACTCTCCTTAGCATGGAGAACATCGATATCTGTGCAGTAACAGAAACCTGGTTCAGGGCTCCCGAGAGCACCCCAGCACTACCAGGTTATACCTCATACCATGCTTTTCGGCCCCAAAACTTGGACCGAACCACAAAAGGGGGGAGTATCGATATTCGTCAAAGATACCCACACCTCCAGGTTGGTGGAAAAGCACGAAGCATCAGAGACTATCCATGTGCAACTAACAGTGGGTAAAACTGCCTTCCAGTTTATAGCCTGCTACAGACCACCCTCCCAAACCCAGGAACCCCACTCGGCCTTCCTGAGAGCACTGGAAAATATGAAGGTCTCACCAAACACCATTATATTGGGTGACTTCAACTACCCAAACATAGACTGGGAGCATTACTCTAGCTCCAACACCCTAGCCCAAAGGTTCCTAGAATTTATAAACTCAAATGCTATGGAACAACTTGTTACCACTCCCACAAGAGGGGAAAACATACTGGACCATCACCAACATGGGGACTCTATGCTCCAGACCAGAAGTGTATCCCTCACTGGTAAGATCAGACCATAAACTAATCTCACTGGATATTCACATCCCGACCCCACCCCCTGCCCAGAAAACCACAGTGAAAAACTTCTCTAAAGCAAATTTCACACTCCTCAAAACCGAGGTGGAATCCTTCAAAGCCCCCGGGCCTGTGGAAAATACGGCCCAGACTGCAGAATCCTTTAGAAACGCATTCTATGAACACCTTCAGGAATGCATGGATCATGCGATCCCAAATAAAACCAAGACCCAATCCTCCAAAGGCAGACGTCCTGTCTGGTGGACCCTAGTCATAAACAAACTATACAATAGAAGGAGGAAGCTACTAAATGATAGAGCAAAATCCCAAAAAGGGAAGGCATCACTGATCAGTATTAGCAAAAAACTACAGGCACTCATAAAATTGTCTAAGGCCAGCTTCGAGAGAAAAATTGCACAGGACACTAAGGATAATTACAAGGCTTTCTTTAGTTATGTTAGGAACCTGGGTGGTAATTCCCAGATATGCTCAGAATTGGTCCAAAATGACAAAAAATACACTGAACCCACAGACATTGCCAACATCCTAGCTGACAGGTTCAGTGCAAACTTCTCCCCCTCCCCACCAAAAGGGCAAATATCTATCCCAGCAGAGTGCTGCCCCCCTGACATCTCAGATGCTCAGGTAAGAGCCGCCCTCTCCAAAGCAAAAAACACAGCATCAATGGGACCAGACGGTGTCCTGGGCTGCATCCTCCATGAACTCCAAGAAGAGCTAAACCCAAACATAAAACTACTGTTCAATTTCAGTCTTACTACAAGATATGTGCCCAAAGAGTGGCGTACAGCAACAGTGGTCCCTCTCCATAAAGGTGGTGCCTCAACGGATCCAGGAAACTATCGCCCCATAAGCCTGACTAGCTTGGTCTGCAAAGCTATGGAAAGGATCATCATGGACCTCATAAGTAAAGATATTGGGGACCTACAGACACTGGATCCTACCCAGTTCGGCTTTGTTAAGGGCAGATCCTGCTTCTTAAACCTGGTTGATTTCTTTGAAACAGTCACCAAGGCCATTGACGAGGGGAAGGTGGTCCACACAGCCTACCTGGACCTCACAAAAGCCTTCGATACAATACCCTACTCGGGCATTATAGATAATCCATCAAGTACAGAAGAAGTAATTAGGGACCTGGGGACCCAAGTTGATAGCAATCTCTCATTTGACAACCACGTGGCCAAAGTGGTTAGAAAAACATTTTATATAGTCCACCTAATCATGAAGGGATGTACTAGATCAGGGGAGGTCATCATGCCTCTTTACTCATCCCTCATCAGGCCCATAATTGAGTACAATGCCCCTTTTGGGATGTACCTTACCAGACACCTGCAGCAACTGGAAAGACCCCAAAAGTACCTCACCAAGAGCATCAAAGGGCTCAAACAGATGCCATATGCTGTCCGGTTAAAGAAACTCCAGCTCTACTCAGTGGCATACTGCCTGTTCAGAGGTGATCTGTGCCTGACGTATAAAGCCATGTCCAACCCGGAATTAATGGACATGCTGCACCTCAGAAAATCCAAATCCCATCGAGCTACGCGCTCGAGAGACTTGAACCTCAGCACTGAAATAAATAGGACATGCTGGAGGGACAGATTCATAACACCCCTTCACTCTGGAATAAAATCCCAGTCCAGGTTAGGCAGAGTCCCTCATTGACTCTCTTCAAGAGGAATCTTGATGAGTGGATGGGAGATCGTAGGTTTACCCCGGGTATCACTTCTGTGTCAATGTTAGACAAAGGCACAGTATACTAACCTCGAAAAAGGGCATAGTAAAATAAATTTAAAATGGGTGGCGAAAGCCAAACACATTCTGGCTAGGCTTATAAATGCCCTTGGGCAGATAGCCTAGTATGAACCTATGAACCCATAGTTGCCTGGGTTAGTTGATACACTAGGCTTGTGCAGTCGGATGACTGTTGCCATCCTCCACCCAACCTGTACAACCCCTGATTGGAGGCTGATATTGAAAAGCTTCTGTAGGGTAGTATAACAGGGCCTGTTTCAGGCTAACTAATATGCATCCTTGTATTTATCAGGCCCCATAGAAGCAGGGTTCATGGCCTTTGATAGAGTTTTGAGGACTTGTTCATAGGAGATGTGAGATGAGTATGGCTGCTAGTATTAGCTCTGGGAGTGTGGAGGGAAGTGAATTTAGAACAAAATTTGTTCACTAATATATTGACTAGGTCATCAGGATTAGAATATGTGATATAATTTACTATTAGCTCTGTGCAGTTTTGAGCATTATTTCTGAAGTTTCTAACATAAATAAGGCTTTGTAATTATTTTTTTGCCAGGATAGCTTAGCTGTTTTCATCTCATATCTAGCTTTAGTTGATTTGATCAGGGATGGGAGTTCCCTGTAAAGACTGATAAGAGTGTTTTTTTGCATTTTGGAAGTCACATTTACTTTTACATGTGATGAGCGTTTTCCTTTTCTTGTAGAGCCTGTTTATATTTCAGTTCAAACACAGGGGTTTACTTTTAAGTCTGGCATTGTATTTATCTCAGAGGGGGACAGACGCTTCCATGCAGCTATTTATATGAACTCAAAGTTTGGCAGTAAAGGATTTTAAATTCATACAAGAGTCATCAGGGAGTAAGGGAATGTTGAATTTAGCCAAGTCATTACTCAGTTTTAGTAGATTAGCTTTAGAGTAATCTCTGAAAACTAAATTATTGGAGGATGCTTACAGATTCAGTATTATGGTAAATATGACTGACTTATGGTCTGATTTAACTAATGAGGATGTTACTACTGGAAGAGACCAGAGCTATTCAATATTGTCGAGAACCAAGAACAGGATTTTTGTCTCCCCTAGTAGGGGAGTGTTTATTAGTTGGCCCAGGTAGATTGTATTTATGAAGTGCAAAAATGTTTGGGGATGTAGAAACATATTACTTAATGAAGGGGTAGTTGAAGTCCCCTAGGAGAATGGTGTTTGGCTGGATGCTTAGGACTTCCAGACTAGTCAGGTAGGAGGTATAGGCTAAGGGGGACATAGAGGGGGTCCTATAGTTAGCTATGATGTGGTAAGGATTTTTATTAATGGTAAGTTGGCCATTTAGGAATTCCAGGTCGTTATCCTGCCGAACAAGTGTAGAGGTGAAATTTTATTTTATGAATATATAGATCCAAATGCCTTTGATGCTTATATCTAGTGTGGTAAGCCTGAAAGTGCAAATTCATAGTTCCAGATGTTTATTTTGTGGGCTGCAAGGGGAATGTTGCCTGAGGGGGTTACGACTGATTTGCTTGGGTGCAATATAGGCAAAAGCTACAATGCAAGTCTAAACTTGTAGAGCAATGCTCCTCTGTGTGCAGGCCATGGCCTTGTTATACAGCTAAGACCCCAATAAATTTGAGAGGTTGATTTTTATAGAGAAAATTGAGATTCAAAGTGCCTGCATCTCTATATGGAGCACAACTAAATACAGCTGCATGATGTCAAGCATCGGGCAAAAACAACAACTTTATACAAGCAAAGAAAATTAAAAAAAAAAAAAAAAAACAATTAAATAACCCAATGGACAATTACAAAACAACACTCTCTTGAAACATAGAAATGACCCTGTCCCGCTCTACTGACAGTAGAGTGCAATGTAAATCCTTCTAAATTTGATCATAAAAATAGACAAAGTGCACATACAAGAAAAATTAAACACTTCAATTTGCAGAAACTGATCAAAACTAGCAAATAACACTTAGAAATGCAGATAACACTTAGTAATGCAGATAAATCAGTGACCTGACATTTATGAAGATCACTACATTAGTTAGAGTCATAGATTTACAGGTAGTTACTAGACATGCAATTGAGAAGACCATTAAAGAGCCTTGCTCAAATTTCCAATTGCCCCAAAACAATGCCTGGTTAAGTGACTTGCTTAAGGTCACATAGTAGGCAAAGAAAAGAGTCAGACCCTGTACGCTTGGCACAGTAAGCAGCTCATGAACAAGTCCATCCTCTAGTCCTCTGAGGTAAGTGCAAGACAAGACTCAGTAGTGCATTCACTTTTCACTGTAGATGTCTACAATTATTGTTCCACCAAGCTGTTGAAGATTCCATGTATCTTCCTCTGGTCTCCACCAGGACTCAATGACTGCTCACCTTGTCTCATGTATTTTAGGTAATGACTCATTTCCTAGGTGTTAACTTCGTATTATCTGGGCTTGCAGCTTGCCTTCAACTGTTTATCAACCTTACTTACAACTGTATCTGTTTGCTGTTTAACTCAGAGTGGGATGATCTGGGATCCAACCATACACAGACATACATATACTTGTGGACATTAGCAACAGAAAATACATACCAGGTCCTTGATGCACCGACTGCCAGCTTGCCTTAGCTTCAGCTTAGCCTGAAATAACATGGATGAGAACTTATATGTGGCAGGCAGTCTCTACCATGTCTCTCAAGGTGACTCACCTTTTGGTATGACTGCCCACTAAGGTCCTCATTCTGCTGGGTCTACTGCTACAGCTGCACTAGATCCACCCTCATTAGCCACACTGACCAATCCACAGTCTGCTCCATTTCCTGATAGGTGGCTACAACCATTGTACCTATTCACACTTCTGGTCACATGGCAGTCTAAAAAACACACACACTGAGAAGGACAACATTATTTTCCATCATGACTTACTCCTGTCTGCAGTGAAGAATGATGTAAGATGCAAAAATGCACAACATACATGCTAACAATAGGGCTGCATGACACAGGAGGTTTATGCATGCAAGCCAGATGAACAGAAGTAAAGCATGAAGGCAGTGGCTATGTATCTTAGCACAAACCAAAATCAGCCAAACTAGAAAGTGCAAGACAGCACTAAAATGAGCACTGCATATTGTGCCTAGTCATGAAGAACAAAGGTGCAGAGATGCGTCATAGTTGTACACCTACATGTACTGCTGGATATGTCACATACCAGAGAGAAACAATTACCTGCATGAAGAGAAATTCTGTTATGTAGTACTGCACTACAGTGTTCAGTGCTACAGGTCTATTACTGGGCTGTGCTGTATGGCAGTGGAGCACCCTAAATTGCCATGCTACAGATAATAGCATAAGCAATGCATGGGTATAGCTACATAAGGAACACACCTAGTGTGTGCACATACAACACAGTATTGGGGGGGGGGGGGTAGACTGTACAGAATTTTTTAAAATTGCAGAATCCACAAGTGCTCTGTTACCTACAGGACACTAAATGCAAAACCTGTAACAGCCTATGATGTATCCATATTTTTCAACCTGCAGACATTGAAAATGTTAACAAAGGCCCTTGAAAAGTAGCAACATCCAGCTAAAATATGGACCTCCAACTAGCATAAAATCTGAGTATCAAGTAGCACATAACTTTTCCTGCTTCTGGTAGAAATGTGGGATACTACTCGGAAACACATTTAAAAAGAGAGAGAGACTGACAAAAATTATGGAAAATTGCAGGCACATTATCAAAGAAACAGTATAAAATTTGTATTCTTTAATTAACTGTAATGATCCATTCTATCACACAAGCTCATTTATTTTTGATTCAGAAAAATTGAGAAGTAAGATGTGTGTCCTCATTCTTTAAATTATTGTTGCCCCAGTACATTAATTAAGTAGTGTGGTTTTCTAGGTAATTGCTAGCTTCAAAAATCACATGTGATGAGAGGATTTAGGGAGTAAATCAAACCTGAAAATAGGGACGTCCGTCCAAAAATGGGGACATCATGTGCAGAGGCAAATTATGCCTGAAAATAGGAATATTCCTCCAAAATAGAGAGAGTTGAGAGGTCTGGATACCCCATGGCTAGACACCATGTTCTCAGTGCACACTCTCATAGTACACAGAACCATAACACTGCACCTGCCAAAGCCTAGAATATATGGTGGGTAGGTATTTTTCAGTTACATGCTCTGACAATAGAACGATGTATTGCACTGCACTTGTTGCAGTTCAAGAGAATTTATGTGATGGCATTATGTACATTGGCATGTCTGTTAAAACATAGTGTGCACTAATGGATTTGACAGTGTACGTCATGTATTGACAAAGTATACACCTATAGCATTGTACTCTATGGATCTCCCACTGCACCTCATGCTTGAACCACACTAATAAAGCTAGATTCAAGTGTGATTGCAGTCGCTGTGAACAATGTGCAAGCAATACACATGTTCCTGACAGGTGTAGTCATTTTCAGTAGTGGCTTCCAAATCTGAAATACAAAGTAACAGAGATAATTATCTTGGTACTCATTGGCGAACATTCATCCAGGTTATTAGATTATTCAGAATGTCACTTCTAAAAGTAATCACTAAAGACTTCCTCCATCTGATGCCATAATTTGAATTGGCACAGAACAAAAACCTGTGCCAGTTTTATGTCAGTCTTCACTATTAATGGCTAACTGATGATGGCCCAGTTTAGTGCCATGGAGAAAGACATCCTGCACCCCCCATCAGCTCATTCTGAAGAGACACTTTACACACATTACCACATGCCCTACAAAAAAGCACATCATGCTGTATAATATGTGTCTGTACGCCCTACTGGCAGGTCCTGCCTCTACTGTGACTATTCCTGACAGAATGGTATTGCATAAAATTAGATTTAATTGGTCACCAACAAAAATCCCTCCTAAACATTCTCATTATTCACCTGCTGCCTTCACAATGGTGGTCTTGTTCAGTGGATGTGATAGTTAGCTTGGCCACAGTAGCCACTGGATCCCTGCATGTCACTCATAGTGCCCACACGAGCAGTGCTGCGTATCCAGTAGTCCAGTATATCCAATTCTGTACTTCTCTGACAGGACATTTGCATTGCATCTGTATTCAATAAAGCACGGTAGTTGAGATGATATGCCTTTTGATCACACTCTACTTTGTAAACATTTATTTTTGATCAAGGTGGTGTACTTACTAAATTACTTGTTGCCTAAAACAACAATATTAATGAGGAGGTTTGCTTCCTGTCACTATTGGAAGCAAAATTCTGGACTAAGCCAGGAAAGTGTTTTCTGACTATTATCTTGGTGGTTTCTAAATATAATCATGTGGAAATTAACTATGTTCTGTATTTATTTATTTAAATTTATTAACCAGGATAGTCTGACTGGGTAACAGCCTACTTTTAGTAGAAGCCTGGGGAAAAAAGCTTCAGAGTACATTATGTGCAGTAAAAATGTAGTATTTAAAACAAAATTATACTAACAGTTTGGCATACATAAGTAGGAAAACTTTGTAATATGTTTATGGGTACAGGCAAGTATAATATTTAGTAGAAGATTGAATTTAGATATTGCTCATAGTAAAAACATGAGCTTAGAGAATAATAATTACATGACACATTGCCTGACCTTTTTAAGTAACACTTTCATATGGAATCATTTATAAACAAGCTAAATCTAAATTCACCAACCTGCAGTAAGTTGATATCTGTGTTTCATCTCCTACAGTTATCACCTCAGTGAGTTAAACTCCTGAACCTATTCAGTTACTATCCAGCCTTATCACTAAACATATTTTCCTGTATCTAAAATTGCCTGACCTCATTTTGGTAACGTGCTTTTACCTGATATACAAGAAAATGGAAATCAAAATCCAAAACAAATGTAGCTGAAGTACTGAATATTGTAAAGATTTAAGAGAATTGCAGGTGGAATTTTAGAAAAAAAGGAGGAACACATTATACTGAAATAATTGAAATTTGTGGGAACAATATATGCAGAAAAATGTTCAATAGGAGGAGTGAGGTTTAAGGAAAGGCAATGAGCAATTTATATAATGTTAGAATGAATAATTGTTGAAAAGAAATTGTACATGTATACTACATGAAAAGAATGAGAAATATCACTATAGCTTGTTTTCCTTTATATTAATTTACATATGTATAGCTATGCTGCCTCAATTCTGATTTAATAAAGATTAAAAAAAGCACCAGTATGATGACATTTTGCAAATGATCAGTTTACAGACATCTTTTATTGTATTATCATATATATTATATATATATATTTGCACATGAGGTCAGGGTGTCATTTCAACAGTGAATCATCTAGAGCTAAGGTTCATACTGCTGGGTGGCTAGCCCTGCTGCTGTAGTTCTTCCACACCATATTATTGCAAACACATTCACACCTATGGCCAATTTAGAGTGCCCACTACACTTACTACATGTCTCTGGAATGTGGGAAGAAACCAGAACACCCAAAAGAAACTACGGGAACACAGGGAGGACATGATGACTCTACACAGAAGGCACCACAGCTGAGAATGGAAATGGGAAACCACTTGCTGCAAGGTAGCAATACTATCCACTGTGCCACTGCACCACCCAATTTACCTTATTAATGTTCCTCTTTCATTTACAAAGTTAGTTAAAAACAAATTAGCAAAGTTCTTTAAACAGTACTAGAATCAGCTCTATGCCCATGCTCCACAGAACTCTGCTTCACACTGCTTCAGGGGTGTATCTAGTCTTACTAGTTCTACCTTTGTCCACCAATTAAAATACCAGTGGATGTGTAGAAACCATTGACTACTCCTGTGAAATGTTTGCACATTCTAACCACACAGCCTTGTTAGGATATGTACCTCCCATACAAGGCACCTGAGGCTACTTCCATCAGTTTAAAACCTGAGACTTGAAAGTTACACTTTGTAGATGGATAGATGGATAAAGCCATTGCATTTTATCTTACATGTGTTATAGTAACTATCTGGGCAAATAACATAAGATTTTATCAATTTCTCAGAAATGTAACTTTCAGGATCATATGCTGTATTAATGACTTTATAACTCACAGATTAGCTTTTTCTTTTCTTTTAATTACAGGTATATCATCTTTATGATGGTTCTGGTAACCATTGTTGTAGTCAGCGCTGTCATTGTGCTGAATCTCCACTTCCGTACACCAAGTACCCACACAATGAATAAATGGATCAAAAAGGTAAAATTCCTTCTATCTGTAACCTTCAATGACTTTATTATATACTGAGAGATGATCATTACATTTTTTTCACTTCAGTATGAATAATGCTTTTATGTTTGTTTGTAAAACTCCAGCAAATGTGTTAGAATCAGTCTAAACTAAAAGATTTGCAAAAAAAAAAAATAAAACAAAACTCGTTGGATAACACACGGCAGGCAGCACTTTAATAAAAATTCAAAAAGTAATGCTTTTGCAGAGTCCTGTCGTTATCCAACGAGTTTTGTTTTATTTTTGCTCTTCTTAGTTTATCGTTGGTTACTTTATTCAGTTTTGGGGATTTTATTCTAATAAACTCAAAGATTTATCTGCTCCCAGTGTGTCGATGAAATATGCCCTAATACACATCAGTCTAGGATTAGCATATCTGTACCTGGCTTATGTGGACTTAGTGGGCCTTTTGGGTTAGATCTGCTTTCCTGGTAACTCTTGGGTAAACTCTGCGGATTTGCAGTAATGTGTGAGGGGAGAAGTAGGTGTTACCTTCTGTTCTGGAGGTTAAGGTATGAGTTTTAGGAGGCCTTGACAAATTTTTCTTTACAGCCTCAGTGCGTGTTAAAGGTCTATTAGTGTGCTGGGATTGATGAGGTAGTGTGATGCTTACCAATCAGTGAGCTGATGCGATAGGATTGCCTTCATGTTTCTTAAATATTTACATCTCTTACAGGCTGCACTATCAACTCATAGACAAAGACAGTTGCTATATAGTCTTAGAATACCTAATGCAATCAGACTGGACACAGATGGGGTGAGAGCAGACTGTTGAGCCATGTTACCAGAAGGTAGAGGACTGCAGCCTGCATACTATTCAGGGACTGGATGGAAACTACTTAGTAGACCATAAAGATTTATGGGTGAAGTGTTTAGGGAGATAATACACCACATACAGAAAGTAGAAGAAAGCAATAAAACCATAAAAAAAAATCTCGCAGCTGTGATGGCATAGTGGTTAAGTGCTGTGACTATAGTGTACAGGGTCCTGGGTTCAAGGCTGTTGGATACACAGTGGTTAAGGCAGGTATGAGCAGCCTGATCACATTCCAGTCTGCTAAAATAGCAGGGTAATAACGTTTTACCCTGGGGATCACTTCAGTGGCTCTGCGGGACAGAGGCACAGGAAACTAATCTAAGGGGGTGGTGAAAGCCAATACATTCTGGCTATGCTTATAAATGCCTTCGGGCAGATAGCCTAGTACCTACCTGTTTACCTTTACTTTCCCACACAGCAGTCCATGGCAGACTATGAGTGAACTTTCCAGTAAAGCCTTGAAATGTTTTATTTTCCTTCTTAAATACAAGATTTAGTTCCTAGCTCCTCCCTCATTTCACAGGTGATTCACTAGGTAAAATGTTGTCATTTCTGTGCGTCACAAAGGATACAGCTTTGGTCTTAAATATGCAAAAGAAAACAGAATACAATTAAAACAGTGCAATGAAAAAGCACCACAATATACAAAATGGAAGAAAGCAGTGAATCAATGCAAAATACAAAATGTAAAATTAGATTTTATTTTAGTTTGAATTTGTTAAACCAGATAGAGCATTGATCCCACTGGACCTATTTCAGTCTTGGCCCAGGGTAAAGACAATCATTTTAAGACATTATAAGTGAATGATAAAATGCAATATATACATATATTATATACAAAATGAATATCAGAATTGGCTAGAAGGTGTAAAGAAAACAGATGAATGACACTATATAGATGGTGACTAACGAAACACAACATATGCAAACACTATGTACAGACTGGAAATCAGAGTTGCATGCTGAAAGAAATAATGAAATATAGAATCAGATCAATGTATATAGAGAGAAGAACGATAAGAAGTGGTTAAGTTATATAGCCAGAGAGATAGCCGTTATATTTTACTAGAGTCATGAAATGTGCTTTTATTTCTGATTGGAAAATAAGGTAAGAGGAATGATCTTTAAGTAAATAAGGGAGACATTCACAGAGTTTGGGACCAAGGACTGAGAAAGCATGATCTGTACAGTAAATCCTAATTTGGGGGGTTGGAGGAGAGTCCCTGAGTGGTTATGATTTCTGAGACTGAATATCCTGGAAGCTAGTGGGGGGGCTCACTCTTCATACAGTTATACAGTTGTAAGGTGAGTAAAAACTCAGCACATTGTTTCACAGGTAGCCAGTTAGGTTTTTTTAATGGTTTTGCATTGTTGTTCATTTCTTGGGCAGAGTGATAAATCTGCATATATCATTTGAGATGGACTGAATGGTGGATGCTTTTCTTTTAGGGGCTGCAACAATTGGACAGAAAGGGGGAGATCTGATTAGCCCAGAATATGACAGAGGTGTGTGTGTGTGTGTGTGTGTGTGTGTGTGTGTGTGTGTGTGTGTGTGCGTGTGTGTGTGTGTGTGTGTGTGTGTGTGTGTGTGTGTGTGTGTGTGTGCGTGTGTGTGTGCGTGTCCGTGTGCGTGTGCATGTGTGTGCGTGTGTGTGTGTGTGTGTGTGTGTGTGTGTGTGTGTGTGTGTGTGTGTGTGTGTGTGTGTCAGAGTCTGAATGAGCTTTTGCAGTAAAGCCTTAAAATGTTTTATTTTGCCCCTTAAATGCAAGGTTTAGTTCCTAGCTCCTCCCTCATTTCGCAGGTGATTAATCTTATGTGACCTGTTCTAATTTCTATGTGACTCACAAAAGACTCAGCTTTGGTTTCTATCCTAGTTTAAATATGAAATAAAAAAACAGCATGCACATAAAACATGGTACAATGAAAGTATAACACAATATGCAAGACAGAAAAAAGCAATAAAGTATACAAAATAGAAGAAAACAAAATAAGAAAAAAAAACTAATCTTCCCCTCACAGCTGTCTGTGGCAAAGTCTGAGTGAATTCTTCCAGGACCGTAAAACTCAAATTCAAAATCAAGGCAAATGCTCCTGTGTCCAAACTGGATACATCACCTAAATCTGCCAATTCTTCTGAATACATACATTCCAGATCTCTAACCTCCTTTCTTTCAGACTATCTCCTAGTGCAGGGGATGGGCCAGGACTGAGGTGGATATCTTCATTTAGCAAGAGGGTTGAAAGAAGAAGATTAGGTTTAGTGTAATGTAAATAGTGGTTAGAGGCTTTTAACTTAGATTTGGGGGATGCCCCCAAATCTAAGTTAAAAGCCTCTAACCACTATTTACATTACACTAAACCTAATCTTCTTCTTTCAACCCTCCTGCTAAATGAAGATATCCACCTCAGTCCTGGCCCATCCCCTGCACTACCCCACTGCCACCAACTCACCTACTGTAAATCAACACTCCTCCTCTCTAACAAAACAAATCTCTATCTACTCCATAAACCCACAAAGTCTAGCCAATAAAAAAAAACTGAATAACACGCTTGGATAGCCCATCATTCTTCTCACATCTTGGCACTTTCTGAAACCTGGCCCAAAACTCATATCTCAAATTCTGAAATCCTACCCCCCCCCCCCAGCTATAACATCTTCCGTCATGAAAGACTATCCAATAAAGGGGGCGGTGTTGCTATCCTGTACTCAGAGCTACTTAATCTCTCCCTCCTCTCCTTCCCCCTCGTGACTTTCATCCAGCCAAGCTTATCATTCTCAACTGTCACCTTAACTCACACAAAAAATTTGCTATTGCTGCCATATATATTCCTCCTGGCAACAATATACCTATTCTAGAATCCATTCTATCCTGGATCTCCCAACATTTTCCCTATAAGACAATCATACTAGGAGACGTCAACATTGATTGGAGTAAACTGTCACTAAATTCTCCCACTCTTAGTAATAACCTCTATGGTTTCAGCCAACTTATCACAACCCCCACCCATATTAACAAAAAAGGTCTATATTAAATCAGTGAACGCTGATTTATCGACCCTTTAAGAGCAAAAGCTGACAATCCCGAAGACACGGAACAGAGATTTTTTTCCCAGGGAAAAAAATCATTGGGCTGTTTTCAGGACTTTGCCATTTCCTCCACTGTGGTGCAATCTTGGAATTGGTATATTTAAGTAGGGGGTGTTTGGAGGGCATAGCCTCCCACATCGGGGGGTGTGAGTGGCAAAGCCCCCCACTTTATTTTGTGTTTTGAACTTTTTTTTGTGGAACAGCGATTTATTTCCCTGGGGAAAAAATCGCTGTTCCGTGTCTTCGAGATTGTCAGCTTTTGCTATTAAAGGGTTGATAAATCAGCATCCACTGATTTAACATAGACCCTAACAAAATCACCTCCTCAACTTTACACTGGAAACTAATATCCAACCCTAATCACTACCACAATCTTACCACCTTACCTGACTAGTTAAGTGATCACCTCCCTACCTTCATTCAAAGGCTATCTTTCCACACCATCAAAACTCACCTCTATAGAGAATACAGCAATCTGGCTAGCTTTAATGAGGAAACCTTTAACAACCAACTCTCTCTAGTTAATTGGTCACACCTCTATGACCTTCCTCTAAATAACACTGTTCTTGAGTTTAGCAATACTTTGCTTAACATACTAAACACCCTAGCACCTGTTAGAAAAATTAGAGTAAAAACAAATCCCATTCCTGGCTCACCAAAGACACCCTCTCCATAATGAAACCGAGAGACAGTACCTGGAAGCAATGGTTAAAGTCAAAATCCTCCTCTCTCCTCCCTAAATTCAATGAACTAAGAAATCTCTCAAATAATACATTATTCAGGACAAGAAAAAATTCTGTCAGGAAGCCCAATCTACCCACCACTCAAACCCTAAAAATGTTGGCACACTGTGAACAAGATTCTTCACCCAGGGAAGCTTACTACTCCAAACCCTTTCCCCGGTTAGACACCACTTGAAACTGCTACTTTATTTAACACTTACTTCATAGAAAGCATCTGTAAACTAACTCTTCCTGACCAAAACCAAACACAATCCCCCACCACCTCCAGCACCTGCCTCCTCACTGCCTTTTCCCTAAAACCCATCTCCACTGCCTATATAAAATCCCTCTTACTGAAACTTAAATCATGTTCTCACTCCTTTGACAACCTACCCTCAGAATTTCTCAAACATGCAGCTAATACTATTACATATCCCATCTCTATCCTTATAAACCACTCTAACAAAGAATCCACTGTCCCTGACATCTGGAAATCCTTCTATACTATTCCCCTTCACAAAGGAGGTAACTCCACAGATTCCCCCCAACTTTCTACCCATAGCCATCCTCTCCACTCTCTCAAAAATCCTAGAGAAATGCATTCATAGACAACTTCTCAAATACCTATTACAAGAAAACCTTTTGAACCCCTTCAGGCCCCATTACAGCACCTCCACAGCCCTTTTAGCCTTCACCCAGTCTGTCACTGAGGCTAGCGATGGCAATAAACTAGTGGCATGTCTTTCCATGTCATTCCAGGATGTTTCCGAGGCATTTGACACTGTCTCTCAGCCTAAACTCCTGTCTAAACTATCCAATCTCAACCTTCCTGCTCCACCATTCTCTGGTTCTCTAGCTATCTTAACAACAGATTACAGTCTGTTAGATGACAAACGTCCTGCTCTCCTTTCCTATCTGTCCAAACAGGAGTCCATCAAGGATCCATCTTAGGACCTCTACTCTTTAATATCTTTACAAACAATCTACGCTCCTTCTGCTGCACATTTTCACTGATTCAGTATGCGAACAATTCTACTCTTGTTACCTTCTCTAATAACCTCACTGACCTCCACAACCTCACTCAGAGTTCTGTCAACACCATTGAACACTGGTTGATTAACACCCAACTCACCCTTAACCCTAAATCAACTAAATTACTTATTTTCCTTCTAAAAACCAAGCTTTGTGCCTCCTTCTGTGTTATGTTGTTCATCTGTCGTTATTGACGATGACCAAGGACATCACATCAAGGAGGTTGACTGAGTATGATGTGTCCGACTGTGGCTGATCAGTCCGATGCAGGCTTGGAAAGCTCTGCCACACTTCGGGCACAAGTGGTCATTTGGGTTGGTTGGCAAAGAGTTGGCTCTGGATTTATGCAGCTCACACTTCCTCTGTGCCTCTGCAGTCCTGCTCTGCTCATCGTAGGTAGCACTTTTGCTGATGCAGTTTCACCAGGTGAGGCGGTCTTGCACTAGTGTTTCCCAGGAGTCTGAGTCAATGCCAAAACTCTTCAGAGAGACATTCAGCGTGTCTTTAAAACACTTTTTCTGCTCACCTTGTGTGCATTTACCTCCTGCAAGTTCACCATAAAACAGTCTCTTGGGGAGGCGTGTGTCTGGCATGCATACAAGGTGGCCTGCCCACCTGACTTGGGCTCTCCTCAGCAGGGTGTAGATACTTGGCAGTCCAGCTTGAGAGAGGACAGCTGTGCCTGGAACTTTTTCCTGCCAGGTAATTTTCAACAGCCTTCTTAAGCAGTTCATATGGAAGCGATTCAGCTTTTTGGCATGATGCTCATACACAGTCCATGTCTCACAGGCCTACAGTAGTGTGGGCAGTATGATTGCCTTGTAGACCTTCAGCTTTGTGGACAGTTTGATGCTTCTCCTCTCCCACACTGACTCCCACAGCCTTCCAAATGCAGAGCTTGCCTTGGTGATGCGTGTGTCTACCTCATCGTCAGTGTTCACAAATCTGGAGAGTGTGCTACCAAGGTATGTAAACTTGTCAACAGCCTTCAGGATCTCACCTTCAGTGGTGATAGTTCTTCTTCAGTGCAGGCTGATGCACAACTTCAGTCTTCTTGGTATTAATTGTGAGGCCAAAGTTTCTGCAGGCAGTGGAAAAGCAGTTCATACTCTGATGTATCTGGGCCTCTGTGGCAGCATTGAGTGCACAGTCATCTGCAAACGGGAAATTGGGCACAAAGTTCTCTTCAACCTTGGTCTTGACCTGTAGCCTCCACAGGTTGAATAGCCTGCCATTAGTCCTGTATCTGATCTTGATGCTGGTTTCTTCGTCATTGCAGAAGCTATCTGCCAGCATGGCCGAGAATATCATGCTGAACAGCATGGGACTGACGATTTGTGCAACTCGCTCTCACTATAATCCAATTCACACGCAAGTCAAGACATCACTCCCCCCCCAAGTCCTGTGGTGATGGGAGAATGACGAAGCAGCACATGTGGATACACTGGAAGCTGTTGCCACAACTTCACACACAGGTGGCCCAGGGCAATGGGTTGCTCTCTACTGGACTGAAGCATCAGTGGAGTTCAGCACCCCCAGGTGTCTGAGCAGCCCTATTTAGGATCGCTCTGCTCACCTTCATGATCTGAGGAAGGGGTTAAAAAAGGTACTCTAAACATAGCCTGCTTCATCCTACCCCTGGCCTGCTTGCCGTGGCAGGTGGGGATATCAGCCACGCGGTCAAATCACACAGAAAAAAATATTGGTGGCTTCGCTCACCATTGGCACATGGAATGTGTGCACGCTCGTGGATACTTCCTAAACAGACAGACCTGAGAGACGGACAGCAATTGTCGCAAGAGAATTCGGCAGGGACAACATCCAGATAGCAGCCCTCAAAGAGACCATGTTCACAGATGTAGGCCAGCTAACAGAAGTTAAACCTGGTTATACTTTTTTCTGGAGTGGCCACAGTAGTGATGAACGTCGTGAAGCAGGAGTGGGTTTCGCCATCAGATCTAATCTGATCAGCAAATTAGCCAGCCTCCCAAAAGGATTCAATGACCTACTCATGTCTCTGCAGCTCCCCCTCAAAGGAAAGCACCACACCACCTTCATCAGTGTATATGCCCCCACCATGACACATCCAGAGGAAATTAAAGACAAGTTTTATGAAGACTTGGAGTCCCTCATAGCATCTGTGCCCAAGGCGGATAAGCTCGTCATCTTAACCAACTTCAATGCCAGAGTTGGTGCAGACTACCAGACATGGGAGGGTGTCATTGGAAGGAATGGAGATGGCAAAAGCAACAGCAATGGTCATCTACTTCCAAAACCTGCACAGCTCATGACCTTTTGATCACAAATACAGTCTTTTGCCTACCCAACCTTAACAAGATGTCCTGGATGCATCCACACAGGAAGCACTAGCATCTCATTGATTATGTCATAGTAAGGAGAAGGGACAGGCAGGATGTTAGAGTGACTAAGGCCATGTGTGGCGCAAATTTCTGGACAGACCACAGACTCATTGTCTCAAAACTCAACATGCACATTCAGCCTAGGTGGCACCCCCAGGGGAAAAAGACCAATATGCTCCTGAATGTCAGCTAGTTAGATTGGTACTCTGTGCACCAGAACCTCCATGAAAACCTTGACAGTAAGCTTGACCAACTCAGCATTGGCACCAACAGTGCAGAAGAGGACTGGGCAGCCTTTAGGGATGTGGTCTACAACACTGCTCTCACTCATTTGGACCTGAACACATGCAAAAACTAGGACTGGTTTGATGATAATGATGAAGGCATTGAGAAGCTGCTGGATAAGAAGCATGAAGCCTTCAGATCCCACCAACAAGACACTACATCCATCTCCAAGAAAGCAGCCTACAACTCCATCAAAAGCAAGGTGCAAGCAAAGCTCAGAGAGATGCAAGATTCCTGGCTTAGCAGAAAGTAAATGAGATCCAGAAGTACGCTGGTAATAACAACTCCACAAGCATTTCTATGATCCCCTGATGACCATCTACAGGCCACAGTCCTCTGGAACATCACCACTACCCAGTGCCGATGGATCCACCCTGCTCACTGACAAGAAAGCCATCCTGGAAAGATGGTCTGAGCACTTCAAAATTGTCCTGAATAGGCCTTCCTCAATCAATGCCGAAGCCATTGACCGCCTGCCGCAAGTCGGCATTAACACCTCCCTGGCAGAGCCTCCAAAGGAATCAGAGGCTAAGGAAGCAATTAAGCTTCTCACCAATAGTAAAGCACCAGGCTCTGACTCCATTCCAGCCAAAATCTACAAGACAGGTGGACCAGTCCAGGCTCTGACTCCATTCCTGCTGAAATCTACAAGACAGGGGGACCAGTCTTGTTACAGAAGCTCACTGAGCTCTTCCAGACCATGTGGCAACAGGAAGTTATCCCTCAGGAGCTAAAGGATGCCTCCATCATCCATCTCTACAAGAGAAAGGGAAACAGGCATTCTTGTGATAACCACAGAGGAATCTCTCTCCTGGTCATTGCCAGCAAAATCCTTGCCAGAGTCCTCCTCAACTGTCTCATTCAACACATGGAAGATGGACACCTGCCAGAGAGTTAGTGTGGCTTTAGAGAGGGCCGAGGGACACTGGACATGATATTTGCTGCACATCAAGTTTTAGAGAATTTCCAGGAACAAAACTGGGACCTTTACACAGCGTTCATGAACCTGACCAAAGCCTTTGACACCATCAGTCGTGAGGGGCTATGGCGGATCATGGAGAAGTTTGGCTGCCCAGGAAAATTCATCAGTATGGTGCGCCAGTTCCGTGATGGCATGCTTGCATGAGTACTGGACAAAGGAGACTCCTCTGGTGCCTTCCCAGTCACCAACGGAGTCAAGCCTCCTTCTGTATCTCCTCCCTAGACAACATTACCATTCATGCCACTCCTATACCAAACTCCTAGGTATTACAAAAGACAACCAACTAAAATTCAACCTTCACATCCAACATTGCATCAAAAAATTGTATAGAAACAAAATATATCTATCCACTACCTTGAGCACTTCTCTTGCCCAAGTCTACCTCCTCCCCTGCTTACTCTACTCATCCTCTATATTTATTCACTTCCAAGCCAACCTTATAGCTAACCTTGATAAAACTTACAACCAAACTGCTAAATTTGCTTGTAACCTCCCTTACAAATTTCACCACTGCCTCGCTCTTAAACAACTACATTAGCTTGAATTCCCTCAACTACTCCAACTATCTCAGCTACAAATGGCCCATTCACTAATTAACAAACCCTTAGACTGTCCATGTCTGTCCACTGCTATATCCCTCTATATACCTATATACCTACACATCCTCTCCATAGCTCAGAACAATTCCTACTCAACACCTACAAACCAAACAAATCAATAGGCAAACTGCTCTATAAAAGCTCAATATCCCATACTTGGAACAAACTTCCCAGTAATATACGTTCTATCAAATCTACCTTGCTCTTCGAAAAAGAACTACAAATCACCTTGGTAATTCACCTTCCTGCTCTTGCCACCATCCAACTTAACTGATATTCCCTTAATATGTCCTTAACATGCTTTCCTTAAGAAAATATAACAATGTACAACCTCTTTCGCTGTACTAAATAGTTGTATACTTTATTTCACTGTCTTTTTCCTCCAAAATAAACTTCTTGCTTCTCTCTTACTTCTTCTCATTTCCTTCTATTTAAGACTCATTTATGCAGCTCTAGCTCCCTATTACTACTTCACTATCTATTTTTGTACCTTTCCTATCTGTTCAGTCCTACAAGTTTTAAACAGGTATATTTTCTGGTTTATTTGTTATTTTAATACAAAAACAAAAGTTATTTTTTGATCTTTTATATATAATATATGCGCTGTATGGCATCTTCTGTATTTTCTTCATTTTGTATTTGTTCATTTGTATATTGCATGTATGTCTCTTATCATATCTTGTTAATGTTTCTTGTATAGTTAACATATTGTATTTTTTGTGGAGCATTTCTCCTCGGGTCTCCACTGAAAATGACCCAGATGGACTAACCCAGTCAACAATAGATAAATAAATAAATCATCAGTTATATATACAAGGTAACTTGAAATTAACAACTTGCTTACTGAACAAACTATAATTCCCATTATTTTTACCTTCAGCTGTGTATAGTGTGCATACTAATTATATACCTGTGTTTAATCTATATTGTATCTCTGTTATTTTGTTAATGTTTTCCCCGTCTCCCAGGTTTTTCCTGCAAATGGTCACTTCAGTACACTAACCTTGTAAACAAATATAAATCAATAAAAACTCAGTTTCTGAAAAAAATATTAGTTGGATAGTTTTCCTATACACTGACATTCCTAGCAAAGTTCTGCTGTTTATGTGAAAAACTGGCAGTTAACTTAGAGGATTAAATAGCAATTAACTGTTTCCTGGGTTCCAGTGGTGCAAGGTTTGATTCCCTCAGTTTCCACTGCCTAACTGTGTGACTGTGCAAGTCACTTAAAGGACTATTACATTCTTCTTTGCTTGTTTCCTCATTTCCAAAACATTTTTCTTCCCTATCTTTTCATTGTACCACTGTAGAATAGTCAGACCGCTACAGTAAATCCCAAGTTTGACTGTGTCTTTCATCCCCTGTTCCTATTAAGCCTATAACAATCTCGCAGAGCAGTAGAAACTCTAAGGGCCCCAGAATGGCTTAGTAATAATACCCTTTGTTATTTTCCACTCTTTCCTCTGTTGCTGCCGAAGGACCACCCATAAACCAATCTTCCAGTCTTTTCACACAGAAAACACATTTATGAATTACCTGTTCATTGGATATGTTAAATCTGCCTTTTGCATCCAATAAAATGCAATCTTGAACAACTGTAGGAACTTTTCTCCTAAATGTAGTTGTTGGACACATCTTTTTTCTTGAAGAATTACTTTCTGTACTTGCTTATCGTGCTATTGTCGAGCCAGTGTTCCCCATCAAGAAATACTTTTTCTGAGATGCAGATACGCATATCACATTTCCACTCCATACAGTTATATGTGTCTACATTTGTGTCTAATGTAATGTTATTGCTTGCAATTACCTTTAATGACTTTCACTGGCGGCTACTTCCTATACTTCGATCAAATAGCCATATAATACAATTGTCCTTGCCCTAATGCTAGCAAAAGTTCCATCATGGCAAAGCATCAGAATTCAGCAGCTTGGGCTTTTGTTTATTTATTTTTATTTATTTCTCTTCCTGAATTTTTTGTTTATTGCTGAACATTCTCCAGCAGGCATACCTCTTAACAGCTTAGTTACAGAAATCTGGGCAAAGCCAAAAGTAATGGGAGAAAGGCTTACAAATAGGGACCAATTTTAAATATCGCTCTTATAAATTTAGATGGCTGCTCAGTTAACAGGATTTGTGTTCTAGGGATTTTCCTGATGAACCTTTGTCTAGTGGCGTGGATACAGGGGATGGAGGAGAAGGGACATCGTCACAAGAACCAAGGAGGAGCAATAGGATTAAAGCTAACCAACAGAATAATGGGGTACCTAACTACAAAACTTACCAGAAGCCTTTTTTAGGGGGCAAGAACAACCGCCACCAACAGAACAGGAACTGGAACAAACAACGGTCCTGAACAATCAGGGCAGTGATGGCCCCACTGATATGAATTATCCTGTCATTCTAACTAATACAAAAGGGGACTTTAAAATCTACAACTTTTCAAATGTCTCCATTGATAGTGATTTGATTGATTTACTGGCTAATAGTTTTTCTTTTGTTCCAGATCAAAAACTAAATCTGTCTAAAACATTAATTGATCTGAAATGTTTTGTTCGTAGGTTAAATTTAAAAATCTTTTTCAACAATGAACCACCTAGGGATAGAACTACTCTTAAGCTCCCTAGTATATTTAATCCCCCTTTACATCCCAACTTGCATATTTTTGAAAGTGTTTGCGAATTAGATTTGAGGCATTTACATGCCTCTACTAAATGGTTAGATAACCAAAGCAACATTTCAATTGATCAGGTCATGGCTTTAAACAACTTATGTGGGATGGCAGTCAGGGTTATTAAGCCTGACAAAGGGGGTGGGCTGGTGATTCTTGATAAATCTGACTACAATAATAGAATGTTGTCAGTCCTGAACTCACCTGCCTATGAAAGCTCTTCCTTGAATGAAATGACGGGATTCTATAACAGAATCAAAGGTTACTGTAGGGACCTGTTTTTAGAAGGGAAAATCGACATTGATACCTACAACTTTATTGACATCTCTTTCCCAAAGGTCCCGGTTATGTTTGGGATCCCTAAAATCCACAAGGACCTGGTGGACCCACCAATGCGTGCCTTAGTGGATGGGAGATGTTCTGTAACCCACCCATGTTCCCGCCTTATTGATAACATCATTTCAAAATACTTGGAATTAATCCCAGAAATTTGTAAGGACTCTTGGTCCTTTTTGAAATCGATCAATGAAATCCAATTTGACAGGTCGCTCAACTTCCTCACCATCAACGTGGTGGATCTTTATACTTCCATACCACACCAGGAAGCTGTCGAGTGGGTTGAGTTGATGTTGAGGGGCTTTAATGCGTCAAAGGATGAGATTGCAGTTGTTACACAACTGCTGGACATCGTCTTGTCTTCCAACTTTTTCATTTTCGATAATCGCTACTACCTCCAGAAGCAAGGTATTGCTCAAGGCTCACCTTGTGGGGGTAGTGTAGTGAATCTGTTTGTCACCTATTGGGAGAAAACATTTTTGTTAAACAATTTACGGTTTAAGGAATCTATAAAGTTCTACACCCGTTTTTTAGATGATGTGTTTATTTTAATTCAAGGTGGAGAGGAAGTGGCAAAGGATCTCATCACTTATATGAATGGGACAACTGAATTTTTGAAATTCACGTACCACTTCTCCACAAGTGAAATTGACTACCTGGATGTGAAATTAGTAAAAGACAAGGGTAACAATAGGTTCCAGTCATCAATTTTTAGGAAGCCAACTTACTGTAATTCTTTTTTACACTTTTCTAGTAACCACCCATGGAAACAAAAATGGTCAATAGTAAAGGGACAATTGGTTAGAGCTGTTCGTATGTGCAGCACAGCCCAAGCATTTGACCAGGAATGTGTAAACTTGAAAGAAATGTTCATGAACCGGGGTTATCCCGAAGACTTGATTGACAGCTTGATAGACGAGGTATCTTTCAAGAGGTGCAATGGAACTTACCAACCATTGCTCTCCCATAATGAACTGGATATGTCTCAACCAATCAATGACATGGTAGTTTCTCCTGTTAACACACCACCTTTGGTTGAAACTCAGATCGGTGTGGTTACAAGGGACACCAATTACAGGATAAGTTTGGTTATAACCTATAATAGGATTTCTGAGAACCTTTGTTCTATCATTCGAAAAAACTGGTACTTTATCCAGAATTGTCCAGCTTTAATAAACACATTAGGTACACACCCCTCTATTGTATATAAGAGGGGTAGTAACTTGAAGGAGCTTTTGCAAAAGGACAGGGATGCTAGCTCCTATACTAGACAAAAAGGTACATTTACTTGTGGGTTCTGTAACTGGTGTAAATTCCTTAGAACAGGGAATTTGTTTATTATTAGAAACAAGAAATATTTCATCAACCACAGAGTAAACTGCAACTCAAAATCTATTGTCTATGTGGCCTTTTGTGACTGTTGTCCTGCGTTTTATATAGGGAAAACGGACCGTAGGTTACGGAACCGCATTTATCAGCATATTTATGCTATAAAAAATAAAAAAAGCGAAAATGCCCTATCAAAACATTTAATGAGCCACACTGGACACAGTTTTCACTTTATGGCCATTGACCATATACCAATAGGTATTAGAGGAGGACCCTTTTCCTTGATTTTAGAAATAAGAGAACTTGAATGGCAAATTTTACTTGATGCCTTCACAGCCCCTGGCCTCAATGAGAGCTGTAATATCTCTTCCGTGTTAAAATATAGGAGTTACCTAAGATGAAATATCTTATTGACCTTGGTAATATATTTTTTACATTTTGTACTATACTGATTTACTATATATATACTGGTTTAGGGAAGTATTCCTTCCCCTTTTATAAATTCATATTTTTAATTTTATTTTTCATTTTTAACAAAAGCTGTTTTTTTCCTTTGCTGCTTTTGTATATATTTTTATTGATTATTAGACTTGATGTGCTTTAGGAAGAATGACTGGTTGACATTATATTTGTATAAACTGCTCTTGACTGTTACGTATACATATATTTTTATAAGTAATGCCTTTCACACAGGGTCAACTATTTTAACTTAGTAAAGTATAGGAAGTGACATCATGCTATGTCACGGTGTTGTTTTTAAATTTGAAAAGTTGGCGCCTTTCTCTGTATTCTGATGAAGCTTCTGCAGGGGCAGAAGCGAAAACGCTTGTTCTTTTATCGGAATAAAGTTCGTTAAAACAACTTTTCAGTTGTCCTTCTTCGTGAACGCTTTACTTGTTTTTTCACCTGTTTATTTGTTTTTTTATTCATTAGGATTTGTGTTAGCTTAACTTCTGGAAAGATATTAAGTCTGACACTCAGATGTATGTCATTATTTAATAATTTCATTCCATATTCATTTGCCGGCAAACCACACATTTTATGAGAACATACCTAAAATATGAGGCAAAAAGTTCTACATTCTGCAAAAATCTGTACAGTCATGAACTATGCCAGCAGGGTTTTACTTACAGGTAATGGACGTTAGTCTGCCACTTCACACACCATGTTAAGCTGTCATAGAGCTCAGACTGAAAGAAATCTAATGGTTGCTATTATTTTACTCTGGTTAAGCAGCAGTTTTGCTGTTTACCCAGTGTAAAATAAAAAAAAAAAAAGAAAGAAATTTAAGGAAAAAATAGAACAGTGTGTGTGTGTGTGTGTGTGTGTGTGTGTGTGTGTGTGTGTGTGTGTGTGTGTGTGTGTGTGTATGCCTGCATGACAATACAAGTGAGGTTGATCGAGCTGTCATTTTACACTCACTAAGCAGTGCTTTTGCTGTTTAGTGAGTGAAAAAGTAAAATAAGCATAAAAAAGAAAGATAAGTATGTAAGTGCGTGTATGTGTATGTGTGTTTATGTTTGTCTGTGTGAGTGTATGCATGCTTGCATGAATGACAGCTAAAGTGTGTGTGTGTGTGTGTGTGTGTGTGTGTGTGTGTGTGTGTGTGTGTGTGTGTGTGTGTGTGTGTGTGTGTGTGTGTGTGTGTGTGCGTGTGTGTGTGTGTGTGTGTGTGTTTGCTTGGGAGGAATGAGAGCGATCACCTCTTAACAATCTGTAGGAGAGAAAGTGTAATGTATAACTTGTCAGATCACTGTACATGTCAGCCCACTGTCATACAGAACATTGCTGAAAAACAGTAGTACAACCAAAAGTCAATATGACTTTCTGTAGACAAACTCATGGCTTGACTGCTACGTTGTACAGAGTGGGTACCATATTTCTACTTTGTGTACAACTTGCATCTTATGGCTAAATGAAGTACTTCCCTTATTTCAGTATTTGTATGACATAATCCCATTACTCTTGAGACAATACTGACATGGGATATTCACTGCGATTACTAAAATTCAGAAAAAGCAGCATATAAAGCAGAAATGTAAAAACACTACACAACTGATTGATGAATTTCACTGGGGACAAACATGCCTAGTAACAGCTGTGTCTGTTTCTGTTGACATGAACTCTCGTAGTTTTCAGTTGTCTTATACATACGTGTATATTGCTGCATGGTGTCATTTTATTTTATCAATTTTGTATAGCTGATGAGTCAAGGATAGTAGGCTAATTACTGACACAGAGCCGGCTTCGAAGTGAGTGGTGCAGAGTATATGAAGAGGATCCCTAAAGTGGAAGGTCAGATGCAGGTAGGAAATGAATTGAAGAGGAGTTGTAGAATGGTTTGTTCTGTAGAAGGGGATAGTGGTTATGGACTGTCAAAGGAAAATGTAGTTACCCAGGTGACAAGAAAGTACATGACCACATGTGGTTTAGGTGCAGTGTTATTAGACTTTGCTGTGATAAACAAAGGTCTCTACCTTTAGAGTAGTGTTGCAGGGTGTCTTTTAGTACTGGACATGTTTATGGTGTATGTATCAGATTGTGTGCAGCAGTAAATTGTGAGTATGTTAAATAGTTGGATATCCCAAGCCAGTTCAGTTATTTCATGGTTCTCTAATGATGTTCTGTATATAAGCTTGGCAGTAAATTTGGCAACTTTCCTGTAACAAGTGGATGTAAGTGTAAATTTGTAATAATAGGTGAGGCATATCGTAGGGATGGAAAGAATGTAGGTAGGTGTTGTCTTGAATCATCTGTCAGGTAGTATTTGGCCCTATTTTGGGCTGAGTGTCTGATGTGTGTTTTATTAATGGCTTGCTATACGTGTTGGTTAGATTTGAATTTCTTGTCAGTTTGGACATACCAGAGTTTGGGTGAGGTTACATTTTCAATTTTTGTGTTGATCGATGAAGCCATTATGAATAAACGTCTTGCAATTTTCAGAATGAGCCCCCCCCCCAGTTAGGATTTAAAACTTGATTTGCATCTTTCAGCTAAGTTTCAGTATTACTGAAAGAACTTTGGATGATATCCTTAAGTGGTGACAGGGATGGGGCTGCACATATAAGGGCTGACTCATCAGCCTATTGAACTATGGTTTATTTATTTATTTATTTACTGACATTTCAATATGATATAGATCATCTGGGTACAAGGCCAGCTTCAGCTAAGGCCTAGGGAGAAAAGCTACAATGTATTTCAAAACATTTTATGAACAATCATTTTACAACCTTTAAAAATAATACAGAAAACCACTTCAGTTTAAATAATTAGACATAACATGAAAACATTGGTTAAGAATAGACACAAGTTATATGACAATGATTTAATGTTTAGAGAAATTTTAGTCAGTTTGCAGAGAAATTAAAGATAAGTTATTAGGATGCAAACAGGAATTGCAATATGAAGTGAGTGAATAACAGACTCATGGTACATTTAGATAGAAAGCCAGTGGAGAGAATGTAAAAGCAGTAAAGAAATGAGTGAGGAATGGAGATTAAGGAGGTGTACACTATGAATACGTATTTGTTCACATTTAGTGATATTACTCTGTCCTGGTGTTGAGCAGGAACATAGTCTATTTTTGGCTAGGAAGTCTGTCAGAGTGATTTTAAAGGCTGAGGGAGGTTCTTTACCTGATGGATACAGGTAAGGAGCTCCCAAACTTATTAACATGATGTGAGTACAGACATTGTCCAGCAAATTAGATAGGTTCATGGACAGACACAAGTTTTTCATTATTGGATTGTAATGACCAAATGGGAACATTGACCAGTAATGGCATGAGGTTCAGCTGAGTTGATTGTGCTATGAAAGTATGTTTGGCAGTTTGGCATTGCCTAAAAAGGTACTAATAGGGGTGGGTGAAGTTTTAGCCAGTAATCAAAAGCCTAGGGTGAAGAGGTGCAGATCATCCTCAGCAAAGAAACATGGTCTATTAACTATGTCCTCCCAAGCTGACAAATATTGGATCCCCTTAGAATGACACCAGAAAGACAGCCAGTTGTTAACAGGAATAAATTTTTGTTACTATTGTGGCATCATTCTCGATAGTAGAAAACTATACTGGATCACGTGTACAGTAATGTGAAGGGGGGCATATAAGGCTGTATTTTGCCCTCATTTTGGTCAATCTGATCATACTTTTGTATTTCTCTACCTGGCATATAGACAGCTCCTCAAATATGTCCCCATTGTAAGAAAAACTGTTAAGGTGTAAATGAGGAATCTGAACAAGAGCTTCAGAATTGTTTTCAGTGTATTCAGTGTGATGTTTTTAAGACAGCTGCTATGAATGAGGATGGTATTGTTGATCTGGAGGAATACAGTTCAGTAGTTTTCAGCTACCTAAGGACATGCACTGACTTCACTGTGCACCATAAAGATCTGGATCTGGATATATCCAAATAATAAACCATGGATTAACTCAGGGGTTCGCTCTGCGCTTCATGCCCTCTCCAAGACATACGCACCAGGCAATATCAGCGAGTATAAAAAATCTAGATATGATTTATGCAGAGCTATCACAGCAGCCAATGAGAATTGCAGTCGCAAGCTGGAAGGCTATTATTCAACTGCTGATGCAAGGCATATGTGGCAAGGCCTGGAAAACATCACAGGCTACAGGCAAAGACAGAGGGATGATTAATGACAGACAGTTTTCACTGGATGATTTAAGTGAATTTTATGCTCAGCTTGAGGTCTAAAATACTGAGTCAAAGAGTGCCACCATAAGAGAGAGAGGCAGAGAGGAGGTACCATTACCTTTTTACAATATCATCAGTAAGTGTGGTAAAGTACTTGAGGAGGATAAATCCCCGGAAGGCAGCCGGTCCAGAAAGTATTGTTGGACAGACACTCAAAACCTGTGCTTCAATGCTTGCTGATGTTCTGGCTGATATATTCAATCTCTCCCTTGCATGAGCTACAATTCCCACTTGTTATAAGGCAACTACTATTATTCCACTGCCAAAAAAGGGCAAAGCCAACTTCCGGGATGATTACTGGCCGGTTGCATTGACTCCTTTAGTGACAAAATGCTTTGAGAGAATCATTATGCATTATATTCAGTCAGTTATACCTGATACAATGGATCCTCTGCAGTTTACATACAGAATGAATAGGTCTACAGAAGATGCAGTTAGTACAACATTGCATTCAATTCTAACTCATTTGGAGAATAAGGACTGTTATGCTCAACTGCTGTGATACCATTGAAGCTGTCCATACTGGGTGTGCCACTGACTCTTTGCAATTGTGTGTTGGCAGTCAGTTAGGCTGGGTAATAACATCTCCAAAGCAATAATAATAAATACAGAAATTGCACAAGGCTGTGTGCTGAGTCCAATGCTGTGCATCCTCTTCACTTATGACTGTGTTGCTTCTCAACACAACACCAGTATTGTCAAATCTGGGGATGATACAACAGTCACTGGTCTGATCTCCAGGGATGATGAGTCAGTCTATAGGAGAAAAGTGGAGAATCTTGTGAAGTGGTATCAGGACAGCAATCTCTCTCTCTTATTACCAGCAAAATGAAAGAGATGATCGTTGATACATGGAGGAACAGAAGGCAGCACTTAACATTATTTGTCTGAGGTGGAAAGAGTAGCTACATTCAAATTCTTCTGTATTAGCATCTCTGAGGACCTTACCTGGACTCATAGCATCATAGACCTGAAAGGAAAAATCTGGCAGCAACCGTATTTTCTGAGAAGGCTGAATAGGTTTGGCATGTCCAATACTATCCTCAGCAACTTCTACAGATGTACAATTGAGAGCATTCTCTCCCACAATATTACAGTATGGTTCGGAAACAGTACAAGTCAAGATTTCAAGGCTCTGCAGCAAGTAATAAAAACGTGTAAAACATCACTAGACTAACACTCCCTGCATTGGAAGACATCTACACCAAGAGAGTTCTTAGGAAAGCCCAAATCATTATCATAGACACTACCCGCCCACAACATATACTGTTTATGCTGCTACCTTCAGGGAGGTGTTACAAGAGTCTGGTGGCCAGAACAACCAGGCTGAAAAATAGTTTTATACCTCAAGCTATTAGACGTTTAAATAAAACCCATATACTACCTCTCCCTCCCGTATTGTAGGTCGGTTTACATTTGAAGGGGAAACGAGCTCTTTTTGCATAAATGCACTCTTTTACACAGTTATATATATTTACTGATATTGGTATTTATATTATTGTTTACTTGTTGTCTCATATTACTTCTTTTTGTTAATTGCTGCTGTTTTTATAAGTTGCTGGAGGATTTGCAGAATAAGAATTTAATTGTATTTTGTATGCTGTCTCTAGTACATATGACAATAAAGTTAAATTGAATTGAATTAATGGTGGTAATATGCTGCTCAATGCTAGGCTCACATCAGCCTGTGGCACACAGTCTTAAAGCTGCATAATGTCTCTCTTCATAAAGTCAAGAGAGTTCTATCTGAGAGCCATGTGGCAAACCAGCATATACCATAGGGATGTATGTCTAATTTTGTGATTTCATTTACATTGCTTGAGTGGGTTATTTTATCAAATGCCTTGGCCAGGTCAAGGTAGGCAATATGTACCATTTTGCCATTGCCCATTGACTTGTTAACCTTTGTGATGAAGTCTAGCAGATTAAATAGTCATGATCTACCCTTGATTAAACCAAACTGGGTTAGATCCAGTGTCTGGAGGTTGCCATTGTAATTATTAATAATTTTCAAGATAATTATTTTCCATGGCTTTGCAATATGAGACTAGTAGAACTAATGGATATGTAGTTTCTTAGGTTTATAGAAGGCCCACCCATATGCAGAGGAACGAGTATTACAGCTATCTATTCATGTGGGACAGTGTCTGACTGAAGGCTATTGTTTAAATAGTGACTCCATTGTCCTGATAGGTCATTTTCCATACTATTTAAAAGGCATCCTGGGATTTTATCAGGGCAAATTTATGCATTTTTTTTTTGCCTTGGAGAGTGTGTTTAGGAATTGTTCCCTAGTGGTGGGTGGGTTATGTGTAATGATAATTCTTGATGGTTGACCAAGGGGAGCTAAAACTGGAGTTGAATTTTTGGTCAGTAGATTTGCTCTATCTTCTGGCTCCGTGTAGGTGGCTCCATTCACAATTAGCTCTGGACATTGTTGTGTATAGCCTTTGAGGTTATGGACATTGCTAAAGAAAGCCTTGTTGTTATCCTTGCCTTGGGAGACTATTTTTTTTATCAAAATTGTCTTTGGTAGACTAGATTTGTTCTGAGTTGTGGTTTACAGGTTGTGTACGGATATATCTTAAAACATGCATTTCTTTATAATTTCATCTCAATCATTGTAGTGTTAATAGATAGCAAACAGAGTTCATAAGAGCTTTTGAATAACTGTTTGCATATGATGCTAACTATATGTTCATTATAAAAATGTGTTGATTACAGAAAAAGCAGAAGCATCCATGTACATTGTAAAAGTGTAATACATAAAAAGCCACAAGTATTGAGACAGATCTTATGAAAATTTGAAGAAACTGTTAGTAAAATTGGCCATAGTGATGTATTTAAATCTGTTTTTTTTTAAATGGAAAATGGTCATGGTATTGAATTTCTGTTGGGACAGTATTACATGTGTTATAAGCAGAACTTGTATAACACAGTTTGTTTAAAAAGGGCTACTTTATTAAGATGCTTCTGGTGCCTTTAAATCTATTTTTGTTGTTAAGGTTGATGCTCGCACTGGCTATCATACATGTAGTACTCTTTTTATCATATGACACTCATCCCACTGTGTTTGACTACAGTGATCAGTTTGCCTGTTGTGCACTAGTACTTAAACTGGGCAATGTTACCATTTCACAGTGCCACTGAGAACCCAACATCAGTCATCACCACTATATTGTTGGTAGCTGGGATGTTTTCAGTTTTCTGAGATGAAACAGTTGATTTGTGTCTTGCATGTCCTAGAAATTGTTGTTCTAGAAGGCAAACCACCCTTGTCCAAGGATTATGACTTCTCTGGTCTGACATGCCGTCCACTTGTGCTATCTGTCAGGACCTTCAGATCTTAACCTTGTTATTTGTTATCATCGTGGTCCCACTGCCGCTTGCCCACAATACACTCTCTCAGACAACTGACACATTCATTCCCCATATTCTAGGACAGCAGACAACCAAGACCACCCAGCATTTAGGCAGCTATCAAGAGTTTTTTTTTTCCATATGGCCTGAACCCCATAGTGCATGGCCAGTAACTAGGGTTCATCATACAGTCAGAAACAGTTTGGGTGAGTCACATATTAACCCAGTTTAGATAGCTTCTCAGGGCAGCTCTGCCCCCTTGAAGACAGTGTACCCTTGGGCCTTTCATACTCCACTGTAGATCCAGTCATGGGATACTGATACCCTGGTCATAAACTTCCATCACTCCTTAAGGAAAGGTAAGCTTTCAATGCCATGCCACTCCTCTAGTGACCCATACCAGCAAGTGCCCAAGTGTCTGTAAAAGGTCTGCTCCTCCTTCTGGCAGACAAACCAAGTGGCTAGATATGTGCCCCCTTCCTGCTGCCCCAGATCTTCAATAGAAGAGCAAACAAAAAAAAGTCTGTGATCAGGTATGTGGGGTTCTTGAAATACAGGAGCAAATAAAGTTCCATTACTGTGCCCTGTTCCCAACTCTCCTTCCTTCCTTCCTTCCTCACATTTTATAGGTTTATAGGTAGGTACTATCGGCCCCAGGGCCTACGTAAGCCTAGCCAACAAGGTTCCCTGGCTTACGGCACCCAAGAAAGTTATTTTCCTGTGCCACTGTCGAGCAGAGACACAGAAGTGTTCCCCGGAGTGTATTTCCTATTTCCCATCCACTCATCAAGATTTTTCTTGAAGAGTGCTAATGAAGAACTTTGGATGGATGGGTAGCTTGTTCCAGAGTATAGGAAGTCTCTGGGACAGGAATCTATCCCTCCAGCATGTCCTGTTTATTGTAGTGACAAGGTTTAGGTCCCTAGACCATGTAGCTCAGATGGATTGGGGTTTCTTTAGGTGTAGCATGTCCAACAGCTCTGGGTTTGACATAGCTTTATATGTTAGGCAGAGATCACCTCGGAGTAGGCAATATGCTATGGAGTAAAGCTGGAGTTTTTTCAGACGGTCATTGTAGGGCATCTGTTTGAGGCCAGTAATCCTCTTTGTGAGGTACATTCCAAAAGGGGCGTTGTACTCTATAATGGGTCTAATGAGTGTCGAGTAGACGGGAACAATGAACTCTTTTTTCCTGGATGAGAACCCTTTTATGATGAGGTGTGCCATGTAGAAGGACTTCCTGACTACTGTGGTGATGTGACTATCAAAGGACAGACTACTGTCCACCTGTGTCCCAAGGTCTCTTATCACACATTCGGTGTTAAGTAGACTGCTGTCTATGTAGTAGTTCATGGGTACAGAGTTTTTACCAAAGGGGAATGACAATGCACTTTTTGGCATTGAGCTTGAGGCCATGGCTCTGACACCAGACATCTGTCTCAGCAAGGCCCTTCTGTAGGATTTCCACATCATTTGGGGACTCGACTATGGTTCCTAGTTTGCAGTCATCTGCAAACTTCATTAGCCAGAGGCCTTCTGTGTTACCCTGTACTTCAGAGAAGTAGATACCAAACAGGAGACGTCCCAGGACTGAACCCTGTGGTACTCCACTTGTCACTGGTTTGAGGTCAGATTTGGAGTGTGCAACTTTTAAAGTGTGGGTTCTGTCAGTAAGCCAATTGGCAACCCATCTTGTGATGTAGGGATTTATACCAAGTTTAGTGAGTTTAGCAATAATTCCAGAATGGGGGATGGTGTCGAAAGCCTTGGCGAGGTCAAGATAGGCT
Source organism: Protopterus annectens (assembly GCF_019279795.1). NCBI lineage: Eukaryota > Metazoa > Chordata > Ceratodontiformes > Protopteridae > Protopterus > Protopterus annectens. The sequence continues at coordinate 954,078,679 of NC_056734.1, read as the reverse complement.
GTGTGAACTACCTTACCCTTATTTACGGCTTTGGTGACTGCCTCAAAGAAGTCGATCAGGTTCAGGAGGCATGATTTGCCTTTCACAAACCCGAACTGGGTGGGATCCAGAGTTTGGAGGTTACCAATGTCTTTGTTTATGAGTTCCATGATGATGCGTTCCATGGCCTTGCAGACCAGGCTCGTCAGGCTAACAGGGCGATAGTTCCCAGGATCAGTGGTGGCTCCCCCCTTTGTGGAGTGGGATAACTGTTGCTGTACGCCATTCAGTGGGCACAAAGCCTGATGTGAGGCTATGATTGAACATGGTGCTTAGGTGGGGAGCCAGTTCATTCTGAAGTTCATGTAAAATGAAGCCTGGGATGTTGTCCGGTCCCATGGATGCTGTGGTTTTGGCTTTAGAGAATGCAGCTTTTACCTGCATAGTTGTGATTACAAGGCACTGCATTCTTCCTGTATAGACATGGGCCCTTTAGGGGGTGGGGGGTAAAGTTAGCACTGAACCTATCTGCCAGGATGCTGGCAATATCAGTTGGTTCTGTAATTTTCGTGCCATTGTGCTGTAACTCAGAGCAGATCTAGGTGTTGCCATTGAGATTCTTGACAGAGCTATAGAATGCTTTGTGGTTTTCCTTAGAATCGGTGATGATTTTGTTTTCGTAGCTAGCTTTGGAGGATCTTATAAGGGATCTCAGCTTCTTACTGAGGCTGACCAGGGAGCTCCTCCACTCATGGGATTTTACTCTCTTTTGCAAAACTTTCTTCCTTCTGTTGTACAGTTTGTTTATGGCAGGGGACCACCAGATTGGCTTCCTTTTTTTGGAGGATAGCATCTTGGTTCTGTTTGGGATAGCATGATCCATGCACTCATGTAAGTGCTTATAGAGTGCATTTGTGTAGGATTCAGCAGTTGTAACTGTATTGTCCATCTGCATGGGTGTCATGAAGTTTACCACTTCTGTCTTAAGAAGCATGAAGTTGGCTTTGGAGAAATTTTTTACCATGGTTTCCTTAATGGGGGGTGGGGCGGGATGTGGATATTAAGGGTGATTAGCTTATGGTCGGATCGGACCAATGAGGAGTTGACTTCAGCTGTGGAACACCGGTCACTCATGATGGTAATGACTAGGTCTAGGATATTGTTGCCCCTGGTGGGGGTGAGGATAAGTTGATCCAGGGCATTGCAGTTTATGAATTCCAGAAAATGTTATGTACACGAGTAGTTTTCCCAGTTAATGGTGGGGTAGTTGAAATCGCGCATTATTAGGGTATTTGGTTGAACCCTAATATTTTCCAGGACATCAAGAAAAGAGGAGTGGGAATTTTGGGGCATGGTGGGGGATCTGTAGCAAGCTACAATTTGGATTGCAGTTTTGCCCAGAGTTAGTTGCACTTGGATAACCTCGGATGCATTATGCTGAGCAACTAGCCTGGAGGTGTGGATATCCTTAATGAATATGGACACACCTCCACCTTTGGTGTTCCGGTCCAGGTTACATGGCCGAAAAGTGTGGTATGAGTTATAGCCTGGTAGTGCAGGGGTGCTGTCTGGATCCTTGAACCAGGTCTTAGTCACTGCACAGATATCGATGTTCTCCATTTTAAGAAGTGCCTTGAGTGAGTGCATTTTGAGATTTAGACTTCTAGCATTGAGTAGCACTACCCTTAGTTTTTGCTTGCCTGTTCCTGTTATGGTGGTGAATTTGTCATTTGAACCTTTCCTAAAAAAGGCACTATAGGGGCGGCAAGAGCCTTAGCCAGTATCCGAAATCCCAGGGGCAACAGGTGCAGGCCATCTCTGGCAAAGCATTGTGGTCTGTCGACCATGTCATCCCAAGCAGACAGATACTGGATCCCCTTAGAATGACACCAGAAGTTTAGCCAATTGTTGAAGTCAATAATTTTGTCCTTGTACTGTGGTATCATTCTGGGTGATGGCAGAATGCTACTCAGGGATAGGGTTATACCTGCCTGGGCTACAAGATCGGAGAGCTCTTCCATGTCTCATTTCATGTAGTCCAGGGAGGTACATCTCAGGTCATTCATATCAACATGGACAATGACAGAGTCATATATGTACTTGTTGTGGAGTGACCTGAGTGTGTGGGTTAAGTGGTGGATCCTAGCACCTGACAGGCAGCTGACAGTAACCTTCTCCTTGTTTAGCCTGGTGAGTGGGACATCAGCGTGCCTGACTATAGAGTCACCTATGATTAATGTGTTGGATACGTTGTTTTGCCTTACTGGCTGTGGCTGAGTGGCACACTGAGTCTGTGGGCTATGTGTCATTTGGGTTGTGTTGGGGGGTGGAAGTTGCTTGTGTTTCTGCTTTGGAGATCTCTGTTGCTTGTGCAGATTATTACTGAGAGCATCTGTGAATGTTTTTGTGTTTCCATGTGTGGATTTTGGTGGTGTAGATTTAGTGAGACTATGTGATGTGTGGTGTGGTGCAAATGTTTACCTTCTCCTCTAGAATGTCAAGTTTGGTCTTGGTTGCAGAGAGATATACCTCCAATTTGGCTAGATAAGTGCATCTCTCACAGGTTGTAGTGTTGGGTGGAAGGAGGAGAGGGTTGTCTGTGTACATGAGACAATTTCTGCATTGCCCCAAGATGCCCAGATTCATCAGATAGACAGGAGAGAACATTGGGAGCTGCCCCTTGGACATGCCTTTATAAAAAACTATTTTCCTCTGGATAAGTGAGGAAAGTGAGTACAAGAGCTGTTTTTCTCTAAGCAAGTGAGAAAAGTAAGTGCAAAAACAGTTTTCCTCCATGTAATGAGGAAGGTTTAGTGCTATAGTGATTAGTAGCTTATTTAGTGCTTACAACAAGTTCTCAACAAGTGCTGAGCACAGATAAGCAAATTCAAGTGCTAAAAACTAATGCAGGCTTTCAAATCAGTAAGTTGAGAGAGATGGAAAAAAAATGCCCAGATGGCCAATAACTACAATTTCTGGGCCAGAACCACTCCTTATGTGCTAGACAGGTTATCTAGTGCTTACCACTCCCACTGACAAGCTAGAAGGCTTCTCTCCAACACAGAAAGTCTTGGGGGGGAGGGGCTCAGAAGCTTACATACAGTCCTGGATACAGCAAATCTGTATCTGGACTACACTAGTTACAGGAAAGGTAGGAAACAGGCTTACAGTTTTTGTTTTTTTTTGTTTTTTTTGTTTGTTTTTTTACAGAAATGTAGCTAAAACAGCAGTAAAAAAAAAACAATTCAAATGCAGTGCAAGCTAGGGCACTTGAGTATGTAGCAATATTAGACCAAACACAGTTTAAAAAATGCAATTAAATTAAAAATGGCTAAAAACAAGTGTAGGAGGAGTGTATTAGGTAAAATGTGGTAAAGAGATGAGACGGGGGAGTGTCCCAGATCAAGTCTACAGTGGGGCGGGCAACTGTAAACGCCACCAAATTTAAACAACAAACCAGAGATAGGGAGGGTGAGTGGAAAAAACACTTTCAGAGTGAATCAAAAATAACAGTGCACAACTCTGAATAAAATTAGTCCAGCAACAATTTATAGTACACAGTTCTGAAGAACAAAAAAATATACTTAGCTCTGTATATTTCCAGATAGTTTGAAAACAGCTCTGTTAGACACAGGTTCCAGCAATGATATGCAGGCTGTTAACTAACAAATGTAGCAAGCAGTTGCTACAGTTTATATCCCACTTGAAGTACTACGGCACTTGTTTAAAAAAGAAAGAAAGAAAATAGTAATTTATTTACTTTTAAACTGTAGCAAGTTGCTTGCTGCAATGTATCAAGCAGTTGCTACAGTTTATAGCCTGCATGTAGTACTATAGTGCTTAGATTTTAAATTTAAAAAAATTATTTTTTTTTTTTACTTTTTAACTGTAGCAAATGGTTGTTTCAGTTTAGACCACACACAAAGTGCTACAGTTCTATGGTCTTACTAAAAAATACTTTAAAATGTGGCAAATGCAAAGAAAGAAAGACTAACTGTAAGAAACTGCTTGCTACAATATAACAAGCAGAGTGCTACAGTAATATGGGCTTTTAAAAGCTGGTATGCACTAAAGAGAGATCAGGATCGGCTGACTTCACCCACTAACACTTTGCTTCTACTTTAGTGTTGTAGTAAATGACAGCTATGTTACATTTGGAATGAGGCTGGCAATGCTGATATCTTCTGAAAACTATCTCGCCAAATATTGGCAGTAAAGGGCCTTATAAAGTATAGTACTTAGGCTGAGAAATCCAGACACACCACTAGTTATGTTGGGACTGAGGTGTACCACTTGTTTTGGAGTCACCTATTTTGAGTCCATTTATGGATGTTTATTTGAATATATTCAACTGGTAGATGTACGCGCTGAGATGGTACGTGTTGCTGGTGTATTAGACTGGGTGGCTTGGATGACTGAGACACCGGATATGACTAATATCAGTTTATTTCATTGCTGGATAGATCACTCTGCTTTTGCAGACAATAATACAATATATGCTATGTTCTAACTTACTCAAGCTATTATGCTAGCTGTTTGTTTTCATTGATTTGGTATGATTTTGATTTTTATTGGAGCCAGTTGTCACCATGCTATGAATACTAGACATATGTTAATCAATAGGTCAATCAATGAAAACATGATACCTGAAATCTGGAAGAAATTCTATGTCATACCCTTACATAAATGTGGCAATTCAACTGACCCCTCAAATTTCAGGTGAATTGCCATTCTATCTCCCTTGTTCAATCACCATACGCACGCTCTCCCTTAAAGGACGCTAAAGACACTCCAGTTACTTCAAGGAAGAAAGTTCCACTGTTCCAAAATGCTGATAATCACTGTTGGCTTAATATTAAACCAAAAGGCACAATCGAAAAAATAATCCAGAGGTAGATATAAAACGTTTTATTCCAGAACAACAAGAAGTAAGCGCTTTCACCAAGAGGCTTCTTCAGACTTATATAACAGCACTCATATGCAATGATTTAAATACAACTTCCTTTATAACCATTGGTTAAGAGCTTACGCTCACAATTAACCAGGTACAATTCCTTAAAACAAATCAATTTCATCGCTACTTACTATATTTACAAATATAAAAACTTCTCTAATATAAAACACTTAATATATGTATATATTTATTACATAGAAATGTGCAAATATAAAAGTATATCTAAATGACATTTAAAACCAGGTATAATAGCCTAAAAACCAAATACTAATAATAAGTTCAAGGCTAATGAGTCAACTATTTGGGTCTAAAAATCCTTCTATTTTTAAGAATTGGTTTAATCTGAACTTTATCGTTCAAGCCTGGTGGTGCATCAGCTTTCAACCTGATGATCCATCTCACTTCACATTCCAATGTCAAATTAATGACATCTCCCCCTCTAAAATTATTATGTATCTTCTGAAGTACGTAGAATTTAAACGTATGTTGTGGTCCTAGTGCCTGGTGATGTTTAGCCAAGGCATTCACATCTGAGCCTACCCTTATATTATAATTGTGCTCTCTTATACGGTCTTTTAATGCCCTATTGGTCTTACCTACGTAGAACGATGTGCATGAAACACATTTCGCTAAATAAACCACGTTTATGCTATTGCAATCAGTCTCAGTGTTAAAATAATACTTGTGGTTCGTAACTGGATGGACAAAGGTGGTTTCTTTACTTATAAAACCACAATGATTGCATGTAACACATGGCATAGTATTCCTTTCTCTATTGACCATCACTTCTTTAAATTTCATCTTTCTAGGTGCACACAACATCCTTTTTAAATTAGGCTTATTTTTAAAAGCAAAACATGGTTTTTGTCCTACCAATTCATTCATTTCCCTATCAGAAGTCAAAATATCCCAATGTTTATCATACAGTTCCTTTATCATTTGGGTATCTCTGGTGTAATTCAAAACTGGTCTTACTATTGCCTTGGATAATTCTGTAGATGTGTCATATATTCTATCTACTTCTGAAAAATAAGGTTTAGCTGTTTTTGAACGTAAACTATCAACCTCAGTTATCACATTCTCGATTGTTTCTATGTCATATCCTCTTTCAATAAATTTCATTCTTAATTCTCCTACTTCACTTCTATATTCATAATCAGTTGGGTTATATCTAGAAGCTCTTAAAAATTGATTTTTCAAAATATTATGAAAGACATGGTTTGGATGCATGCTGTTCCTATAAAGCAATGTGTTTCTATGACATAGTTTTCTGTGAATTGATGTATTCAGTAAGCCATTCTCTAACCTAGATATCGCAACATCTAAGAAAGAAATCTTAGTATCTGAATGACTAAGAGTAAATTTTAAAAAATTTGTAGATGTATTTAAATAATCAACAAAGGTACACAACGTCTCAACATCTCCAAACCATAAGAAAAACAAATCGCCTACGAATCTGTGGTAAAGTCTTACATGATTTTTAAAAAAATCAGATTTGAGCAGGAACTCGTCCTCCCAAGCAGCCATAACAAGGTTGGCGTAGCTATTGGCACAAGAAGTGCCCATAGCTACGCCATCCTTTTGGAGGTAGATCTCTTCCCCGAAAACAAAAATATTATTACTTAATATAGTTTCAAGGTATAATGCTATGAGGTCAATCTTTGTAGGCAAAAAGTCCGAATGTGTAGATAAATAGTTTCTAACATATTGTATACCTAATTCATTCGGTATTATGGTAAACAAGCTAACCACATCCAAGGTCACTAATATATATTTAGTATTTTCATTCAAATCCCTGGTGTTTGTATATAAATCCAGTATAAACTGTTTACTATCTTTCAATATAATTTTATTTCTATCCACCAAGGGTCTCAGTGTTGTTTCTGTATAAATAGATAGTGGCTCCGTGACCCATCCCTGTCCCGCCACGATGGGTCTCATTGGTGGATTAATGTTGGACTTGTGTATCTTCGGCAGACCCTGGACCATTGGTAGCTTAGGATTATCTACTTTAAAATACATATATAATTCATCAGTTATATTAGAAGTCATGACCAAATCATCTAATGTGTAGTAGACTTCAAATACCTTCTGTTTCACCACTTCCATATTGATTTTAAGATAGAATTTCTCGTCACTTAAAAGATGTATCATTCTATCATTGTAGTCAACTAAATCCATTAAGACGATAGGGCCGCCCTTATCTGCTGGCCTAATAGCTAAGGTGTTGTCATTCTTCAATGCTTTTAAAGCACACCTCTGTTTATAATTTAAATTCTGACCATGCTTCTTATGTTGGTAGGTTAGAAAATGTTCATGTGTTTCATCTTCTACTAATCTACCAAACACTTCTAATGTAGGACTTAGCTGTGGTATGTAAGTACTATTAGTACGGAACCTAAGTGGATTACTAACACTACTTTGTGACCCAAAATTCGCTTTAAGTTGCAAAAAGATTATACCGCGTGGGCTTCGTATTCTTAAAATGCCCACGTCAGGGAATAGGTTCCCTGATCTTTTATATAAATGGCAGCAATTAAATATTGACCTCAGTTACAGTTATATGAGGTTGCTTATAGAGTACCATGCACCTGAAGAAAATAAGTTAAAAGAGTTGGTTAATAATTGTTTTGATAGTTTAAGAAAGAAATATGTGAATACTGGTCTACATAACAGAATTGAAAGAGTGTTGGATGATGTAATGTTATTTGAAAAACACTTAATAGAGCAAAAGAAAGTGAAAATAACCAGAGATGTTAGGGATTTTAAGAATAATCATGTATTTATGTGGCCTAGAGAACAAGCCAGCAATGATAATATTAATAGCCTTCCACCTAGAAGTTATAATGCATCTAATGAAACGGCTCCAGTATGGAAGCCCTCCATTAATGTGATGACTAATTGTAGTAGTGAAAGAAATGGTAGAAACGAATCAAGGCCCACCTTGACTACTGTCAATAAACAACCGCCTTTATCACAAATAGTGAATGTTTCACCACATGGGGAGATTACTAGTTTACCCTTAGAGGTAAACAGGGAGACTCCTTTGTTGCAAGTGAATCATACAGAAGATGCCACTGATGCAATGAATCACAGTGATGAAACAACTGCTCCTATTGAGGCAGTAGTGAGACCTAAGATATTGACAGGGAGCAATGCTATTGCAGTACAGAAAGAGAATGGAAATACCCCTTTCCCCATAGCACAGGGCCAAGGCCCAATAGGAAAAAGATCTGCCAGCAGGGGGAGGCACAAAAGAAAGGGATCGTTCGAAGATTATCAGGGACCCACCCTGAAGAAAATGTGGGAGAGAGTACAACGCTAATAGTGAATTTGTCAAGTAAAGTTTTGAGTGCTGCAGAAAAACAAGTGCTAAATAAAGGTATGAGTTTTATACCCACGAGCAGGGATGATGTAGTGGACTCTATCATTAACACTAAACTATTTATGAGGAATTTGCAACTTAAAGCGAATTTTGGGTCACAAAGTAGTGTTAGTAATCCACTTAGGTTCCGTACTAATAGTACTTACATACCACAGCTAAGTCCTACATTAGAAGTGTTTGGTAGATTAGTAGAAGATGAAACACATGAACATTTTCTAACCTACCAACATAAGAAGCATGGTCAGAATTTAAATTATAAACAGAGGTGTGCTTTAAAAGCATTGAAGAATGACAACACCTTAGCTATTAGGCCAGCAGATAAGGGCGGCCCTATCGTCTTAATGGATTTAGTTGACTACAATGATAGAATGATACATCTTTTAAGTGACGAGAAATTCTATCTTAAAATCAATATGGAAGTGGTGAAACAGAAGGTATTTGAAGTCTACTACACATTAGATGATTTGGTCATGACTTCTAATATAACTGATGAATTATATATGTATTTTAAAGTAGATAATCCTAAGCTACCAATGGTCCAGGGTCTGCCGAAGATACACAAGTCCAACATTAATCCACCAATGAGACCCATCGTGGCGGGACAGGGATGGGTCACGAGCCACTATCTATTTATACAGAAACAACACTGAGACCCTTGGTGGATAGAAATAAAATTATATTGAAAGATAGTAAACAGTTTATACTGGATTTATATACAAACACCAGGGATTTGAATGAAAATACTAAATATATATTAGTGACCTTGGATGTGGTTAGCTTGTTTACCATAATACCGAATGAATTAGGTATACAATATGTTAGAAACTATTTATCTACACATTCGGACTTTTTGCCTACAAAGATTGACCTCATAGCATTATACCTTGAAACTATATTAAGTAATAATATTTTTGTTTTCGGGGAAGAGATCTACCTCCAAAAGGATGGCGTAGCTATGGGCACTTCTTGTGCCAATAGCTACGCCAACCTTGTTATGGCTGCTTGGGAGGACGAGTTCCTGCTCAAATCTGATTTTTTTAAAAATCATGTAAGACTTTACCGCAGATTCGTAGACGATTTGTTTTTCTTATGGTTTGGAGATGTTGAGACGTTGTGTACCTTTGTTGATTATTTAAATACATCTACAATTTTTTTTAAATTTACTCTTAGTCATTCAGATACTAAGATTTCTTTCTTAGATGTTGAGATATCTAGGTTAGAGAATGGCTTACTGAATACATCAATTCACAGAAAACTATGTCATAGAAACACATTGCTTTATAGGAACAGCATGCATCCAAACCATGTCTTTCATAATATTTTGAAAAATCAATTTTTAAGAGCTTCTAGATATAACCCAACTGATTATGAATATAGAAGTGAAGTAGGAGAATTAAGAATGAAATTTATTGAAAGAGGATATGACATAGAAACAATCGAGAATGTGATAACTGAGGTTGATAGTTTACATTCAACAACAGCTAAACCTTATTTTTCAGAAGTAGATAGAATATATGACACATCAACAGAATTATCCAAGGCAATAGTAAGACCAGTTTTGAATTACACCAGAGATACCCAAATGATAAAGGAACTGTATGATAAACATTGGGATATTTTGACTTCTGATAGGGAAATGAATGAATTGGTAGGACAAAAACCATGTTTTGCTTTTAAAAATAAGCCTAATTTAAAAAGGATGTTGTGTGCACCTAGAAAGATGAAATTTAAAGAAGTGATGGTCAATAGAGAAAGGAATACTATGCCATGTGGTACATGCAATCATTGTGGTTTTATAAGTAAAGAAACCACCTTCGTCCATCCAGTTACGAACCACAAGTATTATTTTAACACTGAGACTGATTGCAATAGCATAAACGTGGTTTATTTAGCGAAATGTGTTTCATGCACATCGTTCTACGTAGGTAAGACCAATAGGGCATTAAAAGACCGTATAAGAGAGCACAATTATAATATAAGGGTAGGCTCAGATGTGAATGCCTTGGCTAAACATCACCAGGCACTAGGACCACAACATACGTTTAAATTCTACGTACTTCAGAAGATACATAATAATTTTAGAGGGGGAGATGTCATTAATTTGACATTGGAATGTGAAGTGAGATGGATCATCAGGTTGAAAGCTGATGCACCACCAGGCTTGAACGATAAAGTTCAGATTAAACCAATTCTTAAAAATAGAAGGATTTTTAGACCCAAATAGTTGACTCATTAGCCTTGAACTTATTATTAGTATTTGTTTTTTAGGCTATTATACCTGGTTTTAAATGTCGTTTAGATATACTTTTATATTTGCACATTTCTATGTAATAAATATATACATATATTAAGTGTTTTATATTAGAGAAGTTTTTATATTTGTAAATATAGTAAGTAGCGATGAAATTGATTTGTTTTAAGGAATTGTACCTGGTTAATTGTGAGCGTAAGCTCCTAACCAATGGTTATAAAGGAAGTTGTATTTAAATCATTGCATATGAGTGCTGTTATATAAGTCTGAAGAAGCCTCTTGGCGAAAGCGCTCACTTCTTGTTGTTCTGGAATAAAACGTTTTATATCTACCTCTGGATTATTTTTTCGATTGTGCCTTTTGGTTTAATATTAAGCCAACAGTGATTATCAGCATTTTGGAACAGTGGAACTTTCTTCCTTGAAGTAACTGGAGTGTCTTTAGCGTCCTTTAAGGGAGAGCGTGCGTATGGTGATTGAACATTTTACAGTATTTTTTAGACACGCTACTCTCTGGCTCCGTTTGAGTGCCGTACTTCTTTTTGCTGTTTTATATATTCTATCTCCTTGTCAAAAATTCTTAAAAAGTGCATTTATAAACAGCTGCTTAATCACCTCCTGCTAGAAAATCTCCTTACCCCTACACAGCATGTTTTTCACCCAAATCACAGTACAGCTACTGCTGTGGTATCCTCCACAAATTCTATTGTAAAATTTCATGACAACAGTAATTAGTCTTCTGCTTGTTTCTTGACCTCTCCAAAGCCTTCGACTGTGTTTCCCACAGATTACTTCTGTCCAAACTAACTACCCTAAATCTCTCCAACTTCGTACTTTCTTGGTTCTCCAGCTACCTCTGCAATAGATTCCAGGCAGTTAAATGGCAATCTAGTTTTCTCCCTTTTTATCAGCACAAAAAGGGGTACCCAAGGCTCTATCCATGGACCCATACTATTTAATATCTTTACTAATGACCTCTACTCTTCCTGTTGACTCTCTGTTATACAATATACTGATGATTAAACAATCATATCCTGCTCCCACACTATCACCCAGCTAAACACCTTCACACAAGAGTCTCTCCACTCACTCAAGAAATGGCTAATTTCCAACCAATTGTTACTTAACACAGAGAAAACTGAACTTCTCCTATTCCTCCCTAAATCTCTCCAACATCATAAAGCTACCTTTACTGTCTTCTCAATTAATATTATCATCACTGTTGAACCTCACACAAAACTTCTAGGAGTTATTATCGATGACCAACTAAAGTTCAGTCTCCATATTCAGTGCATCAAAAGACACAGCAAAAGTTAGGCCTGCTATACAGGCATAAAAAATTCCTCACAAATGCTTCTAGGCTCTCTTTTTTTACAAGCTTTCCTATTCCCCACCCTGCTCTATGCAGCCCCTATTCTCACAAACCTCCAGTCCAAACTTCTGTCTAAAGTGGAACTCACCAATAATAAAATTGCAAGATTTGCTACTAACCAACTCTACCACTCTCACCACTGCCTAGACTTGAAAAACCTGCAGTGGCTGGAATTTCATCATCAAATCATACTACCCCAGCTTCTCAATAGCTCATTCTGTCTTACATGAACCCTCCTCCTGCCCGTCTTTCTCTCTCTCTACCCTCCTCCAGCACTATACTGCCAACCGTACTCTCCATAGCTTTCAACTGCATCTTCTGCAAGTTTATGTGCCCAATAAAGATATTAGCAAACTCCTCTATAGCACTCAGTGGCAAATGCTTGGAATAAACTACGCCTAAGTATTAGCTCGATTCCCAACCTTAACTCTTTCAAAATAACACTAAAGGATAGCCTCCTTAAAGCATGATCATGCTTATGCAATGACCCCACTTAATCTACCTTCCCCTCCTCTAATAACTACTGCAGCAACCTTTCTCCCCCCCTTCTCTGCTACTGCTTCTTTAAGCTCTACTAATAGTCAGTAGTACTTACAGCTTCCAGAGCTGTAGTCTTGGAAATTGGCTTTTGCTTCAGGATTATCTCCTGTATATACTCTACATTTATTATTTACTTGTTATCTTTGTTTTGCAAACTTGTGACCATTTTTAGTATTCTTATTATTATTGTATGTAACTAACTCTGTGCTCTAGTTTGTTCAATTTATTGACCATTTTTAGAATGCTGTTTTTTCTTATTCTTTGACATATTTTAACTCTATATGTTTACTTTAGTTGTAACTCTCTCACTTGTAATAATCTGCCATATGATTACTTTTGGTACTTGTACTATCGCAGCTTTTCTCCTTGGGCCTCAGATAAAAAGGCCTGCTGCCCAGTCAGCCTAACCCAGTTAACAAATGTCAAATAAATAAATAGACAAATATATAAATAAATAAATAAACATGATCTAAGGTCATGTCATTTATCCCCAGAAGTACTTGTCCAGTTGTCAGCAGTGATTAGAGATCCTGTTGCAAGGTTGTTCCACATGAACTGATAGTCTTACAGTGGTGTTGCAGAAGAAAGGGTTTCCCACTGGTGCTTCATACATTATTTAGGCATTACAGGTGATCATCAGAATGCCCAAATACACAGCAGTGGTTTGATGTCTTCTAACATATTCCTGATAAGTTATGTATGTCTGTTTGTCTATTAATCTTCTGGAAGATGAATTTCTCACTAAGTGTACATACCTGATAAATGACATTGTATTTTAAACTGTATCTGAAAGCCAGAACGATACTGTTGTGTAATCGGATGCAGGGAGAGGAGTATTTTGATTACTGTGCTTTAGGATATATCTCACAGTTGCATTTGGTGATGTGCTTTTTTGATCTGACTTGCATAAGCAGTCTGTATGGTACGCATGTAAAGAAACCAGTAATTGATAGTGAGATGGCGCAACATGATATTTATTTATTTATTTCACATTTGTTAACCGGGTTGGTCCAACTGAGCACTGACCCATTTTTAGTGGAGACCTGAGGAGAAAAGCTCCAAAAGTAATTCATACAAGAATAACACAGAAAGTATATTAATCAGATTAAATACAGTACATTAAAATGCAGCATATTGTTAATATATAGAGAGATATCATAAAAATAAAAACAATTAGAGAACAAGTACATGGAGGAATATGCAATTAGTAGTCAAGAAATTTTAAAATGAATTAGATTTGACAGAGAAACAAAAGGGGGAATGAGACAAATCTTAAGCTAATATAGGTAAAATTGTTACAAAGTACATGTTTATGGTTCTGCAGTAATACATAAGTAGGGTTGGTCCGTGGACTTACAGTGCAATAGTTGAGGAGATGAGTGGTCAGGCAGGATCCAGACAGGGGCAGATCCAATTTTTCCTGGGAGAAGTGTTTTAGTTCAAGTTTGAAACTGTTTGTGTGATGTTTCGCAAATTAGAGGGGAGCTTAATCCAGACTTTTTTTATGGATGATTTATATAAGAGATTGCCTATGTTCATTTTGGGTGTATAAGTTTCAAGAATAAGTTTTTCACAACTGCATAGGGGATGGGGGGATAGTAGATAACTAGATTGGTGAGAGAAAGACATGCAGTTGGTTTATTTAGTATGAGGTGAGTTAAATGAAGTTGGGACAGTTTTAGATGATGGGAAAATTCAAGTCATTGCAGCTTATTGAGAGCTAAGCAATGGTGGATAGGATTACATAACTTGGCTGCAAATTTAGCGATTTTATTGTAAGTTTGATCTAGCTTGGAGAGTAGGCAGGATTGAAGGTTGGTAAGGACTGGTGATCCATAGAGGAAGCTTGAAAGAAGATAGGCTTGGGCTAGGGTAAGTCGAGAATCTGCGGGGAGGAATTTTGAATTGCGGTATAGCAGGCCAAGTTTTTCATTAGTTTTCTTAACTGATTAATGAATGTGCAAGTCAAATTTTAGCCGATCATTCATTGTCATTCCTAGTAATTTTGTGTGAGCATCTACATTTATGATAGAATTATTTAGTGAAGAAATGGAGAAAGTAGTCTTTAGGTGGTCATTGACTTTGGGGAGAAGGAGAATTAGCTTTGTTTTTTTGGGGGGGTTTAAAATAAGATGATCATCATTTAGCCAGTTTTCAACAATAAGGAAAAATTGTTGTGCATGTGTCTGAAGTTGAAAGATTGAGTTAGAGGATGTAATCAGAGTGGAGTCGTCAGCATATTGTATGAGGGTAGAGAGGGAGATGGAGGAGTGGAGGTCATTCATAAAAATGTTGAAGGGGGCCAAGAATAGAACCCCGGGGTATGTCAGTGTGTCTAGGTAAGAAAGAAGAGCAAGAAGATTGCCACTTGACTGGTTTTAGCCTGTCTGTGAGATAACTAGAGAACCACAAGAGAGTTGAACTGGATAGAGTTAGGTTATCCAGTTTGTTCAGAAGTTTGGGGTGTGATATCGTATCAAATGTTTTAGGTAAGTCTAGGAACAGACAAGAGACTACTTTGTTGCTTTTCCTAGCTTCAGCAATGGTGTGATTGAAGGATAGTAGGACTGTAGAGGTACTGTGGTGAAGTCAAAATCTGTGTTGGGTAGGGGTAAGGAAGTTGTTTGGGAAGAGGAAGTTAAGTATCTGGTTGTGTATGCATTTTGTGAGAATCCTGGATAGTGTGGAAATTTACCAATGGGTCAATAATTAGAGGGATCATTGGAGTTGTCACCTTTGTGAAGTGGGAATAATGTAGAAGGAGTTCCAGATTTTGGGTACAGTAGCTTCCTTAATAGATCAGTTAATAAGAACTGAGACTGGATAGGCAATAGATTTTGCTGCAAGCTTGAGGAAGTGAGGAGGGAGCTTGTCAGCAGAGGGTGAACAGGGTTTAAGTTTAAGAAGCTGAGACTTTATGTAGGAAGTAGAAATAGGATTGAGAGAGAACATTGTGTCAGTATTTGTAGTTTGGGGTGGTATTTTTTTGGGAGATTGTGGTTTGCCTTAGTCAATTTGCTGATGGACTCTATGAAAAACTGGCTAAGGAGAGAGGTGGTGTCTTACTCAAAGAGGTTAGGGTAGGGGTTGGGAGTTTGAGGTTTACCAGGGTGGAGGATAGAGTTAATACTCCTCCAGAAATTTGGGGGGGGGTTGAATTGAGCAGTGGTTTGTGTCTTGGAGTAGAAAATCTTTTTATCATTGTATATTTGTTTCTTGGCATGGTTCCTAAGTTCAGTTCTGTAAATAGTTGGAGGTGGGTGGGGGATCTCTTGTTTGCCAAGTTTTCTAAGCATTGTCTCCTTCATGCATTATTTTATGAGTATCTTTACTGAGCCAAGGAGCATAATTTGACTTTTTTCTTATTTTACGTGGGCGGGGGGGCTATTGAGTCTAGGGTGTTAAGTAAGATGCGGTTAAATTCCAGTATTGCATCATTGACAGGAAGAGAGTGCAGGTTAGTCCAGTTAATAGTGGACATACTATCATTAAGAGTGGAGGGGTTGAAGTCTGTGAGTTTATGGCAGAGTTTGTAGAGATGTGATTTTTGTTGCTGGAGAGAGTGTCCCAGTCTACTGATGGGGTAAGTGGTCACTTAGGGCATAAGAAAGTGTTGTAGGGTTGTGATAAAGCTGGGGGTATTGATATCAACTGTGATCTCTATTAATTCCATTATATTGAACTGCGAGACTTCCTCATGTAGCAAGATGTTGATATGGCTTCACATCTCCCTGTGCTGAATGTGCCTAAGTTTTCTTTGCCAGTGGAGTAGAGATTGCAAAAATATTTATTTATTTATTTAACATTTGTTTACTGGGAAAGTCTGACTTGGAATGAGCCAATTTTCAGTGGAGGCCCAGGGAGAAATGCTCCAGATGCAGTCTTTGTAACGTGGGAGGAAAACAAAGTATCCAGAGGAAACCCACATGAATGCAGGTAGGACATGCAGACTCCACACAGAAGGAACCTCAGCTGAGGATATACATGTAGATTTGCTTTGGGCTACTTTCTGGTGTCCTGTCCATGCTCAGATGTAACTGGTGACACAAGCACCATGTGAATATTACTGTGTACCTCCAGTTTAAAAACTGGTTTCCTCTGTGATGCTTTTCATACATCATCTGATGCTATTGTTAAGATTCTTGTGAATATGCTAAGCCATTGTCTCTGACGTAGGGGTCCCACGCATATGCATCACACTTCCTTTTTCATCTTTTGTTGCAGAACAGTCAGTTGAATGTTATTCACTGAGGAGTCATGATGTCTGCATAATGAATTAATCTCCTCAGCAATGATACCTGTCAGCTCAGCTTGCCCCTTCCTGTACTGAAAGCAGGAGTCATTGTTATTCATCAGGCTTCACAAGTTATGCACTTGTAGCTGCTAAGATACATGAAAAGTGTGTTATCTGCATAACTGATCCATCTTTAACTTTAGAGAAACTCTTATAATCTTTGCATTATTTATTTATTTTATTTATTTGCAGTTTGTTTGCCAGTATAGTGCATTGGGCCATGATCAGCCCATTTTCAATGGAGTCCTGGGGAGAAAAGCTCCAGAAAAATACAAATGCAGGTTAATGCATACAAAAGAAATCAAAAGTACATAAAACATACAGAATATGTGTGTGTGTGTGTGTGTGTGTGTGTGTGTGTGTGTGTGTGTGTGTGTGTGTGTGTGTGTGTGTGTGTGTTGTGTATATATATATATATATATATATATATATATATATATATATATATATATATATATATATACATATATATATATATGCATACAGAATGCATGCATACCGAAATACAAAGTATACAAATAAAGTAAAAACAGACATTAAAAGGAACAAATTGGTGCAAAGCAGAAATTTCTCCAAAATAAGTTCATAAGAGTTGTCTTAATTGTACAAATTATATCTTCATTGATAACTTCTACAGTATCCAAAAGTTAAGCAAATTCCTACAGTTTAATGAAGGTATAAAAATGGAGGAGGCTGTTTTACAGATGCTTTGGCTTCTAGAAGGTTCCTAGAGTATAAGATTATGTAGGATGAGTGCAAGAGCATATCCATTCTGAAGTTAGGTGTAAGCGAAGTAAGGTTTTGAATGAAGAGAGGCTGCTGGTGGTACGGATGGGGAGGGAGTGAATTCCAATGGCGTGCAATAGAGAAAGCCATTAAATGTTTGCCTGCTGGGCAGGCAGGTTTATATAGTTCAACTAGATTTTGGGAATTAGATCTGAGAAGTCTATCAGGTCGATGCATTTTAAAAGTGGAAGCAAGGGAGGGACAGACAGAGGGGCTAAAAATAAGTTTGTGTACTTGCACAAGTTTAGTATAGCTGAGGAAATTGGGCAGCTCAAGCCAATTCAGTTGATGTAGGGCAGTACAATGGTGGGATGTGGATCTGTGGCCAGTTGCAAATCTTGATATTTTATTGTAGCAAGAGGAAAGTTTTGTTTTGAGGGAAGATTGTAGGCTGGTGAGGGTGGTGCTGTCTGTATGCAGTGTTGTTGCCATGAGCTGTTTGTGCATTTGCTGACTTGCCTGTACTTTGATGTTACAACTCAGCTGTTTAAAACCAAAACGTTGCCCTTTGTACCCATTTCCTTTTATGAACCCACAGCCCATCCCTGTGGTACAAATGAGTTGATGTTTGTGTATAATCCTGCTAAGTGCTGTCATTGCGTTTGTTTTGTTGATGTTCCTCTGCAAAATGGCTTTTCATGCTTGATCTCTGCTGTAACAATTACAGTAAACTCACAGTTAACCAGCGCCCATGGGGATTGATAGCATGCCTTTCAACTGTACAGATTTTCACAGAATGTCCAGATTTTTGCCTAATATTTTTGGTCCGTTTTTCATAAAATTGTAGTTTTCTGGCAAACTAATGGCAAATCATTAAAGACTGAAGTTAGAAAATAATGATAAACATTTGAATTTCAGACTTCATACCCTTCAGAAAATTAATGCTAATGCAAAACCTGCTATTCTATCAACTTTCTAAGTTTGTTAGAACAATATTTTAAAAAAGTACCAATTTTTGCACCTTTGTCCCACTTTTATTTATGGCTTTGTCCAGATTTCTTGGTCTAAGAGGTTGAGAGGTATGATTGGTAGATGCCGGATAACTGTATTTTCCAGTTGCTTAAGAGTTACTGTTAAAAATAGACCTGACTACTATTGTACTCCATACTATTTGATTGGTTTGACTTGTTCTCAGGTTGGGGTGAGAGGGAATATATTCCTATCTTCCTTTTTAAAACTCTAAAACTCTAGAAATGTAAGGTATGTTTCTGTGTGTGTGTGTGGGGGGGGGACAGAAAGTGCAACTCATGAAAATTGTAGAGTATTTCTTTGATTTTTTTTTTTGCCAGTTGCTTGAGAGTGCTGGTTGCTTGTCTTCCAGTTAACTGAGAGTTTACTGTAATTTCATATAATAGAAATGCAGCATAGTCACAGTTACACAGTGCACAACTTTCTGCTCCAGTTTTGTCAAGCAACTTGTGGTAGGATAAACGTTCACTGCTATTTCTGTCCATAAGTACAGATGACATCTGCCTTGCTACATGCACTAAAATGAGGTACGAAGTGTTCACTGATTTCCATACAAAGTTGCAGTTACTGTGCAATGCCACTTCCTCATCTCATCCTAATGATGAACTTCTCTCTCCCTTTGTTTCTATACAACTGTTTATAGAGGGGTATATACAGATATATTTTATTTACAATAAGCACTTAATTAAATGGAATAAGTAGTGCACTGCTTATCTGAAGCTCTTCGTTCAAAACGGGTTTGAGAGACATTTTTCATGCATCTTCACCAGCTGAAGCTATTTCTCTGGAGAAGAGATGGGAGTGATGCTGGTTTCTGATATCTATGGCCTAATAGTTTTACCACAATAGTCACTGTTATTTTTTGTGAATGTGATGTGATGTGATCATGAAGTGCATTGGTAGCTGAATTTGAGTTTCCAGGAGTCTAGTGATACATTGTAAAAATGATTTGATGGCAAAAGGTTAACATGAAAAGGTAAAGTAGAAGTTACATGTAATGATGCAGTGCTAGGGAATGAAAATATTTTATATACAGGGCAGCCTGTAAACCACTCTATAAAGTAATTACTAGCTGATATTGTGATGGCAATGCATAGAAGACTTGCGTGGGAAGTTTTTGGGAAGGAATAATTCTGTGATTGTAAAGGTATACAGTATTATGTGTGTGTGAATTATTGCTGCTGTTGGAGTTTTCATGTAATGATTGCATCGGGATACAATTGTCACATGAAAACAATGTGTATGTTAATGATCTGATGTTGAAATGTTGGAGAAAATGTACAACTATATTTGATCATTTTTGTATTCAAACTGTGTTAGCTTGAGATAGAATACCATCACCTGTTATGTCACACATTAAGCCAGACAGAATGTCTAGATTTTTGCCTCATATTTTTGGGTTGTTTCTCATAAATCTGTGTTTTTTTTTTTCACAAATCACTTGGATGATCTGAGGACTTAAGTCACTAAATAATGACATACATTTCAATTTCAAACTTCATATTCTTCAGAAAATGCATGGTAAGACAAATCCTGTCATTCTATCAACGTTCTAAGTTTATAAAGGCAATATTTAAAATTTGTCCCTATTTTTGGGCCTCTCATCATGCCAGGCATTGTCCAGATTTCTTGCGCTAAGAGGTTGAGAGGTATGTACCTGCCCTAGTGGGAGTGTATATGGTTTCAGGTGCAGTGGGCTTCCTGCAACAAATGCTGGCAATCCTGAGATGAGGTCATCAACAGCTGGCTTCACTATAGCCATCACTGAATTATGTGTGGAGTACAGTGAAGAGCACTGGTTCTGTGTGTGTGCATGCATGTTCTGTGTAGGTGAAGTAATTGATAGCTGTCAACCAAAGCTGCACTTACACCTACATCATGGAGTGGTGGTGGAGATTGCATTGTGTATGACGTTTGTCTGACCTTTTTTGGTGATTGGCTTGGCCTACGGGCATTTCAGTTATAGTAAAGGTGTGTGTGTGTGTGTGTGTGTGTGTGTGTGTGTGTGTGTGTGTGTGTGTGTGTGTGTGTGTGTGTGTGTGTGTGTGTGTGTGTGTGTAGGTACAGAGCTACAGGGACCCCTACCAGATCTCCAGTTGTTTGCAGTCTAATATCAACAGCATGTCTTTATTGCTACAGCTGTGTGTGGCTACAATTTGAGAAGATCTGCATGTTTATAGTAGACATTGATGAATGTCTCTTTTTTTGAAGATGGGCTGTGAGAGCTCAGTGGTTCACCTAGACTCTTTCGAGTAGCGTTAATCAGTCAGCATTTGTATGTCTGTCAGATTTACTGCTTGCAGTTGATATCTGAAGAGGCACTGTGATGTCTGAATTACAAAAAGTAAGCGAAGTGATAACCGCTCTGAGTTGAGGATGAACACTGTGGAATACAAGTGAAAGTCCAGAGGAAAAATGTTAATAAGAATTACAAAAGACTACATTGAAACTGCTGCTTGATCAACTGTAAATTTTCAAAACTTGACTGTGGTATAAAACATATTGTTGATGATAGTTATGTTTATCTAGCTTCTTGAGGAAATGTGTGAAATTTTGGATATCACTGAATAGAAAAGCTTGTTGTGGCAGCCTGCAACAGAAAACAATATTGAGACTGAGCAAGAACACGTTCGTAACAGTGATAGTTCACACTGCATTACATGAAGGAAAGAATGCATTAAGTTGCATCAAAAAAGCATAACACCAATGAATATGTGCATACAAAAGCAGTAGCACTTACAAATATAAGATGACATCAGTGGCATGACTAAGAGGTAACAAGGCAGAAGACTGCACTTATATGTAACACAAATATGATTATTATAGGTTCACAGGTGTTTACCAGGCTAACAACCACAAGGACCTTTTCAAGCTTAGTCATGCACCTAAATCTCTAATTAGTTCTGATACCCTTGATGGACCTGGGAGATTACCCATTTACAGTTTACCTGTGTCTATTAGAAACACAGGTGCCAAACCAGGGATTCATTTTTTATGATTTGAGTATTAATTTGCAGACATAGCTAAATATGTCAGTGGCCGAGATGAACTGTAATGTTGGCTCGGGACTTTAGGCTCCTTTTCCTTGTACCCAAGGTACATGGTTTGAGCCTGAGTACCTCTAGCCACCAGATGTATCCTGTTGGGGGAATTTACACACACACACACACACAAAAAAAAAAAAATATGGTAACACCTCCATGGCATTCCAATGGTGGTTTTAAAGCAAATATTATACTTTTCCCCACATTAAATTATTCTACTAGGCTAATAACAGCAGATTTAAGGCAAAACTGCATTTTTCCAAAGCAAATTATTTTACCAGGCTTGTAACAGTTGCTTTAAAGCAAAATTATTTTTTTTTTCTTACAGAAATTTACTTTACCCGGTTTATAATGGCAGCTTTAAAGCAAAATTACATTTTTTCTGCAGCAAATTACTTTACCAACAATCTGACTTATGGTACTGGTTGCAAAAATATCCACGTTAATTTTAGCAGGTCATAATGACTTTTCCACAGCAAATTACTAGAGATTTGGCTGCAAAAATATTTGCCCTATTCTGTTTTGATGTGATTCAGTAAGTCTTTCTTTCACTGGCTTGACTGTAGAGTTAATGAGAGAGATAGACTTCCTAGAGCTTTATGCATATTAAAATAGATCAGCTTAGTTGTAATCTTGGCTGGAGGATGTGGGTGAGATCAGGGCTCTTTGTTTTCTTACTCTTTTCTTTTTTCTTTTCATTTTTATATTGCATTTATGGTGCCCACCAGGTAGTGCTGGACCTAGTCAGCTGCCTAATTTACTTGTATTGGATCAGGCCCTGCATGTGGTGCATATGGAGTTTGTTCAGTATTCAAACTTAAGTGCTGAAAACATATGGTCTGACATGAACCTAGAAATAAAAGGCATTATGGGAAGTGGAAGTATAATGCTCTGGTACCACAATGCATGAAATATGGCACATGTTTAATATCTGTATTAAACTTTAACTGAAAGAAAGAAAATTCTATGAGTATCACTGACCATGGTATAGACATCAACATGTATAAAACGTGAACAGTATCTATTACTTTCAGCCAGATGGAAATGAGGATATAGGCATTTGTCTATAGCAATGATTATGGAATGTGCATATTTTATAATAATAATTCTGCTAACAACTGCCTTATAAAGAGTGATATGTGGTAGTTTAATCCAGGATTCCAAATATATGCAGAAACCACAGTCCAACATGAACAATTGAACTATTACATATTTTTAATATTTACATTAATATTTCACTGAGAAAAAAAATAAAACAAGTATCAAGCACCATGGTTCAGATCAAACAGTAGCACCCCATCACAAAAATCACAACACAAACAACCTCCCTTACTGATTTTTGTCTCTTTATTCCCAATAATTCTTCAGAAATGAAAGGTACAACATTCACAGCTGTTTATACACTAAATGATCAATTAAATGAAGCTAACACTTGTCATATGATCAGATCAAAAATTCAAGAGCACAGTCAAAATCTCATTTCCGCTTTAAAATACATATAATATTCAGCATATTGTTTAAACTAGGGGAGCAGCTGACCCCAGCCTTAACTGCCAGCACAACTCCTTAATCTCAGGCAGGCTTTCGATATTGCTGCAGTATTTTTATTATCTACATAATTCAAGCACAAAAAATAAATGTTTTTAAACAAAATGAGTTCATATTTAACAAATATGTTTGAGGCTAATGACCTACCTAGAGTTCCTCAAGAGGCAAAGAACCATGGAGAATCTTTTCCAGTATTTTTGTAAATTCTACATTCTATTGATGGTGGACTGGTTTTATATTTAAGTCATAGTAAAACTATATATGTATCAAACTTAATTAAAAAATCCCAAGTACTAAAGGTGCATCAAACAAGAACAAAAAATGAGAAAAGAATTTATGCATATGTATCTGAATGGCTAGTAGTTATTTTATATTTTGAAACTAGGAAACTGAAATTTCATCGAAATGAAGAAGGCTAAAAGCCGAAAGCGCTTTTCGTATGTGTTTTACTAAATAAGCTCACCAGAGCGAGCTTTTTAGTTTGGGATTTATTTTAAAGCTTTTAAAGAAAACTATTATTCAGAACTTATTATTGTGAACTGAGAGCATGTCAGCATAGCTGATGAGAGCCCTGTGGAAGTAAGCATTGTTTTAAACTGTGAAATAAAATTTTTTTGTGGTTTTAATGAAACTTGGACTAATGATAAAGGGCGTCAGTTTACAGTTTGAAAGCATTTGCTAACTTGGCATCAATCCTGAAGTTTTTAAGGGAGCTACTAACCAAGACTACAACTTAAGAGTGAAAGTAAGTTATCACAGCTGATGACAACTCTATGAAGTAAGTGCTGCCTTAATTGCTAAATAGACTTGCTGTTTCACTATATTTCTGAAAGATATTGGAATTTATAATTTGTTTCAAGAAATACGTACATACGCCTAACACACTGTTATTTGTGGAGATTATTACAATACAGCATTTCAGCTTGGTGGTGCATAAATTCTTTTCTCATATATGTAGCAAAGGTTAATTTGATTGAAGTACAAAGTATGTTTTGTAAATTACTAGATGTAAAAGATCTGATGACTTCTACAAGGGTAAACCATGCAGAACCAGTCAGAGAAAATTTATGAATGTTTATATGCAGTCAGAACTAAAAACAAAACTAAAACACATTATAAAAACACCAAATGCTGCATGAATTGGAATAAGTTTGCATTTTATATTACTGATACTGCCAAATTAGGTCCTTGAAAGGGTGCAGTCAGCCAGCAGATTTAAATGAAATGATTATTAGCATTAAAAGTGCTCTTTAAAGGAGATACATGCACACACACACACACACACACACAAACACACACACACGCACACGCACACGCACACACAGACACACACGCGCGCACACAGACACACACACACGCGCGCACACAGACACACACACACGCGCGCACACAGACACACACGCACACACACAGACGTGCACACACACAGACACGCACACACGCGCACACACACATCACACACACGCACACACACAGACACACACGCACACACATAAACACACACACGCACACACACACACACACACACACACACACACACACACACACACACACACACACACCTAGCTTACTCACTGATCCGGCAGGCAGTATTCAGCTTCTGAAAGTAAATCCTTCCCACTCCACTCTGCAATTACAGACGCAGCTCTACTATGAATAATCCCGCTTGTTTGCAAACACCAGCCAGACATACGCGCTGACAGCTTCTGAATAATCCTTGCTGCTTCTGTTTGCAAACAGCTTTTGAATAATCCATTCCCGCTCACAAACCAGACATATGCACTGATGTCATCACGACAGCTTCTAAATAATCCTTTCTGCTCGCAAACTGACATCATTGTGGCAGTTGGGAGGCACGGAAAACAAAACGAATTGGGACAGAGTCTGAAAAAAAAGTGGGGGGCTCCCCTACCCCCCTCCCCGCTCTATGGTTCCGGCACCCATGGTGAAAGTGCTATTCAGATGATAGCAGTAAGGAGATAGATGAGTGAACACTTTTACTGGCACACCATGCAGACTGTAAGCAACTCTGATGTGTATTTTTATGCAAAGCTAACTTATTAGCTGAACTTAGCAGGGCGGGAAATGTGATACTCTTGCTAGCTGACGGTTGGAATATGGGAAAAGTAACTTGAGAAGAAACTGAAGAAGATCAAAGTTGAATGTCTAAAAAAAGTCTGTTATCTCAGCAATGAGGTGGTATTCCTGAAAGCTTTTTTTTACATAATGTGTAACACATCAAACACATTTTTAAGAGGCACTGTGTGACAGTAAATGATACTTTTACTGAGGTTTCTCAAAATTAGCTGCTTTTCTCAGGTCTTCCATTCGAAGTGAATGGAACTATCATGTGACAGTCCAGCCATGGGCATTGTAATCTCAGAAACTATACACTCAGTGTATTATGGGGAAGGTTTTCTTTAGAAGAAAACTAACTCTCATCAGGATGTCTGCCCCCAGGAGGGCATTCAAGGTTACAAACAGAATAAAATTAGTAGTGACTACTTCTATCTGGTACATACAGGTTTGCAATGAGCTAAACTTGAGAAATATATATTTGTATTTTTGCTTGCTATTGTCTTTTTTATTGTAAAGGTGTGCTTTTTGCCTGTATCTTGGAGCTTTTCTCCCCGGGCCTCTACTGAAAATGGATATATGTCCAGCTAGACTAGCCCGGTCAACAAATGTAAAATAAAATAAATAATAAATAAATAAATATGGGTCCCAGACATTTTCTCAAATGCTGTTTCTTCAGCAAATGTGGGGGATGTGGTATAATATCAGTGGTAAGGATAGCTACGCAGTAGAAATCTCTATGGTATGTAATGCTGAGACAGGTAAGTGGGTATGGAAGTGTGAGAATGTACGTGTGTATGTGAGTTAGGGTTGGGGATGAGTGAAGGATATGTATTGTATGTATGTGTGTGAGTTTGTGTATTTTTGGGTTAGGGGAGGGTTAGGTTATGGGATAGATATACTGTTGCTTCTGAGTGTTTGTGAATGCCTGAGTGCCCAAGTGCATCTTGTGTAGTGGCAGTGTTACAGGAAGGTTTTTATAAATGTAATGTGTAGGGTTAGGGTTGAGGGAAGGGGCAACATTAGGGTAAGGGTTAGCACCCATTCCTAAAGAGGGCAAGGGAAGCAGTAATCGTCAGAGCTAGCCACCTGGCAGTCTGATCCTCTGCTCGAGTTGATTGTCACTTTTGAAGTGACACCCTGACCCCCCATGTTTAAAAATGGGAAAAGGGGTTGTCGATAAATGGATGGATAAATACTGCAATTTTTACGGCTTGGAGAACCGTTGTTACATATATTAATGTCTGGACTAGTGAGACAGATAATGTTAGGCAAAGAGCAAACAGAACACATTTAGGAAATGATGTGTCTATCGTCTGTAAAGATCATTCAGCCCCTATGAAATAAGGTGATGCCTGTGACAGCTTCAGAATTCTGGATGCAAGTATTCAGCAATCTGATGATTCAGTTTGTTTAGAAGGAAACAAAAGAAAGAAAAGAAAAAGTTCACAACAAACAAGGAAGAAAAAGAAATTGACAAATGTCTGTAAAGTAAAGAGAATGATTACTAAAAATGACACTGCTTTGTTATGTAACACACGGATTACAAAGAAAGATAACATTTTTCTAAAACCTTCAGTCTGCAAAAAAAAGGTATAATTTTTCAAAAAAGAAGGTAGAAAAAAAGAGGCAAAGGGCAGGGGAAAAGGAAGAAATCAAAACTGAATGTAGAAGAATTTAAGAACATTACTCTAAGAAAAAAAGATGAGAAAGACAGATAATGACTGCATGGCTCAAGCTGTGGATGTACAAAGCCAGCTGGATGAGAATTGTATGCTTGCAAATTTAATACACAATGAAAACAGTGGGATTAATAAGACTAATGGTGATGAAGATCTTTCCTTTGTAACAGCTGACAGAGCAGATATTACTTTATTAGAAGTTGAAGATTCTTCAGATTTGGTCTTGTAATAGGAAATTCAATTATAAGAGCAACTGATAATTACATTTGCAGAGAAGATAATGAACATCTAATAGTGTTATGCTTGCCAGGAAACAAAATATAAGATGTGAGACAAGCCTTGGAATGCCTTAATTTAAGGAAGTATGGATCTGTTTTTATTCATGTTGGTACAAATGATCTCATCCAGAAGGACTGTGTGACTGTTGGTAGGAACTTACAGCCCTCTTAGTAATAGCTTGTATAGATGTTAGGATGTATTTTTTTACAAATCACATATAGAAAGGATAGTTAGGTCAGCCTGCATAAAAAGATTTTTTGTTTAAATTCCTACATGGAAAAAATGTCTTGTTTTAAATGATGGAAATGTGTAGAGCATCCAAGCCTAGCTTTGGGCATATGTTCAGACAGGATGGCATGTGTTTGTCAAGATCAGGAAAGAGAACTTTTGCAGCAGATATTTTATAATATTTGGCAAACACTTGGCAGGATATTTGCCAGGTTGTAAATTTTACAGATCACAGATAGCAACATTTGATGCGTCTCTGATGGTTGTTAATGCTAGGAGCATTAATAAAAAGTTTTTTTTTTTTTTTATTGGAAAATTTGCTACGTTCCCACAAAACTGATATTGTTATTGTTTGTGAAACATAGTTAAAGAACAGTGATTTGAAACCTGTCAGGTTATAAATATTTTTACTGTAACAGGCATTCTAACAAAAATCAGGTGGAGGGGTTATGATAGCGATTAAAGGTAGTTATGAAACCTACGATTATTATATGTTTAATGATAACACCAATACTGTAGCGTGTGTAACTGTGACGATAAAGACAACCCTGGCACATATAACAATTGTTGGAGTGTATAGACCACCAAAGTCAAGTGCTGATGACCTAAGGAATTCATCCATTTCTTGCATGAATTACAGGAGGAAAGAATACTATTAGCTGGGGATTTAAATTTACCAGAAGCAGACTGGAATAATATTGATTCAACAACATTAGTAAGGAAATTATTTGCAACGTATGTTCAGGAACAACAGTTGTTTCAGATTGTAAAAAAAAAAAAAAAAAACTACCAGAGAGCAGGCCATACTAGACATATGTTCCTAAAGAAATTACTTCACGTTTTACCACTGTTGACATGCAGTGATCATGGGGTTAGAAAGGTTAATTTGTTGCTAGATAATTCTGCTAAAATGAAATCTAAGCCAATGCACAGAAGGGTAATTACATATTATATGGAAGCAAAAGAGTCACTATATAAAACTAACTAGAGTGAGGTGTTTAGTGGGAAAACTGCAGATGGAATGTGGAAAGTTTTGAAAGAGAAATTTTTGAATGCAAAAAAAAAAATTAAAAAAAAACTTTAATATCAGGATCTAGGCATACAACATCAGGGGAATATATTTCCATAAGAACAAGATAGCTGATTAAGGTGATTTACAAAAAAAATATAAGAAATGGAAGAGAGATTGAACTACAGCTTTGAAAACTGAAATAAACAAGCTGGACAAACAAATTAAGCATAGTGTGAGACAAGTTCAAGAAATTTTATATAAAGATATTGAGCATTATAGGAAACCTTTTTATATATGGATAAGATGTGGAAGGACTAAAGACATACAAATTGATAGATTGTGCACAATTTTAAAATTTATTCTCAGACAAAACAGATTATAAATATATTTACAAAATCTTGTGCAAAACAGTTTGGCTCCACAAAGGGGGTGATAAGTTGTCCTAGTGACTTCTAGGTAACTTCAGATGTTGGAATTAAGTTAGATTATATTGAAAAAGAACTATGCAAACTGGATCCAAACAAAGCACAGGGAGGAGACGGAATTAGTAATAATGTCCTGAGAACAATTCATCAAGAACTTAAAGTATTACTATGCCTATTACTTTCTAGGTCATATAAACATGGGGAGATTCCTCAAGATTGTAGACATCCACTTATTAAACCTGTCATATAGACCCTTAAGTCTGCTTTCATGTTTTAGAAAAATAAAGGAGAAGGTAATTTTGGATAAGTTATTGTCAGAATTGGATAGGATGGGACTTGAAACCATATATCAGCATGCATATGTTGAAAATAGTTGTATTACCATCTGTAACATGATTTTCTACAACAATATAATGTTGTGTCTTTCGGCTTTTTCCGGTTAGGGGTCACCACAGCGGAGCTCCGGTCCACTAATGATTGGTAGTTGATTTTTACATGCCGAGTTACCAGCCCTGATGCACAACCTTCAACGAAGGTCCACCCATTCACGCATGTCTCCACGCAGAAGACGCTCTAGCTGAGAATCGAACCGGACAGTGTCTTACTGTGAGGCGACAACGCTAATAGCTATAAATGAAAACTTGTGCTACGATGTAATATATATAGCTTTAACTTCAGCATTTGACATGGTCATACACAAAACACTGATCAATAAATTAGAACAACTAGTTACCGATGTACATTTGATAAGATGGACAGCTGAATGGCTTACAAAGAGAACGTGGCAGTTATCATACAGCAACTGGACAGATGAAATTCTTGCTTACAGTCAGGGTGTCCAACAGGGCTCTGTCCTAGGCCCTTACTTATTTAAATTGTATCTTTCAGTCCTAACCTTTTCATCTGAGTTGTTCTACAGTCTATATGCACATGACCTGAAATTGGTTAAACTGATTACATGTGTTACAGATAAGGCATGTCTACAAAATAACTTGATTAAATTGACCATTTGGGTACAGGAGAATAATATGCTAATAAATACATCAAAAACTAAGCATATGAGATTTGGAAGGCATAAACTAATACATACTAGGACATAACACAGCATACAGTGACTAAAACTGTAGACTCATTTAAGGACCTGTGTATACAGGTAGATCCGTCTATGAGGTTTTCTAATCATATCAACTAATTAGTTAATGATAGTTCTAGAACTATAGGTTGTATAAAAAGATTTATAAAGTCTAGGAAATCAAAAATAATGAAGTCATTGTTTGTTAGTTACATTAGACCCAAACTTGAGTATGGAATAACAATATGGAAACCCTATAAGAAAACAAGCATGAGTAAACTGGAAAGAGTACAGCAGAAATATACCAAGGGCATCCATGGATGTGAAAATTCAAATTATCATGAAAGACTAAAATATCTGAACTTGTACAGTGTCTCTCATAGATTTCTAAGATTAATCTTATTTAGATATATAGGGCATTTAGAGACAATTACCAATGAGAATGTTTGGGGTTATCAAAAGGTAGTAAAGAATCATCAGACAACCTGAGTAGAAGATTCTATAGGAATGTGAAGTGTACTAATTGGGTCTCTGAGAGAGCAACTGATGCAACGGAATAGACTAAGAAATTACATTAAAGCAAGAAGTACTTTAGATATTTTGAAGAACAGCCTGGACACTTATTATGGAAACAAGTGTTTTGTTATATTGGCAGGCTAGAGGGGCATTAATGCCCGTACTTGAAATATCTATATGTCTGTATGTATGTGCACAGCTTAGGTGAACATAAATGCCTCATAGTGCAGGCTATCCTAGATGCAGTCCTGATGTACCTAACAAAGAAATATTCATATGTGTTCTCCTAAATAATCCCTTCACAAGTGTGGGTTGGTGTAAAGGAATTCAGTTGGATTAACATGGTGCTTTCCCTACTAATGATCCATCAGTCATTATCAACCAAGCTGCTATATTCAAACAACTACCAAGTATGAATGCTCTCTCACTCACCCAGGACAATGTTAACAGGAACACTGCCACCTCTGTGAGCTGCTTCTGTGTGACTGGTCCACCTCATGTGGTGGAACTGTCCATGGCAATGTCATGAGCCTTAGTCTTGGCATGAACTATCACATCAGTGACTGAAACATGCTTGTACTAGCAACCTATGGATGACTGCAGCCACACACAGCACTGATATCTTGCACTATTCTCTGCTGCACCTGGTTCCGGAAAGTCTTGTCTACTTTACTATTATTAAGAATACACATGCACATAGGGTATGCGTTAACACCCCTGACTCCTGTGCTGAGAACTTTTCTCAGTTACATGTCAAGATATGTCCAACTGTTGGTTATACATGTGGGTCAGTGCATTTATGCATGACAGTCCTCAACAGACCAGTGTGTGTCTCAGCACTGTTCCCCTGCCTACATTTGGTGGTAACATATCTGTTTGCTAATGTAGTATCATCATTGCCACTATATCATTTTGCAATAGCAGCAAAAGGCGTGTTAATTCTGCCCACTTTTCGTAGCAAGTGGTGTGTCATATGAATAGAAGGCCTCATTTCCCCAGTAGCATATGCAACAGTGCCCCCCACACCACCACAGCTGGACAGCACCCTGTCATGTTCTGGTGCTATGCTACCTGACCCACTTTACTGTTTGGTATCTGTCCCCATTGCTTCCATATAGCCGTGTATACTCGCTGCAATCCTGAGGTACAGAAACAGCTGTCTTGTATTTTTTCAGTATGCCTTACCACAGTAGAAACTGTTATCCATTGAATTCCTATTCATGAATTGGTTGTCAGTGTGGTCTCCCACAATATGGTGACTGAGCTCTTTGTTGAGATGCCTTATAGCAAGATGATTATAACAATGAGGTAAATCAGTATGTTCATCTCCAAACTGTTACTATGCCACATTGTGCTATCATCCACAGCCAGTACTGCAATGCTCATGTCTGCCCTTCCTCAGATTAAGAGATCATGTGCATGGTATGCTTGTGCATGGACACTGCAAAGTATGGATCTCCACTTGTCTGCACTACTGATACTTTATCATACCCTTGTAGCACTGCAATGCACTTCACATGGTGTCCATAGCATGTGGCTGTGTGCAAGGGGCTACCAATTTCTCCTCGTTCTGATCTGCTGAGTGTGCATGGCCTTCTCATATGCTGTATTCAGCAGACCTCTTGCCTGATGCAGTCAGAAGACTAAAATCTTCCTGTATCTGCTCTACTGAGATTATCAGAAGTGTCTGCTGGGCCAGTATGAAGGCCTCATGTATAACACGGATGCTCAGCAACTGTCTCTGTCTGCCGGGGTAGTGAGTGGTGCCACTAGCACCACCTGCTTTGGCAAGTAGTGCAGGCATTAATCTTGCAATCTCAGGCATCCTGCTCCACCTGTGGGAAGCAGAGGTTAGGAAGAGAGAGAGAGATAACACTTTAAACTAAACACTGTACATAGGTTTTTATACTGAGTTTTCTACCTATCTTCTGTTGCTGTTCTTGCATTTTGTTGGCAGGGGCATGTTATACTCATTAGTATATGTTTTATCTTTCAGTGGTACAGGAGGTAGCCTTCAGCAGGGATGCGTGTCTAAGGAGAAGTGATAGTAAAGCAGCAGGATATGTGTAGTGTGTAGATATCTAACATATAATCATATGCACGTGTATTAATGTCTTCTACTTTTTCTTTTCCTGCTTTTGCCACTTCTTTCTGCAGGGTCAGATGTGATGCAGGATGTGGAGCAGCAGTGGCCAATTGGGTCTGCACCAGTAGACATGCCTGGTGCTGGTGACTGGTGATTGGCAGCTTTCCCTCTCTGCAGGAAGATAAAGGTCACTCTGCAGAAGGTAACCTAAGGTAACCTGGAGGGCTCACTTCTGATGTTATAGCCATCTTTTGACAGCAGATGGTCTTTATGGGAGTGATCTAGAGGGAATCTCTGGGACACCCAGTGTTAGGTACAGTGTCTGGTTATATTTGAGTGGGGCCACCTGCTGGACTGATGCACTGGAACCATGGGGGATCTTCCTGTGTAGCTGACAGAGTCTAGTGGCTGGCATACCCCAAGTATCAGGCCACAAAAGCATGGCCTGCCCATGTTGTCAGTCACTGAGGGGGCTAACATCTGGCTGAGTTCTCCTCTGGACTGATCAGACAGGTCCCATGTATCACATTCTTCCCTATCATAGAGATCCCCTTCCTTTTGTTTTACTCCCCATACCCTATTTGTAGTCTAATCCTTCCAATTACCAAATATTCTACCAGTGTCTATTTCCCTCCATTGTTGCCTTTTCTTGTGTCCATAACAGTCCTTTGTTTCTGTCTGCCCTTGCTACGTTTCCTATTCCCTCCTTCCTTCCTTCTTTCTTGTCCATGCTCCTTGCTACCATCAACATCTATCCTTCTGCAAAAAAGGAAAACTGCCACCCCCCAAAAAAAATTGCCCAACTCCCCCAAATACATACCTCTCAACTGTATAGATTTTCGCAGAATGTCCAGATTTTTGCCTTATATGTTTGGTCCATCTGTCATAAAATTGTGGTTTTCTGGTAAATCATTGGCAAATTATTGAGGTTTGAAGTCAGAAAATAATGACAGACATTTGAGTTTAAGACTTCAAACCCTTCAGAAAAGTCATGCAAATGCAAAAACAGTTATTCTATTTTCTAAGATTGTAGGAACAGTATTTAAAAAGTGTCCCTATTTTTGGGGCTTTGTCCCCCCACTATTGATGGCTTTATCCAGATTTCTTGCTGTAAGAGTTTGAGAGGTATGCCCAGATATCTTCCTACCTTTCCTTCAGGTTAAGATTTGTTTGTGTTCTTATGCTAGCTCTTTACCCATGTCTGGCTTTCTTGTCTCCCCATTCCTCATCATTTATATGATGAGCTATGCTGGCATTTTGGTGTGCTGATACTGTGTGGCCTGCTAACAGTACCTATGTTGCAGCTGTGATGCACTTTGCTGCACACCTGAAAGTTCATGGCCTTAGGTACACTGCCCTAATGTTCCCATTAAGGATGTTGCATGACCAGCGAAAGTGTGACCACTTCACTAAGGTTCAGTAGTGTGACTGCTGCTAGTAAGTAGACTGCATTCATTTATCATGCAGCCCTTTTCCCAGAGTGCCACATATGCTGGTTACAATACATAGCTAAGCAGCATTTTGCTGCATCATGCTAAAACATCTTTGCATTTAACAGTGGACAATAGCATTGCAAATTCTTCTGAATATATTCCATAATTCCAGTACTAACTAAAGTGCTAAATAATATTATGTGCCGAGGCGTAACATGAAACAACTGATCATGATATTTATTGGAAAAAAAAACATTTTGATAATACTGTGATCAAAAATTATCTTAGTTTGTTAATACTGTGATCAAAAATTATCTTAGTTTGTTAAATTCTTTGTTTTCTTGCCTGCTTGTATTTCATTACTGTAATTCCAAATAGACAAACCTTTTTTAGCAAAGATCTGAGAAAACAAGCTCCAAAACAGAAAATAACACCAGGACAGCATTGTACAAGAACATAAAAGATAGAAGTTTAACTTTCAAAATACGTAGCTTAGTAAACATGTTGAATACAACTGGTCTAGCAGGGTAAAATTTCCTTACAAAGCTTCATGAAGTAATTGACATTCACAAAATATAATACAATGTTTGTTGTCCTGAAAATGAATCTAAAGTATTACATACTACAGCAACTTGTATACCTGATTATCCTGGGAAAGTATCACATTGGCAAATCCACTTTGGTTTTAGGTGGGCTTTTAAGGTACATTTAAAATGTATAAATTCCAAAGATCTAACTGTATTTTTTGTCACATTGCATAGAATAATTCTGTGTTATATACACAGTATAATAATTTCCCATGGAAATCGCATTTTGTGTAAATACAAAACATTTGTTTTTACATTGCATTTGTCTCACTGATGAACAGTGATGATTTTTGTTGACTTGTATAACATATTATTTGCCATTTTAAGGTGGGAGTATTCCATGACATTAGGCAAGTTTAACCTATCAAGTTTTTTTTTTATGTTTTAGACAGTGGTATATGTTTATTAGGAGTGTTTGGAGTGAATTTGTCTAGCTTGTAGCTCTGTTCTAATGTTGTTAGTTGACAGGGCTATATATTGACAAGAACTGAGTATGCACAGAGCAGACTAGGTAATAAATGTAGTCATGTGAGCATGATCTGTTAAATAGGGCTTGACTTTATAATCCTTACTTGCAATTACTTTTTGTACTACTTAATGTTTGTGATGACTGAATTTCATGGTTTGGACTATGATGATACCAAGGATATCTGTTTGGGCTACTATCTCGGTATTAGAGTTTGTGGATGATAATACTTAAAGTCGTCATAGCTGGACAAAGATTAACAGGGTGAAGAGACTTAATTTAATGGTATGTGCACATGCATGTGTGTGTGTGTAAACAAAAGTAACTGAGTTTGTTTTACTCAGTTTTCAAAAGAAGTGAAAGAGTGCTGAGCCTGAGTAGTATGCATTATGTGACCACAGAATCAGAGGCTATTACTGTTGAATCATCACCATATTGAAATAGGAAAGAATGGTTATGCTTTGTGTGCTGTGTACATGTTATTTTTATGATTATTAAAAAATATGACTCCTAAGCTAGATCATGTGCAATATTACAGGCTAGTAGGATGAAAAGTGAGTGGACACATTAGGACAGGTGCTGAGCCGTGGTGTGGTTCTGTTACTGAAACCTAACAGTAGCTGATGTGAGTGTGTATCACATGTTTTTAGTAAGTCTAAGAAAATGAAGCAACCAACACTTTCTAATTATGTTTTTGGTGTACTAAATGTAGGCATGACATCTGGCTTCAGTACTGTGATGTTGTCTCAAACCAAACAGAGTTAGAGAGAGAGCAGATTATTAGTGATGAGATGTTTGAGGACTTGTTTATGGATAAATTTAAGTACTTTAGACAGTTAAGCATACCTCTCAACTGTCCAGATTTCCACAGAATGTCCAGATTTTGGCATCATATTCTTGGTCTGTTCATCATAAACTATATAGTTTTCTGGAAAATCACTGAGGACTGAAATCACAAAATAATGACACACGTGAGTTTCAGACTTAATATCCTTCAGAAAATGCATGCTAATACAAATCATGTGATTCTAGCAACTTTATAAGAGCCATATCTAAAACATGCCCCTATTTTGGGGCTTTGTCCCCCCATTATTTTAGACTTTGTCCAGGTTTCTTGTGCTAAGAAGTTGAGAGGTATGCAGTGAAGGTAAGATGGCTATGGAACTATAATTATCAAACTCAAAGGAGGTGTCTCACTTTTGTAATGGTATGATATATTTCCCCTATAACACTGAGACATTGGATTCTTGAACAAAGCAATTTTCAAAAACAGATACAGGACATGTTATGGCTACAGCAAGAAATACAGAAATATCCTGACTTTAAGTTATGTAACTTTGAGCTTTTGTAGAAACAATTTGATAGTGCTAGCAGGAGGAAACTGGATTTTTTTGTAGTACAGGAATAAACTGGGATAAAAGCCCTTTCTGATAGTACTGGTAAGAACTAAGATAAAATAAAGTACCAATATCATTTTTTTTTTGTAATAAAAACTACTGTCAATGAAACTTGTGTGGTCTTTACAAGCACCAGATTCCCAGGCACTGGAATACCACAATCTCTCAGCCAGGGGCGCGGCCATCTTATAACTCACAAAGCTGGTTGCTTATGGTCCAACTCAGCTACATGTTCAAGTGAGGTGCAGCAGCCACGGGGAAAGAGTGGAGGTGTCACATCTCAGCAAAACACTGTAGCAAACTTCAGGCAAAGTTAACTCAGCAGCCAAGCTGTGGCAGTGAGGGTTAGGGATTTAGGCATTGATTGCCAGGGGATGGGAGAGAATTTTAGATTTAGGGAGTAAGAGGGGGTTTAGCTTTGAGTAATTGATGACTTTAATCCTAGGTGCTGAGAAGGGAATATCAGGGTTTGGGAGGAGTGTTTTATTGTTAGGGAGAGATCTGGAAATGGAGGTTTAAGGATTGTGTAGGGAGAATTAGAGTTAGGAAGTGGGATGGGAGTTTAGACTTAGGGAGCAGAAGTAGAATTTTAGGGTTAGGGAGCAATGGGAGATTTTAGGTTTAGGGAGGAGGGAGTGGAGTTTTAGATTTAGGTATTGATTGACGATTTTAGGTTTGGGGGTAGGGCTATGATTAGGGTTAGAGACCGGATAGGAGTTTTAAGATTAGAGTTAGGGTTCTGGTAGGAGCTACGTGATTCAGTAGTGGTGGTGGAAAGACTAGGTAATTCACTAGGATTAGACTAGTGGGAGTGACAAGTGACAGTAAGTGTGTCACAAGCTACTAAACCACAAGCACTTGTAGCAGACTCAGCTTATGAATTAATTAAAAAGTGTCTGCAATTATGAAGTAAACCTGAAGTTTATGCTGTAGAATATCTCTTTGGAGGATGTATTTTACATCCAAAGTATACTTATACATTATGTAAGTGTTTATTGCCCACATCCTATTAGCTGTATACATGACGACTTGCCATTTTTATAGGCTTGCTAAGAGAAGATAAGTGGATAGATGATTTCGTCTGGGAACAGATCTGTTTAAGATTCTTCCATGGTCTGAAAAGATTACTAAAAGTGGTCTAATAATGTATTGGGGGGTTTATCAAGCAAGAAATAATGTATGAAAGTATGGGCATTACTTGTGAAGTAATGGACCTGTCCATCCCTGGAAGGCCCATAATGTTCCTTGTAACCCCCAACCTGGATGGCATTATGCAGTTAGAAAGTGGGCTGTCTGTTAAATTGGTTTAGATTTTTTTTATTAGTATACAACATATATTTGTATATTTTTGAAGTAAAATAGTTCTTCTGCCTAATGTTTCCTAGTTGCTGTAGGATATGTACTCATTGAAGGATTTATTTTACATCCAAAATACACATATATATTATCTAAGTATTTAATTTAGCCATACACATGACAATGATTTGTCATTTTATGGGCTTGCCAGTACAGGATACGTGTCATTTCCTTGACAAAAGACAGAGTATACATAACCCTAATATTCATAACATCAGAGTGACAACAAAATATACCAAATAATAACCAAAACAGGTAAAAATGGCATACAGAAAAGCAATATAGGCAGCAACAATAAAAAAAAAAAAAACTCAAAACACACCATAATTTTCACTGTTCTGCATCCTAAAATAGTTGGCTGCATCATCTAAAGAAAATTATCCCCAGTTCTGAATTACTATTTTTAAAAAGAGATAATATAGGAACGTCTTAAACATTGTTAAATTCTTGAACATGTTGTAATGGAAGGCTCTCAAAACTCACACTTCTCATTTCTTAAGTCCACAAACCAGCATAATTTAGGGGAGGAGTGCTAGTACATTACATTCCTGGCATCACAAACTACCTTTCATTTGTTTTAGAAACTGAGGCTTTTGCTAAGTGGGGTAGCCATTATGCATCCCTCATGCTCACCTCACTTTGGGACCGATGCTTAACTCATAGATTTGTTTATTTTTGTCTGATTCCAGATTCACTTTAGATTATCGAATTACCAAAAACACGAAACCCATATGGTTGAGACCATATGATCGAGTTTTCGGAAACTCGAAAATCTAAAGTGCTTGAAAAAAAACACAAAACATAAAAAGGTTTTGCGGGGGGGGGCAAGCCCCCCCCCCCTTGCACGCCCCCTCCTACTTAAATATACCAACTAAGATCACACTACAGCGAAGAGAAGGGAAATCCCCTGTTCCACACTGTATGATTAACATCTGCTATTTTTAAGGGAAGTTAGTAGAATTTCAGTACTGAAAAAATTTGACATTTGTATTACTTTTATTGTAAGCTCTGGTTTATTTGTGTATATTACTGCAACACATCTAGCTTTTTCAGGTACAATGTCACGGTCTAATGTAGGCAGAATTTCTTCATTCTATACCTAAATGTTTAAACATGTTTACGTGATTGCAAGCAAGTCAGGGTGTGACTTGCTATCAGCTCATTTCTCTAATAAACAGCGGCATTAACCTATTTTGACAGTATGAGCTACAAGAATACAACTAAGTTTCACTTATCCAATTTCTGACTTTGAAACCAGGCATTTTCAAGACAGTAATCTGACTTTTAAATCCGTTATTTACAATGACCACTAATGTTACACAGCAGCTCTATTTTACCTTTAGATGAATCAAATATCATTTATCTGGTGTACATTCCTTCTTTTTAAAAGTCTTTAACTTTCCAAACTCTCTTACCAATGACATTTCATGCTTAAATGCAAATTCAGTAAATAGGTTATCAGTTATGAGTACCCAGATGAGACAAACTTTCCCCTCTATCACCACAGCTATTCCACTTACTCACATTGCAAATGGAGGCTTTATTTACTTCTTGGTGACTCACTTGCTGATTATAGCATTAGCTTATCAGTCAGTTGTTTTAAGGCAACTGCATTTGCTGAAATTGTCATGCTGTACCTATAAATCCCATATACTTCTATGGGGACTTTACTTCGAGTAATAGACATTTTTTGTTCTTGATAGATAAGCTTATGTTAAGGTAAACTGAAAATAAACATGAAGTGAATTCAATGTTATTTTCAAAATATGCCATTAAAATACATTTAGTAAGTACTGGAAGATAAAATGTTTAGGAATATATCACTTTCTAGTAAATAATGTAGATTACTTCCTCAGTCATTTTCAGAAAGAATTTGTAATATTGCCCAAGATATTTTTTATAATCTATCTTATAGAATTTATTATGAAAATTAAAATATTTCCCATAATATTCTAAGTTATAAAATATAACTGTCCATAAAAATAATGAAGAAATATTTAAGGTGATCAATAAACTAATTATTTTATATGTAAGGTAGATGCACCCAGAAAAAGTATAAGAAAATGAGTCATCCTAAATATTTGGGTAGTTTAAAATTATCTAATTTTAAAATATGTTAACTGGTTAATAGTGTCATAAAATTATGAAAAATATCAAGTCATTTCCTTTTTCTAATTTATTAGGCCAATAAAGCCAAACCCCACTAGCTGTGGATATGCATATTTCGGCCTTATGACCTCGTCAGCACAGCACAAGCAGAGTGCTTGACTTAGCATTAGAAACACAGGGCTGTTATACCCACCTGATGTCCATTATCATTAGGTTCACTGTAAAAAATATCCCAAACAGCAAATTGCAGTTTGCAGTGACCCTAATGACAATGGACATCAGCTGGGTATAACAGCCCTGTGTTTCTAATGCTAAGTCAAACACTCTGCTTGTGCTGTGCTGACGAGGTCATAACAAGGCCGAAATATGCATATCCACAGCTAGTGGGGGTTGGCTTTATTGACCTGAAATTGTCCATTAAAATGGTGAAACAAGTCATGGGCATTCAGAATCGCCAATTAGCTGAAACACCTGATGTTCATACGGGTATTTGCATATATCCCATGTACCTCTGACACAAGAGGTTTGGGAAGTCACTCAGTGGAAGTTCTAGCTTTGCTGGAGTTTTCATTTTGTTTGTACTGATTGTTTTTTCAGTGACCTTCTCACTCATTCTTTTAATTTGTTGTTTGGGATATTTTTGCAGTGACCCTAATGATAATGGACATCAGCTGGGTATAACAGCCCTGTGTTTCTAATGCTAAGTCAAATGCTCTGCTTGTGCTGTACTGATGAGGTCATAACA
Organism: Protopterus annectens; assembly: GCF_019279795.1. Classification (NCBI taxonomy): domain Eukaryota; kingdom Metazoa; phylum Chordata; order Ceratodontiformes; family Protopteridae; genus Protopterus; species Protopterus annectens. The sequence continues at coordinate 954,038,089 of NC_056734.1, read as the reverse complement.
AGGCCAAAATATGCATATCCACAGCTAATGGAGTTTGGCTTTATTGGCCCTATAATTGTCCATTAAAATGATGAAACAAGTCACGGGCATTCAGAATCGCCAATTAGCTGAAACACCTGATGTTCATAAGGGTCATTTGCATATATCCCATGTGCCTCTGACACAAGAGGTTTGGGAGGTCACTCAGTGGAAGTTCTAGCTTTGCTGGAGTTTTCATTTTGTTTTTACTGATTGGTTTTTCAGTGACCTTCTCACTCATTCTTTTAGTTTTTTCCAATTTATGGACAATTATATAGGATCATAAGAAGTTAGTAGGCTAATGAGCCTAGGGTCCTTACAAGCCTAGCCAAGTTATTACCCTTTTTTCCACGATCAGCACTTATTGCCCCTGTCCAAGAGCGACACAGGTGGAATCCCCGGGCTGAATTTACGGTCACCCATCCAATCGTCCAGACTGTGTTTGAAGAGGGCCAATAAGGTGCTCTGTTTGACATGAAGTGGTAGTCTGTTCCAAAGGAGTAGTAACCACTGGGAGACAAATCTGCCCCTCCAGCAGGTTTTATTAATGTCACATACTCTTTAAAGTGAGTAACCTTTGTATCATTTGACTTTTGAATATGAAGCATTCCCAATAACTCAGGATCAGAGATTGCTTTTATTTGCAAGGCAGAGATCACCTCTGAGTAGTCTGTATGAAACATTGATTTCAGACGATCCCCAAAGGACAGATGAAGACCTTTAATTTTCCTTGTGAGGAACCTTTGTGGTTTCTCCAATTGCTGCAGGTGCTTGGAAAGGTACATACCAAAAGGGGTGTTGTACTCAGTTATTAGCCTGATGAGGGAAGAGTGCAGGGAAGTAATAACTTCTTTTTTTCTGGAGGCAATGCCCTTACTTATAAGATGAGCAATATAGAATGCCCTTCTTTTCACTGTGGAGCCATGGTATTTAAAGATAAGGTTGCTGTCAACCTGTGTGCATAGGTCTCTCACCACTGAGTGCGTACTTAAGTTGTTGCTATTGATGTGGTAGTTAGTAGGAACATCACTTTTACTGAAAGGAATGATAATACATTTTTTGCATTACATTTAAGGTCACACCTTTGGCACCAATCATTTAAGGCCCTCTTATAGGATGTTAACATCATTAGGAGTTTCTGTGACCGCTCCCAGTTTGCAGTCATCAGCAAACTTTGTCAGCCACAGACCTTTAGTTTTTGCTTGTACTTCAGAGAAATAGATTCCAAACAGTAGAGGTCCCAGGACTGACCCCTGTGGAACACCACTGATTACAGGTCTGCTGTTGGAGGTGGATTCCCCTATTTTGACTATATAAGTTATATCAATGAGCCAGTTAGTGACCCATCTAACAATATAAGGGCTGATGCCTAGTTGGGTGAGTTTGTCAATGATGACTGAGTGGGGGATAGTGTCAAATGCCTTGGCTAAGTCCAGGTAGGCTGTATGCACAGATTTCCCCTCATCCAGGGCCTTGATGACTGTCTTGAGAAGTCTGCCATGTTTAACAGGCATGATCTCCCTTTGATAAATCCAAAATGAGTAGGGTCAAGTATTTGGAGATTACCTATAAAGTAAAGATGATTTTCTCCATGGCCTTGCAGATAAGGTTAGTCAGGCTAATAGGTCTACAGTTCCCAGGGTCAGTGGAAGCACCACCTTTGTCCAAGGGAATAACGGTGGCTGATTTCCATTCAGCTGGTACGAAGCCGGTGCTTAGACTATGACTGAAAAGAGTACCTAATGGTGTTGCTAATTCATGTTGGAGCCCATGTAGGACACAGCCTGGGATGTTATCAGGTCCAATAGATGCCGTGTTTCTGGCTGTAGAGAGGCATTTATGACCTGCTCTTTAGAAATACAAGGTAAGGGACAGGTGGTTGAGATGTTATGGGATACATTTGGCAGGGACAGGGGGGTGAAGTTTTCACAGAATCTGTTGGCCAACAGGTTAGCCATGTCCCCAGGCTCAGTATATGTGCTATCACTAACTACCAGTTCTGCACAGATCCAGGCCTTTCCTTATATTTTATGGGTGTAACTATAGAATGCCTTGTGATTGTCCTTTGTTGAGGAAGCTAATATGGACTAATAGTTTGCTTTGATGGACGTCACAAGAAGATTTATTTGCTTGTTTAAGCTGAGGAGGGAGTGTTTCCAGTTTAGGGCTTGCTCCCTCTTACTCTTAGACAGCAGTTTCTTCCACTTATTGTAAAGCCTGTTAATGGCAGTTTTCCACCAGGCAGGTTTGCTCTTTCTTGAGGAGCTTGTTTTGGTCCTATCAGATATGGCTGAGTCAATGCAGTTATACAGGTGTTTGTATAAAGCACTGGTGTAAAACTCGGTATAGTTGTCAATTACATCTGAGGGAGGAGGTGCAGTGAAGCTATTTATACCATCCTGTAAGAGGTTATAATCTGCTTTGGAGAAGTTTTTTTAGTTTAGTTTGGGGGGGGGGGGTTAGGTGTGATATTTACTTTAAATGAGACTGATTTGTGGTCAGATCTAACCAGGGAGAACCTCACAGTGGAGGTGCTACAGTGGTCCCCAATATTAGTGAGCACCAGATCCAGGATGTTGGCACCCCTTATGGGGGTGTCAACTAGCTGTTCCAGCGCACTGAAGTTAATGAAGTCAAGGAACCTTTGGGCAAAATGTTTAGAATTAATACTATGGATATTTTAATAAATCTTAAGGCAGTACCATTTAGTAATCTGAGAGGAAAATTAATTGCAGCTACCTATTTTAGAAGTTCATTTGAAAAAAAAATGAGAAAGTTTAATTCAAGCAGACAATGAAGCAGGCAATGAAAAGGAAAACCCTGTTGGATCAACCAGTTTTATATGATTGTGATATCATTCTGTCAATGAGTGTGTTAAGTTTCCAATAGCTTTTAGTTTATGAGAATCAAAGTGTACATAATTTTAATTAATGGTAATAAACAAGTTGTGACTCAAAGGTTAACAGCAAACTGGAATCTCTCAATAAATCAAGATTTATCCATCAAATTGACTGAATAGCTATAACTAAACTTATTCCAGCAGGCACACAGGATAAGTGAAAGTCAGATGTTTCTTTTTTGTTGTTTAATCTCCTCAACATGTACAGTATCTAATACAAAATAAAGCTGGTAATGATAATATGTTGTTGTCTGTTCTGCTTTTCTCATTTGAGTTTGATTATTGTTGGAACATGAAAATATGTCTAGAAATAATTTCCTTTTTCTAAATTTTACCATATTTTTATTTTTTTATTTTATGCACTTGTTAACCATATGCAATTTATGATGAAGTAAAAGGGCTGACTTACTAAAAGGATTCAAGGTCAAAGCCCTGTCACTATACTTGGTATCCTGCAAATTGTGAAGTGACCTGTTTCTGGCATACAAGGCATCCTCCAAACTATTACTGATGGAGTTATTGCATATCAGCAAGACAAATGGCAAAAGAAGTACTCGGTCCGGGGATCTAAACACCTTCTGCAACATCAACTGAATGGTTAGGAGGGACACAAATATCTCTGCTCTCAGACACACTCCCCATCCACATAAATATGGACAGGGATGAACATTGTTTTAAGTGCAACTTAGATCTATGGATGGGGAACAGAAAATTTACTCCAGGACTGATTTCTGTAATACAAAAGGACAAAGGCAGCTCCTAAATGCTTTATGTCCCCTCAAATTATCTATGGCATGATCTCAGTAATTCTCATTACAGGTAATACATCATTATTTTCCATGGGATGGAAAAGACAAATCTATAAATAAATGGGATAGGTTATTTTGAGCACAAAAAGCAGAAATTAGCTAGGCTTAAAATAGCCTGCAAGGGCAGCTAGGTTAGTACTTACTTATGAACCTGTGTCTTATAATGTTCAAAATACACCCATTAATCTAACAAGCTATGGTAATATTCTTTCTCCTATCTGTTAATTTTGAAAACTTGATGACCCTGACCTTAAACATTTTTATAAGGCTTTAAATTTAATAAGAAAGTATAGGGAAAGATAGTCAATTTACTTAATTTTAAAAGAAAACATGCTAAATAAAAAGCTTCCTTGACCTTTTAGTTTTCTTAATACCCTTCCTGAGAATTTATCAAACTATAAAGTAGCTGTTCAGATAATTTTATTTGTGGTTAAACCTTCTTTTACAAAAAAAAGTAGGCGTGCATACATAAAATATCATAAATGGGCTGAAAGGCCAATGACAAGAACTTATTAGGTTTAAAAAGTTATGGAAAATGTCCAGAGTTGTGGGAACCTATCTGTATATTGTATCTGACAGATTAAGATGATATATGTTTAGTCAACATTAAAAAACACAAATAGCAAGCGAAAAACTGAACATGAACTAACTCCAACAACATTTAAATTTAAAATGTGTTCTAAAACACTTGGCCCTGAAAAGGTAACTAGATTTTAGGTATTTATGTTCTTTCACGGTTGCAAATGTATGCATCTGTTTAGTTTATACAATAATAATAAATATTTAACGAGTTATTTAGGTTATGGTATAATAATAGTATTTTCGTTTCATCTTGTTGGAGTTAGTTCATGCTGTGTAACTTTGTTCTTGTTTGGAGCATACCGCTAAAAAAGCCAGTTCCAATTTATACTGTTTTACCTATTGTATAAGATCTACTGTATATATAAATACAATTTAAGTATATTTTTTTAAATGGCAAAGGTTTATGATGTCCCTTAAAGTTCCGGACTATCAAAGGTGTTTTGTCAACTTTGTTTTTTGGTCCGCTCTTCTAATTTTGAGGGGTATATGGAATGTTACTAGATACATATATTGTCAATGTTATTATAGCTTTAAATTTTATGGAATGTGACCATTTTAGCTTAATTGATCTTAATTGATTGTAGGTAAAGATATATAATGTGAGTTAATTGGTTTTTAAAATGTCTGAAGAAGGAAAAGTACTAGCTTTTCTGAAAGCGCTTATTAAACTGTTTTTGTTCTTTTTATTTGCTGTCTCAGTTTTTCGCCTGCTATTTGTGTTTTTTGACAGTTTTTAGTTTTACTTTGTAGTTTTAGTCAACATTACACAAAAGCCAACATGTATGGAAACTGGTCCTTGAACTTTTTGATTTATGCTGTTAGTACTTATATATGAACCTTCAGCACTGAAACAGATCAGTGCTAGGAAAATAAAAATAGAGGTCCCCACCCTCACCCTATAAAAAAAAAATATATATATATATATATATATATATATATATATATATATGAAAAAAAAAATGGATGAAGGGAGAGAAGGAGTGGCTACTGCAACAGTGATCATCTGAAGATCTACTGTTGTGTTAAGTTTTCATATATGACTGCACTTTCATCATTTGATCACTGCTGTACTAGCCTTAGCTATAAGGGTAGACTAACACAGTTTAACCTAACTACGAGAAGGAAGGAGGAGGGTCCAGGAACCCATTGAAAATGATCCCTGCAAAGCCTGGCCTAGACCTGCAGAAGGAATCTAGTTTGTAGGTATGCAGGTTTGCAGTTTTTCTGCCTGCAAACTCTCCAAGCCTTGGAGAATGTAGATGTCTGTGTAGTTACTGAGACATGGATTAGAGCCATGGAGAGCACCCCAGCAGTGCAGAGCTGTAATGTCTTCCACACATTCAAACCAGTTACTACATAAAAAAGAACAAAAGGTGGTGTCTCAGTTTTCTTCAAATACAAACACACCACAAGGTCATCAAAGAGTATGACATGCTTGAACTTCTTCACTTTCAAATTACTATAGTGCAATGCCCATCAAAGTAAAAAGCTAATCTTAACAAGCAACTTAGGAGGCTAATCAAGTCTACCAAAGCAAAGTCTAAGGTAAAAATAGCCCCCCCGAGCCAAAAACAATCGCAGGCCTTCTTCAGCTATGTCAACAACCTCTAAGGCAATACACAGCAATGTTCTGAACTAATTGTAAATGGAGCTACGTACACTGAGCAGGAAGATATAGCAAATCTACTGGCCAACAAATTTTATCCCTCTCTCCCCAGACACCCATCAGGAAATATTCTTAGCCATAACACCCCAAGCTATAATAGGGCATATTGAAGTCAAGCGAGAATGGAATCAAACTAAAAGTAGATAAAAATCAGAAAGCAACTGAATGTGCCACAAAACAAAAGAATGAATATAAGATGAAAAATCAGATGAGTAGGCAAGAAATGTGGAAAATGGATAAATATAGTTGCAAGTATAGAAAACTTCTGGAAGCACCCCATGTTGATCAGAATCGAACACAGGAATGGTTAAGAAGAGGCGAATTCAAACCAAAAGATGAAAGGTTAATATTGGCGGCCCAAGATAGTGGGCTACGTACACACTGATTTACAAAGTCCATTCAACATCTGGGAGAAACAGACAAATGTAGGTTTTGTAAAAGAGTTGGAAACAGTCACACAACTTTTTGCTGGTTGTGACATACTAATGGCAGAAGGATCGTATACTGAAAGGCACAATAATGTAGCAAGACTGTTGCACTGGGGATTGTGAAGACATTATAGTACTGAAGTGGCTGAAAAACACTGGAAACATGAACTACAAAGGATCATAGAAAATGATGAGGTCTGCATCACATGTGTTCATCCATTACCAACAGTTCAAAAGATAGCTGCGAGAAAACCAGATATAGTGGTCCATGAAAAGAAGACAAAAGTAGCACTGATCATTGAAATCGCTACACCCATTGCCTACAGAGTCTTGCATACAGCGAGACACAAAGTCATAAAATATCGAGATTTGCAGGCAGAAATTAGAGCAATGTGGAAGAAAGATACCCAGACAGTTCCAATAGTAGTAGGAGTAACGGGTCTTATAAAAAAAGAATCTACAATCGTATTTAGATATGTTACCAATACATGTAACTCCATACAAATTGCAGAAGGAGTCATTACTGGGCACACTACAAGTGTTGCAAAGAGCATTTTTGGCAGACATCAAAGACTGAAACAATACTAATTTCATGAACTTTAATCATACTTTGACTTAGGGATGGGGTCCATTCCTGTCATGGTATTAGAAACCCAAAAGATTTGGAAAAATTAAAAAAGGGAAGTGGTCCTCTGTGCACTTTCCAAGGCCAAGAATAAGTGGGTCAGAATAATATCTCAGGATGCTGCATTAATAGCATGAAACAAGACCTATCAGGACCACAAGAATCTCATATTTAACTATTGTCTCTAGACATGCTTTGTGCCAGGAGAATGGAGAACTGTAACTGTCATCCCTCTGCACAAGGATGGGCCGCCTGCTGACCAAGATAACCACAGACCCACCTAACTAGTCTCATATGTAAGGCTATGGAAAGAATTACATGGAAGTAATAAACAATGACAAAAGAAGCATTCAATCACTATCCAACTCAGTCTGGTTTTATCAAGGGCAGGTCATGCCTACTCAACCTGATGGACTTCTTTGAAAGGGCCACCAAAGTAATGAACAGGAAAAATAGTGTATACTGCCTACCATAACCTGGCAAAAAGCTTATGGCAAAATACCCCATTCAGGCACTGTTGACAAACTCATGAAATTAGGTATAAGCACTTGTGTCATCCACTGGATAGCCAGCTAACTCAAAGATAGGACCAAGATATTAGGAGAGATAAAGCTACCTCCACAAAGAGGCCACTCACAAGTAGAGTGTCTTAGGGCTTGGTGATGAGACCGCTCCTTTTTGATAACTATATCTGAGGTCAAGGCCAATATCAAGGTGCTCTAACTGACCAAGATAACAAACAATTGCAAACTGAGTGCAGTCACAGAATCATCCAGTGACACAAATATCATCCAAGAAGGCCTGACACAGACTAATAACTGGTGCCAGAGCCACAGTCTAAAACCCACTGCCAAAGAATGTGTAATAGTATCCTTTGGGAAGATGGCTACCCCTGGAAGCTATCACACTGACAATACACCCCAGTGATCAGTAATCTGGAAATATATATAAACAACTTGCTCTTTGACCATCATATGTCTACAGTGGTAAGGAAATCATTCTGTGCAGCTTAACAGATAAGTAAGGGTATGGCATATAGGTCCATGAAGGTCATTGTTCAGCTGTACTCGGCCTTCATCAGACCAATCAACAGTACCCCCTTCATTAGGTACCTAACTAGGCATATTCAACAAATGAAGCATCCACAGAGATTCCTCACAAAAAGAAAACAAGGAATGAACAACATGTCCTACGCAGACTACGTTGAAGACCTGTCCTGTACCCAGTATCCTACAGGCTACTGAGAGGTGATCTATGTTTGATCTACAAAGCATCCTCAGATTCCATTGTAATGCACATGTTGCACATTCACAAAACAAACAGCATCAGTATTACCTGATCTAGGGACCTAAATCTTGCTTACAACATAAACAGGATATGCTGGAGGGACAGATATGTCTCTCATTTTCTAGCCCTTCCCTGGAACAGGCTTGTCACCCATATTAAGTAAAAGATATTCTGTAACCCAATTCAAGTGTACTTTTGACCAGTGGATGAGGAATCAAAAATCTAACCCTGGTCTGGCACCTAAGTTTACATACATCCCATAAAATAACCCTACAGTATCAATCTGCTAGATATATTTTGGGAAATAAGGCTAAGTTTAAATCCTCCCCATAGGACATTAATGTAGTAAACACCTATGAACCTGTGTACAGAGGACCTCATTGTTGCTTCTACAATACGTCTAGGATCCAACCTTTCCAAAAAGCCACAGATGAATCCAAGGCCCTTGTAGAGTAAGCATTGACCCTGCCTGGAATTGGCTTATTGTGGTGATTATAGCAAAAGGTGATAACATGAGACAGCCATTTGGACATAATTCTCAACCTTCCATCTCCAAAATGAGGAAAACTACCTCTCATAATGTGCACAATGTGGAACACTTACTAAAATGTTAGCTAGGAATCTGACATGATGGTTAAAATGTGTTATTTTATATACTTATAAAATGTCATTTTGACGAATTAATATTATTCAGTATTGTTTACCATAGATATTAACTAAAAATTCCTAACCATGAATGTGTGACAGACCTTTTCAATGAGGAGGCAAGAGGAACATAGACTTTTTAAGATCCAAAATGAGGAACATTCCTTGTAAAGACATACACTTGAGAGGTATGCATTTGAAGATCTGTTTTGGCACAAGTTACACTTCCTTCTTACTTTCATAAGAAATTAATAATTGTATCAGACTTTCTGAAAATTTTAGTCCTGTCAAGATAATATCTGAGTTATCTGTTAAAATCCTTTCTCCCTCAAATTTGGGTTTGGAAAGTAGACAGTGATATGGCTAGCTTGGCTAAAAGTAAATCTGGATATCACTTTAAGTATAAAGGAAGGATTAGTTCTTAAGGAAACTTTATCTTTGTGGAAAATGAGAACTTTGACCCACCATAACTGCTTGCAACTCAGATATTCTTGCAGAAGTCAGAGTAATCAGCAAAACTGTTTTCCATATTAAGAACCTCAAATCAGCCTGGTGAGCTAGTTCAAATGCAGCAAGAGTTGATTTTTCCAAAACAAAGTTAAGATCCTAACTAGGAGGCTTGGTATGTTAACACCACTTTCAAAAACAATTTAACATGGGAATGCATTGAAAGGGAGGATTCATGGGCAGGCATGTTGAAATGGCCAACAAGTGTACACTGATGGAGAAGTAAGAAAGCGCAGAGGATAATAACTCACACAAACATTGTAGAACCAGAGGACTACTAGCCTTAAAAGGGTCCTGGGTCTTGTGTTGGTACCAACTAGAAAATATTTTCTATTTGATTTCATAGTAGCAGATTTTCTTCCGTCCTTTAATACCTGTTGCACATCCTCGGAAATAGGACCCTAAAAGGTATCAAAACTAACTTAGTTAAAGTTGTTTCAAGACACCTCTGATCTTTTCACAGAGTAGGTCTAGTCTGTGAGGAAGCTTGTGGTAATTTCCCATGGCTATTTTCAAAAAAAGGGAGGAATCACAATAAACCAAGAACCAAAACAAAAGACTCAACCAGTAAAATCTACTGATACCTTCAACAAACAAAGCAGCACAACAAAAACTTAGTAGTAAATTTTAACAGAAATTAAGCGCTTTTGTCAGCGTTTAATAACAATTTCATCATAATTAATAAAAACACACTGAAACAAGTTTAAATAAACCTTCATAACTGGTCACATGATTGTTCTAAACCAGTAACATAATCACCTTTAAGAATGTATCCAGTCTAATACAAATTGTATATCAATTGTTCTCACAAACCAAAAATTAAAACTTCATCACCTAGTAATAACATTAAAACATTGAAAACTCAAACAGATCAAATAAAGAAGTATCTTATTCACCAACCTAGTATGCTAAAAAAATGTTGCTTTAAATAACTTATGAATGAACCCTAAGTACACTTGCAATAGCAAGGCTTTCCTTTAAGCCTGGTATAATGTGTATGTTAAGCTTTATTTGCCACAAAAGTTCTTTCAGTTCAATAAATTCAGCCCAGGAAGCCCCCCCCCCCCTGGATATTTTTTCACCATTTCCAACCCATAAAACACAAACCTGTGTGTAGGAAACTTCAAAATGTGCTTAAATACAGAATTGTTTTTATTATTTCTAATATCAAGCATGTGTTTGTAAACTCAGTCTTTAAATCTTCTCTGAGTTTTGCCAGTATAAAATCCTTCACCTTCTTGACATATTGCCACATAAACAATCCCGACTGAACAACAGTTACAGCAATTGAGAAGCATTACCCAATCATCAATCCTTGAAAGCCCACAAGAGAAGTGCTCTTCAGTGGCAGGAAAGCTCTGAAGGGCATGGTGCCGAAGCAACTCTTTTTCTTCATCTTTGCATGAGCTGATAACAGTGCATGGAAACTAACCTTAAGCTTTGGAAGCTGGCTGGTGTTATACCCTTAGCAAGATATAACCCATATGGCTAAGGCTACTGCAGCAGTGACCAAGTGATAAACATTCATGAACACTGAAAATTGATGTACAAGTGTTGAAAAAAATAATTCACCTGAATGGAAAAATATTTAATATGAGCATATATACATTAGTCAAAGAGCCTGTTTTTACTGATAAAAGAAGCAACCTTTGACCTGTTACAGAAAGAATGTGGATAGAACTGTAGCTCTGATTAAACCTTTGTTCAGTCCTGCTAGTATGAATTATAATTTACAGATATAATTCCTGGATCTCTTATACTAAAACTTTAGCCATATTTCTATAAGTCCAGCACTGTCGGGTGAGTACAGCTGAAACCAGGAATGAGCTTCAGTTGTTTTATTGCAGAGACTTTATAAATAGCTATAAGCAGAAGAAAGTCTATTGGACTTGTAATGGGGTGGATGTTAGGGAAAAGTCCTGGATTTATCTGAATATCCACACTAAGGAGAGATGAGGATTTGTGGCAGGAGAAATGTTCATGTTTTTTGAGTAATTATTTGTGCTGCTTTTTGAAATAAATGTGTGACTTATTTCTGCAATGTGGAGCTAATACTGGGAGATACTTGGAAGAGACAGTGTTGGAGAATGATAAGTGGCAGCTTTTATGAAGTTTGTGCAGCCAACAAATGTTACAGCCAATAGGGAAGGAGGAATGGGATGAAGCTGATAATGGAAGTCATGTGTCATGAAAGAAATTGTAGTAAAAATGTTAGTAGAAGAAACTGTTGAATAATTTAGTAGTAGAACTATTACAATTGTATTACTGTGTGAGTTTGTGAAATCAGTGATATACTTAATCTGACTGGAAATATGACCAGATATGAGAAGCATGATCACAAATGGGGAACGCACTTGCATATGTGCTGCAAGACCCATCAGTGTTCTAACTGTACTCTGGAGCATTATAACAGCCAAACTAGTCCTGAAACTCAAAACTATGCTGCTAACCAGGAGTGGGGAAAAAAGTGTACTGCAATAAACTTAGGATTCCAGCAGTACAAATGCATAGTCAACTGAAACAGTAAAGCTAGCAGGAAGACACAATGCATCTGGTCTGTATGTTCACTTTTTGAAGTAACATCTGTCTGAGCTTGGTCTTCATACTTTCAGGAAGCATAGCCGCAAGGCAGAGTGCTCCCACAAAATAGAAATCTACAGATAATTGCACTTGGAATGAATAGTCTGGCAATTAAATAATACTTCCAGCTTACATTTTTGGGGCTTTTCAGTTATTTCTGATGTTTAACTTATTGTATATATCCAAAATACCCACTGATTTACTTAGAAAATGAAGAATGGAACACATAAAAATAAGATGGAATGATTCATTGCAAATTTTACAAAAAAATTAACTTTTCATGATCTGGCATACTGAGATGAAAGAATATATGATTGCCATAGACTAAAGTAGTGCCTCTCCTTCTTTGTTTCTTTGTTTTTTTTTTTTTGTTTCTTTGTTTTTTTTTTTTACTTTAGTTCTTCCTGGACAAGCTACCACAATTTCTGCACATGTCCAAGCCAGCAGCTAGTGACACACATCTACAAAATGGAGCTCTTCAACGGCGAAGTAGCTCAGTTGGTTACATTGTGAAAGCTGAAGAATACTTCACGGTGAAGTCCCGCAGTGATTTAATGTTTGAGAAGCAGTCAGAGCGTCATGGCCTGACAAGCCGGATTACCCCAAGTAAGTGTGGGATGTGATTAAATTTTAGTGTTATGGTGGGGTTTAAGGCATCAATGGACTCTTTTTAACATCTATATCTCACAAAGATTAACTGGTACATTACAACACTCAAAATGTAATTAGAAATAAAATTGTAGAATGTGATATGCCATTTATCAAAAACATGAAACTATTACTTCAGTAAAGTGTATGCAGTGATTTCAGCCATAGAAAGGAAGCTGAAAAAAATAAACAGAATAGCAAATAAATCATTTTATGATGAATTGTACATGCACAAGCAGCTTTTTGTTATGCCAGTATTGCATCACTGTGCTACACAGACTTCTTGCCTACCTCCCTAAGCCTTCATTTCACCATCTGGACATTTTGATTGTTTTTTTTTTTTTTTTTTTTTTTTTGCATGACTGTATTGTCATTCCTCTTTACTGAATACTAAAGCAGAAATTATGCTAAGAATTTTTATTACAACAAATATTTCTTACTGTTTTTCCAACCCAATCAAATGCACAATGCCACTTTTAAGTTACAGGCTGCTGTAGTATGTAACAGTTAATAGAAAATATTCAGTGAAATACAGTAGCAATGCATGTTAAGAACAATGGTCCCCTTGCATAAATGTAAGTTTTTTGTCTTACAGAAAGTATATGAGAGTGTGAGAAGGGGCAATTTTAAAAACTATACTGAGGCGACAGAACAGCAATGGATTATTAGACTTCAGGCAGACAAGTCACCAGGGCTTAATAATATGGTGTGTCTAAAACCATTTTTAAAAAATAGAGCCCTGAAACATTGAGTGTTTTTCTCCCCTTATAATATTTATGTTTTAACACTATTCAATATTTTTATGGTTGTCTATTGTTGAATATGTTATATTTTAACATTTTAAACATTTATTTATGTACTACTTTTTAGATATGCACATATGCATTTAAGGAAGGTAATGACAGATGTAATGCTTTTATTAATGCTTTTCTGTGATTGTCATGTATGATTTTTGAATTGTTTTAAATAAGTGCTTTCTATAGAGTTTTCTGCATCTGTCTGAGGAAGCGAAGTTGATCCGTGAAAGCGCTTACTGGTTTTTGTTTTTTGTTTTGCATTAAACGATTATTGCTGTCAGCCGTGCGCTACCAGTGTTTATTTTTTCTGCACTTGGATACTTGGTTTCTGCGTTGGTTGCTTCATTCGGTGCTGAGGATTTTCTTTGGATTTAATACAGTAAGGCAGACTGGTAGACTAGCTCATGGTTTGTAAGGTCAAAGCATCATCTACTTTATGATTTTGTCTATCAGTACATTTTAGATGTAATAGCAAGCAACGTTGCTGCCTAATTATGTCTGTTGCAGTTTCTAGGCTATATGTCTACCTCCTTACATATTCCTATGTTACATTTTTTGCTGTATTTTAAGGCATTTCCTTTTGAATATCACAGGCTGCAAAGATGTTCCCATCACTATAGCACATTATATGTGCAATCCCACTGTCAAGCATAGCTGTTCTTCCTTTTTTATCTACTACCATATTTTCTATATCAGCAAACATCTATCTCCCTGCTGTTGAGGTTTTCAATGATAGCACTCACTGTAGATATGTTCTTCCAGCCATCCAATTACTGAACCACTTCTCTGGGTAAAGATCATGCTCAAAGAAATGTGTCCATACCATATGATACTGATCTAACTCCATATAGTCACACTTTACATGAACTTCCCTGCTTCACTTTTTCTAGCTTTTTTTGGAGGCTGACACTGAGTTTCATGACATTTTTTAATCTCGATCCACATACTAGTGCCTTGACCACAAGTAACGGTTCCTTCCTGCTACACTTACTAATATAGTTCATCTTTAGATTTTAATAAGCATCTTATTGCAGAAATCCTGTAGCTCTGTAAAAGCCTAACATGACAGACAATTACCATCCATAGCTTATCTAAACAATCATGTCTTGGTCTGTTACTGACAACAGACCTGCCTGGTAAGAGAAGGTTTATTTGTATTTATATTTTATTTCTTACCACTGTTTTTTTCACTGTTTTAAATGGAAGGGATAGCTTGCAGACAAGAAGATTTATTTATTTATTTATATTTATTGACCGGGAGTGTCCGACTGGACGTAAGTCCATTTTCAGCGGAGGCCTGGGGAGAAAAACTCCACAGTTAAAATAAACAGATAGTAGTTACATTGGATTACATAGCGATTAACAATTTACGTAGCAATTACTTACAACATATTCACAGATGAAGAACATAGTACATCAGTAGACAACTAGAATCTTTATCTGCGAAGTACATAACAGACATTAACAAATGTTACAAGAAGTTCCTGCTGTATAATAAGTACTGGCTTATGAGTATCTGAGCTTGCTATAATCACTTTTACTTTGTTTTTTATTTTGTTTTACCTCTAATTTTAGCTGTTTGTTGTTGGAAAGAAATATGCTTTACACAGACAAACTGTAGGCCTAGCAAGGGGCCTAGTCATGTATAAATTCACACAGACTGTAGAGAGGACAATCTGGACCTTATCTAAACAATCCTGTCTTGGTTTGTGATTTATTGATCTTTTCTGTTAAAAGCAGGTGCACCTGCAAGCAATAGTGAGAAGAACGTTCTGCTCGCGTTCGCATATAGTATAAAGGAATTCCGGCTTTTGTCTGATTTTCATCATCATCATCATCATCATCATTTTACATCTTTACTGTACTTACTTTACAATTTAGTTCTATATTTTTTGTGTAATTTTTCTCATAGAAGTTGATTTAAGTTCTCTTCGAATTCTGTGGAAACATTTTAATTATTTTCTTTTACAATTTTTTATTAATTTGCAGCTGAGTATGGATTCCTTAAATGAATATGTCATTAATGATTTGCTAAATCACAAATGTCTTGCATAATGTAATAAATGCTATGCATATTTAAAGGTAACACCTTATAATACTAGTGATCTGTGTTCTTCATATCAAAAGTTGGATGATTTGCTCACCATTAGTTGTAGTAAATTTAGACTTACCGATGATGATTGTACTCATGCTATTGGCACAGCTTGGAGAAATCTTATAATATATATTAATGACTGGACTGGTGAGATAAATAATGTTAGACAAAGAATAAATAGAACACATTTAGCAAAGATGTGTCTTATTGCTTGTAAAGATCGAGCAACCCCTATGAAACAAAACAATGCAGCTGACAACATTGGAATTCTGGATACAAATATTCAGCAGTCTGAGAATTCAGAGCATCTAAAAGGAAATAAAAAAAGAAAGAGAGGAAGAATTTCACAAAAAAAGGAAGTAAAACTAATAAATGTCTGTAAAGTAAAAAGAATACATACTGTCTCAAGAAACTCCAGCTTTACTCCGTTGCATATCGCCTACTCAGAGGCGATCTCTGTCTAACATACAAAGCTATGTCAAACCCAGAGCTGTTGGACATGCTCCACTTAAAGAAATCCCAATCCCTCTGAGCTACATGCTCTAGGGACCTAAACCTTGGCACCACAATAAACAGAACATGCTGGATGGATAGATTCCTGTCCCAGAGACTTCCCATACTCTGGAACAGACTATCTATGTCAAACAGAGCTCCTCATTAGCACTCTTCAAGAAAAATCTTAATGATTGGATGGGAAATAGGAAATTCATCCCAGGATCACTTCTGCGGCTCTGCTTGACAGTGGCAAAGGAAAATAATTTTCTTGGGTGGCAAAAGCCAGGGTACCATTTGGCTAGGCTTATATAGGCCCTAGGGCCAATAGCCTAGTACCTACCTATGAACCTATAAAAAATATACTGATTTGCTATGTAACATACAGATTATAGGGAATGATAACATTTTCTATCAGAAAACCTTCCGCCTGCAGAAAAAGGCAGCATTTTTTCAAAAGAGAAGGTAGGAAAAAAGGCAAGGGAAGGTGAAAAGGATGAAATCAAAACTGAGTGTGGAAGAACTGAAGAACATTACTGTAAGAAAAAAAGATGACAAAACCAGACATTAACAATATGGTTCAAACTGTGGATGTACTAAGCCAGCTGGATGAGAATTGTGTGCTTACAAGTGTAACATGCAATGAAAACAATGGGATTAATAAGACTAATTATGATGGTCATCAATCTTTTGTAACAACTGATGGAGCAGATCTTACTGAATTAGAAGTTGAAATTCTTCAGATCTGGTCAGAAGAGATATTCTTGTAATGGGAGATTCAGTTATTAGAGGAACTGATACTTATATTTGCAGAGTGTGAATAGTGCCATGCTTGCCAGTAGCAAAAATAGAGGATGTGAGACCAGCCTTGGAATGCCTTAATGTAAGGAACTACTGATCTTTATTTATTCACATCAGTACAAATGATCTCATCCATAAGGACTCTCTGACTGTTAGTAGGGAACTTACAGCCCTCTTAGATAACGTATCTTGTACAGATGTTAGGACATATTTTCCATCACATATGGAAAGGAGAGTCAGGTCACCGTGAAAGAAAATGTTTTGGGGTAAATACCTACATGAAATAAAAGTCCCATTTTAAAAATGGAAATGTGTAGAGCATCTGAGCCTAATTGTGGGCTCATGTGTTCAGACAGGACATAATGCATTTGTTAAGATCAGGGAAGATAGTTTTTGCAGCAGATATTTTGCAAAATTTGACAAACACAAGACAGGACTTTTGGCTGATTGAAAATTTAACAGTTCACAGATAGCAACATTTGATGCATCTCTGGTGATTGTTAATGCTAGGAGTATTTAAAATAATAAAGTTTTTCAGTTGAAAAAAATTCCTACGTTTCCACAAGATTGATGTTGTACAATGACTGGAAACCAGTTCTGTCAGCATATAAATGTTTTTACTATAACAGACATTCTAACAAAAAACAGGTGGAGGTTTTATGATAGGGATTAAAGATTGTTTTGAGACCTGTATTATTACATGTTCAGTGATAATACCAATATAGACTGTGTAACTGTGACAGTAAAGACAACACTGAAACATATGACAATTGTTGGCATGTATAGACCGCCAAAGTCAAGTGTTGATTACCTAGAGGAATTCATACATTTCTTGCATGAAACACAAGTAACTAGTATTTGATTTAACGTAATTTGGTAGTCTGTTGCATGAATCAGCTGGTCTCTCAGAGAACCAGTTAGTGCACTTCTCATTTCCATAGACTCTTCTACACAGGTTGTGTGATGATTCTGTAGTACTTTGTGATAACCCCAAACATTCCCAGAGGTAGCTGACTCTAAATGCCCGATATATCTAAATAAGATCTCCTCTTAGATATCTGTAAGCGACACTGTACAAGTTCAGATATTTTAGTATTTCATAATACCTTAAATTTTCACATATCATGGATGCCCTACTCATGCTTGTTTTCTTATAAGGTTTCCATACTGTTATTCCCTACTCAAGTTTGGGTCTAACATATTTAACAAACAATGACTTCATCATTTCTGATTTCCTAGACTTTATAAACCTTTTTACAGCCTATAGCTCTATAATTATCATTAACCAATTGGTTGATATGATCAGAAAAATTCAAAGCTGGGTCTACCCATATACCCAGGTCCTTAAATGAATCTACAGTTTCAATCACTGTGTGCTGTATTAAATATTCACCTTTCAATGTATGTCTCCCAAGTCTCATATGCTTAGTTTTTAATGTATTTATAAGCATATTATTCCCCTGTGCCTAAATGATCATTTTAGTCAAGTTCTTTTTTACATGCCCTATCTGTAACACACATAATCAGTTTACCTAATTTCAGGTAATCTGCATATAGACTGTAGAACACCTCAGATGAAAAAGTTATGTCTGAAAGATACAATCTAAACAAATAAGGGCCCAGGACAGAGCCCTGTGGGACACCTTGACTATAACTAAGAATTTCACCTGTCCAATTGCTGTATGATACTTGCCATGTCTTATTTGTAAGCCATGCAGCTATCCATCTTATCAAAAGTACATCAATACCTAGCTGTTCTGATTTATTGATCAGTGTTTTGTGTATGACCCTGTAAAGTGCAGAAGTTAACTCTATATAAATTATATCACAGCACAATTTTTCATTTATAGCTGTTATTATATTGTTATAGAAAATCATGTTGCAGGTGGTAATCGATCAATTTTCAACATATGCATGCTGACATATGGTTTCAAGTCCCAACCTATGCAATTCTTATAATAAGTTAACCAGTATTACCTTTTTCATTATTTTTCCACAACATGAAAGTAGACTTAAGGGTCAGTATGACTCTGGGTTTGTCCTACTCCCCTTTCCCTTAAAGACAGGTTTAATAAATCCACATCTACAATCTTGAGGAATTTCCCCATATTTATACAGCCTGGTAAATAATAGATATAATGGTACTGTAAGTTCTTGCTGAAGTGTTCTCGGGTCATTATTACTAATTCTGTCTTGTCCCTGTGCTTTGTTTGGATCCCGGTTGCATAGTTCTTTTTCAATATAATCTACTTTGATTCAGTATCTGAGGTTATTGGAATAACAATATGGAAACCTTATAAGAAAACAAGCATGAGTAAACTGCAAAGAATACAGCAGAAATCTATCAAGGGCATTCATGGTTGTGAAAATTTAAGTTATTATGAAATGCTAAAATATCTGAACTTATACAGTGTCTGATATAGATATTTAAGAGGAGATCTGATTCAGTTATATAGGACATTTAGAGACGACTAACTATGGGAATGTTTGAGGTTATCAAAAGTAGCAGAGAATCATCAGACAACCTATGTAGAAGATTCTATAGAAATGAGAAGTGTACTAATTGGTTCCCTGAGAGAGCAGCTGATGCATGGAATAGACTACCAAATTGCATTAAAACAAGCACTAGTTTAGATATTTTTAAGAACAGCCTGGACACTTACTATGGGAACAGTTGTTCAGGTATATTGACAGGCTAGAAGGGCATTAATGCCCATGCTTGAAATATTTGTACGTAGGTAATTTCATATTGTCTGCTCCATACCCTCCTTTGTGATGCATCTAATTGAACAAAATTATTGTAATGGCAATAAGTATCATCACTACAGATTTCTCTTGCCAGAATATTCCACACTGAATACGCTCCTAGGATGTACAGCTATAGTTGTACTTACCTTAACAGTAGCTCTATGACATCATGTCTGTCAATGCAGTAATGGCTTAATGGTATAAGGTCAGAAAGCCCTTGCCAAATGTCTTCTTCCAAGCAGCTCACATTTTTTCTCTTGCTAGATCCAGCACTTAGCCAGCAATTGCTTATAATTCTTTACTGTATCATATCTGTTAAAGGATATTCAAGACAGATTTTCAGACATAAGTTACCAGGTTAGAAATCCCATGTCAGATATTCAGTTTCATCATTACCTGTACCCCTCTAGCTCCTATGCCAGGACCCCCAAT
Organism: Protopterus annectens; assembly: GCF_019279795.1. NCBI lineage: Eukaryota > Metazoa > Chordata > Ceratodontiformes > Protopteridae > Protopterus > Protopterus annectens. Next base: position 954,018,030 of record NC_056734.1, on the reverse strand, counting down.
CCTCTTTTGACTGGTTCTTCAACCACTAGATCCATACTTTCATCCAGGGGTGTAGCCAGGATTTTCAAATTTATACTCATATCTCCCAGACTGCTACCACCTCAACAAGCCACACCCACATTAACACTGCTGACCAAGCCATGCCCCTTCACATTGCTGATCTCCGAACAGATTACCGGCAAGTCTATGCCAGGGTAGCACTTACTTACATGAAGAAGCAGCATGAACACTTCATTCCAAAGGTACTTTCTTAAGTCAAAAAACAAAATACCTTTCTATTTACACTAGGGTAGATCAATCTGTTTGCCCCCCTCAAGATTACTCTTCTTCCTCTTGCAGCTCCTAACCCCTGTAATGGCTCATTAGAGCTTGAGTATTGTTACCAACTAAAGGACTGGCAGGATCTAGGCAGCACATGATCCACAATGTTGTGGTCTGTAGGTACAACATATAGTGCTCTCCCTAGGTAACAGCCAAGCTACGAGCCACAACTACCTCCCTTCTGCCTGCATGGTCACATGGCAATGGCTGTTCACTCCTATGACCTACACTCATACTAAGCCTTTTGGAATAATAAACATTCCCAACAACAAATACATTTTAGCTGGGTTTAGTCATACTGCCACTGACAATAAATGAAGATGTGTACCCATGGGAGTCAATCAAGCAAAAACTAAAGCCGTTGAAAGTTACAATTTTACTACCCTCTCAAGCCTTTGCTGAATGTAAATTGGTTAAAGCAAGAAACTCACCCTAGGCCCCAGAACCAGTGAGACTGTACATGCTCTAAGGCACTATTTTGGAGTTTTTTCTAGTCTTATGATCCAGTGATAGTCTGAACAAAATTATTGGAAAGAAATGAAAAGAAATTCAAGGAAGAAATAAGTTTTGCCCATAGCTTAATGTTCAAAGCTGACACGATACCACTCAATATGATGAGAAGACAACAGCTTCTAAAGACAAAAAGCGTATCTGCAAATGCAGGCTGCCTCCCTACCCTCCCACAAAATGAAAACATAGTCACTTTATGTATATCTCTATGATGTTACATGCTAAAACAACAAATGAAGACACTCAGGTTTGATTTGAAAAATGTTAAAGAAACATTTACCACACTGTTCTCAGCCTCTTTGTAATCTATTGTAAGTGATCTTGTGTGTACATATCTGAGTAGTGCTGGTTTCTGACTATGCTGGGTACAGGGCATTAGTTGGGGATGGGGTCCCTCTACTAAGCCTGTTTCAAACTTCCACTGTACAGAATAATTTACTGCCAAGCTCTATGCATATTTAAATATCTGCATAGGCACATCTTCCCACTCAGAAATAAATATAACACTAAATTCAAAAATAAAGCCCTATGGGCAGCATAATAAAAGAAAAAAATACTCATCGCTTGCAAAAATAAATGTAACTCTCAGAAAGCCCAAAACACTCTTGCTAAACTAAACAAGGATTCAGAATTGTGATTAAATCAACCAAAGCCTGATATGAGGTAAAAATATAAACTCAGGTAAAAGATAACCACAACCTCAAAAGTAACATGACAGTGTGCTGAACAAATTGTAAGTAGAAACACATAAAAGGAATCAGAGGATATAGCAAACATGCTGGCTGATAAATTTAATCCCAATTTCACCCCTTTTTCCCCTCAATACCTCTCAGGAGATACCTTCGACCATAACTCTACTGGCTATCACTAGCAAACAAATCTTCAATGCACTCTCCAAGGCAAAGAATACTAACTCAATGGGCCCTGACAATATCCTGGGATACCTCTTGGATAGCAAAAACTATGATCTATCAAATGCTCTAAAATAACTGTTCAGCATTAGCCTCCTAACTGGTTTCATGGTTAGTGAATGGAGGACTGCAACAGTCAGTCCTCAGCACAAGGTTTGGCCTTCTACTTACCTGGATAACTACCGACCAAAAGTCTGACTAGTCTTGCATGGTAACCCATGGAAAGAATTATCATGGATATTTTAAATAAAGACACAAGGAACCTGTTTTCTTTTTTACTTCTACGATGATTACAGATATTAAAATAAAATAACAAAAACACTGACAGCCATTTGCTAAACAAACAATACAGTCTCACAATGAAAACAGACATAGCATGACCAGTAAACTTCACTGCCCTTGAAACTCACATTCATAGAAATGACATGAAAACCCACATTAAAAGAAAATATGGTACTTACGTATTATTGCAACCAGATTTTAGTGGTTGTGAATAGCGCCCACCTGCAGACAAACGAGTGGCTGAAAGGGTTCTAACTGCTAATCATAGTCCTTACTACTGTCCAAAAAGTTTACATGACTTTAAGGAACAGGAACAATTTAAGAAATCCTCTTCCTGTTTTTTGTGCATTACAGACATATGCATGAGTTGTCATGGCTGGTGTTGTACTGTGTGTTGGAATATTTTCAAACTGGACAACGAATCCACAGAAGGAAAACAGAGAAACACTAAGTTTGCTTTTGGTAAACTTGGTCTTTGTAAGCAATGTTGTAATCAATCTTTTAAGAACCATTGCATTGTTAATGATTTGATATTATGAGGGTAGATATTCTGCACCAGTATAGATGTCTTTCCGTGGTAAATCCTTTACATGTTTTATTACTGTCTTTCAGTCATTTTGGCCTTTACTTAATTGCCCCGAATTGGAAGGGTGTCAGTAACTTTGTGGTCATTTTGACTGTTGCCATTTTAAAATTAAGGTAGGGATGGTATCTGTAGTGTAACTGATATCAGCTAGTATAAAGGTTTTTAAATGCAGTGGACAATAGGTAGCCAATCTGTTGGGTATGTCTGTAAAACAGCACTTTGAGAAACTGATCCTACAGATTGAGAAAAGCAGAGGACAGTGAATTACAGCAGTGCTTCAGAAGTATCAAGAAGGGAGTTGTCATGTGACTGATTGCGTGTCTTTCGGCTTTTCCCGGTTAGGGGTCGCCACAGCGGAACTCCAGACCGCTAATGATTGGCAGTAGAGTTTTACATGCTGGCTTGCCAGGCCTAACGCACAACCTTCAATGAAGGAACGCCCATTCATGCATGTCGCCACACAGAAGATGCTCTAAATGAGAATCGAATGGGCAATGTCTAACTGTGAAGCAACAACGCTACCGCAGCACCACCACCGCAGTCTTTGTCATGTCATGTGACTGATACAGAATTAAAAAAACGTTACTTACGTATAATATCACTGAATGCCCTGAACCGCATTCATTAATGTCATTAATTCAATTAATTCAAGAACTCAGAAATGTTGAAATAATTGCATATTACAGTTTTTTCACAACATTTGCTGCCCTGAGAATGAACCGTGCAGCAAATGGACTTGAAAGAAGAGAAATGTTGCCAGTGAAGTGCGGAAAGAAAGACGAACAGCATTTTTTTAAAATTTTATTGGCATCACTACAGAAAAGACAATGTTGTGGTAATAAGGACACACATTAGACTACATTTCTCCAACATTAATGACAATATTACAAGATCGTTATGCACTTTTCGCAACTGTGAAAATCTGGTTGCGATAATACGTAAGTACCGAAAATACATCTAGTCAGTGGAGGATTAAGTTTACTTTTCAGCTGTTATCAAACTATAGGCTCCTTGCACACATTTATAGGGCCATGCACACGTTTTCTTTGATCCATCTTCCTGATTTATTAAATTCTATTCCTTGTATAATATAGCTCCATTTGTTAAAATGGTGTTTGAAATTTGTAGTTATGAACATTCTTCTACTAAGTAATGAAACAAAATATACGAACCAATAATGACAGACTACCCACTTAATAAAATTTCAACCATAAAAGGCCACTAAAACATTTGTCATTACAATCCACCAATATCTCTCAATAAGTACAGTCTCTGCAGAATTAAATGTCATCCAAATAATTCCACATTAAAGAGATTGGTAACTAATGAAGAGGTTGCTACTGGCAAACAACTTTACATTTCAGGGTTTCATCTACAAATTCAGTGCCTGTTGTCCTTGAAGTATAAATTGCCTATACAACATTAAAAAAAATGGTAAGGTGGTAATATTGCAATAGGGAATGACTGACACCTACCTATATGTTTACATTTCACACCTAAGTGCTGCACTCATATATTTCAGACTTTAACACAATATAAGCATTCAAACTTTGTTCTTCCATATATGCACCTAACTTAATACAATACTCTGCTTTTTGAATCAGTAACATACTTCTTATATAGCAGACCAATACTAAGTTAAAATTACCTGGAATATTCCTATGCTAAAACCACTGCAAGGGAACACTCACACCTAATCTGTCATACAGTAAGTAACACGCACTTTATCTGTGCTACAAACATAATGGCTAGTTTAAATTACTTACACACACACACACACACACACACACACACACACACACACACACACACACACACACACACACACACACACACACACACACACACACACACACGTTCTCTCTCATACCGAAACAAATGCAACCACTAGTGTAAATTATATACACATGTAGGTTTATAACTGAATTATTGGAGTTAAAGCTGAAGGTATGACTTGCTGCTAAACTATTTAGCCAGTATTTTTGCCATCATATACTTTGTTGTAATTGTGCCTACACTACCACTACCACTTCACTGGCTCCTTAGCATCTGCACTACTCCCTGCTTTTTTGTAGTATGCTTACCTCAGCTTCTACTACTTTTTATAAGCAGCTCACTATGTGTGGCCCCTTTCTCAATCATCTATATTATATTTATATAACTTCCCATGTGAGAGAAGTGATCAGCATACCTAGATTAGCATGTGTGAAACCATACATGAATTCTGTTCTGGGAAGTGATATGTAGAAATCACAACTACAGCTATAGGGATTTAAAAGCATAACAAGAAAGGCCCAATTCCCACAACATATCACAAGTATACTCTTGATATCCAGCTCTTACCTCTGTGGGGGATGCGTTCTGGTGGAATCTTTGCAACATTGCATTGTGATAAATGTCTAGTTGTTTGATTAGAATAAAATGCTGAGCAGTTGCTGTTTCATAGATATAAGTAGATACTAGGCAATCTGCCCTTGTGATCCCTTTTAAGCTTCACCAATTTCACACAGTGAGAATTAAACCCTGTACTTCTTGCTTGTGAGTTAAGCACCTCAACCATTATGCCAACTCCAACCCTAAAATTACCTTTCTTATATTCATATACACCTACTAAGCTAGCTGCCCTTGTATCATGTGTCTGTCAGATAAACACCTTAACCATTATGACAATCTCCTTTATATTCTATTTAATATTTCTAAAATGCCAATGTACAAAACGAGATGTATATTTTTAAGTGACTTTAATCGTCACTTCTTAAAATTTTCCATTCAATGCTTTCTAAAGAATTACTCCTGGCATGTTAATTGACTATTTACACTATTTACCATCTGGGTTGCCAAATTACTATGTCTATACTTACTGTACACACACAAAGCATGCCTCATTTTGTACCTATTTTGATATTAGTCCATTTAAAATATGTAAAGTAATCAGTATACTATCTACTATTCTCTTGTCATGGGTCTGTAATTCAATGTTTGCCCCATAGGCACAGGATGTGACGGAAATGGTTTATTGTCTGGCCCTCCTATCTTGTCATCAAAGTGTAAATATATAACAAATAAATAACAAACAAACATATACATAAATAATAAATATTACAAATAAATTACTAAATGTCTTGCAAATGACTAGTGGACTGCAGTAATTAATAAACTGATAATATATATGCTGCGTATGTTGTTTGCACTCCCCAAATTTTGTTGCAACGCACTTTAGCTTGGACATATTTGAGACGATTTTTATTAAACATGCTGATGACATTTAACATGTAATGGTTGTAGTGTTACAAGTGGATAACAAATTCACATCAGAGGATGTGAAATTCATACACGCGATACTGATAGCATATCAAAAACAATATAATGCAGTTGAATGCAAAGAAAAAAAATTAAACTCAGAAAGTAAAGAAAAACAGAATGTAAATTTTCATATGAATAAAGTATTAACAGTAAAAGCATGATGATACAGATACATAAAACACATAGACTCGTGTGCGAACATGCACACACACAATTTACTTACTTTCTCTCTCAGTGGAACAACTATTTTAAATTGCACACGAGATAAAAAGTTATTTGAAAAACAAATTGTGTGCAAGAGTGCGAAATAGGTTTTCATGCGCGTTAGCATGCATGTGACACATGCATGGCTAAGCTGTTTCACCTGAATCCTAGTGCCTGCCGTCTGCTACCCCTCCACACAAACACTGTACTGAAGTGCGTACCTCCCAACATCCCTGCTTTCATCCCACAAAGGCTCTTTTCCTCATCACTTTTGTTGCCAAATCATTACCTTTTCTATCTGCAGCCTGTGCTCTCTAGTTCCACTGCCTGAAGCCTTCCTCTCATTGCTCTGAGTTGCTACCTCTCTACCTTTTATGCGTCCGATCCCTTTCCCATCTTTTCTACACTCTTTAGGCAAAAATTCTTCACATTTCTTTTTGTTTTACCCTCAAGTTCTCCCATATGACTGAGTGACATTCTCTATGAGTTTTGCACCTGCAGGGCTAGCTCTGCCTCATGTTCTCCATTTGTCTCTGCTACCTGCACCTGTCCCTCAACTTCAATATACTGTTTAAAGATATTGTCTCATTCAAACCCGGGTAAAACATTGCCCCAGTGCATATTTGCCAACTTAACTCAAGTTGCTCAGGTAAAAGTGTAAGCGGGCCCCCTGACTATCATCAACAACTGAATCAATTGCTTTGAACAAAAATGAATGTTGTGGATAGGAAATAATGTGTCTAGCCAGTGCATTGTCTCTGTTAAGGGTCTTTATTTTATATAGATGTTCATATACTCGTTCTTTTAACCTTCTATCCGTTTTACCTATGTAAAACGCTGCACAGCATTGACACTGGGCTAAATAAACCACAAACTTGGACTGACAAGTGTACTTCAGTTTGATTTTAAAACTAATATTTTTAACTTCAATGTCTTGTCCTGTACTCATGTATTTACAGTATTGGCATTTGTACATGCCACACTTCTACTGTGGGCTGTTTTTTTTATGTTGTAATAATTCCTTTAAATTAAAAGCTATTGAACCTGTAGGTTCTCTGCCATTCGGCGCCCTTTCACCACTTGGACTACTCCTCTGGTGCAGTTGTTCAGCTCATGTGACATCACTTCCAGTTGGTGTCACACTTCCGGTTCGTGGATTCAGATGGGAAGGTACTGAACTAGTATCGGGATGCCTACCACCTCCAATTACCAACGCAGAAGCAGAAGGTTGAACAATGGCAGGAACAGAAGGAATGGCATCCACTCTAGTCTGTAACTGGCTCACATGTTGAGATAATTGTTCTATTAACTGTGTCAAATACCCCACTCCATCCTGTTGTGGTGGGGTCAAGTCAAGAATAGTTGGTGTTCCACAAGGAATGTTTGTTAGGAGAGGTTACCCAGTGGACTTTTTTGAATGTCTACTGGAAGAAGTAAAATATAAGAGAGAACAGGGGTTGTATAAACCCATTTTGTCCATCGGTTTACAAAGTGTTATAATAAGTGACAGAGAATTACAACAAAAAGAAGTATGGAATTTAAGTTTAATAACACCCTATAGTAGTAATGCAAGGGAAATAATGTCAATTTTGAACAAAAATTGGGAAATAATTAGGAGAGATCCTCACCTTTCTTACAAGGTCAAAAGCAAACCCCAGGTTATTTACAAGAGAGGGACTAATTTAAAGGAATTATTACAACATAAAAAAACAGCCCTGGGCAAATCAACAACAGCAACAAAACCAACCATCTTTTAATGCTAAATATTAATACTAGAAGTATCAAAAATAAAATACCTGAACTCCAGGCCACAATAGCATACTACTCCCCAGACATAGTTGCTTTAACAGAAACCTGGCTAAATAAAACATAGCTAACTCAGAAGTTCTCCCTACCGGCTACAATATCATTAGACAAGACAGACCACTTTGTAAAGGAGGTGAAACTGCCTTACTGTACAAGTCCAACTTAACTGTCCATCAATTTCCAAACTCCTACCCCTCCCCTAATAATTGGACATACTTATCTCACAACTTCAACTTCACCCTAAAAAGGTCATCACCATAATTGTGGTCTATATTCCACCTGGTAATACACCTGCTAGCCTTGAAGACTTCTTATCCTAGTGTTCTTCCACATACTCACAAGAAACCCTTATTCAGGGGGACTTCAACCTAGATTGGTTCACCTGTATATCAGAACCACCAAGTAATCTAATAAATCTCCATGGCTACCAGCAGCTAGTCCAAATTCCAACTAGATATGATAAAAAATTTAAAAGGGAATACATACTTGACTGGGTCCTAACTAACAACCCCACATTGTACCCTCACACAGGCAGTCTCCCAGACAGCTTAAGTGACCACAACATAATATACTGTATACGTAGTAGAACAAGCATATACAAAACCACTAACTATATATCCACTAGAAACACAAAAGAATTCTCTCCTGAGGTCCTCAACACTTTACTCTGTAACTGTGACTGGACCCCCCTAAAAACCTGCCCACTTGACTAGGCTGTAGCATATTTCAACAAAACATTTCTACAACACCTAGGACACTGTTGCTCCATTGTGCAAAATCAAGGTTAGAACCTCAACAAACCCCTGGTTCAGTAAAGAAACCAAACAAATCATCAAGTCCAGAGACACTGCCTGGCTTTACTATCAAAAAAACTAAGAAACACAAAGCCTAACTAAGTACCAAAAACTGCGCAACCGTGCAAAAAAATGCATTAGGCTGGACAAAAAATCCTACTATACAACAAAATAAATACCAACACAACCCACAATAATTTTGGAAAAATATAAACCAGCTACTAAAATCCACCCAAAAGGCTACCCCCAAACCAACCACCCCTGACACTAAAGTTCCCATCGAAACACAATTCAACTCCCACTTTGTGAACTCAATTCTATCCTTAGTATCACAGGACAGTTCCTTCCTCACTATCCCCAACACAAATAACACAAATACAAGCTTTACCCTCAAAACAGTTTCCACCACTTCAATCAAAAGCATGCTCTCCAAACTAAACCTCATCAACAGCAGCCGACCTACTCCCCAGCTATTTCTTGAAACTCACAGCAGATGCTATTGCTATCCCAGTCTGCACTCTCATAAACAGATCAATTGTTGAAAACTATTTGCCCAAACTCTGGAAAATATCCTATGTTACACCCATACATAAAGGCGGGACCTCCATTGAACTTAATAACTACAGACCCATTGCTTTACTCTGCCCCCTGTCCAAAGTCCTTGAAAAATGCATCCATACCCAGATGCTAAACTATCTCCTAGACAGTAACATCCTGTCACCTACTCAGCATGGTTTCAGACCTGCCCATAGTACCACTACAGCCCTCCTCTGCTTCACAGACAAAGTAAACCATCTAAAAACTGAAGGCCTACAAGTGTCAACTCTTTTTTTGGATATGTCCAAAGCATTTCACACAGTCTCACATCAAATCCTGCTAAACAAACTAAAGCAATATCATCTATCAAATTTCACTCTTACCTGGTTCCAAAGCTACTTAACTGACAGGTACCAAGCTGTGAAATGGGAAAATTCTCTCTCTCCTCAGCTGCCCATAATTACAGGAGTCCCATTCTATCTTAGAACCACTACTATTCACAGTCTTCACAAATGACCTCCATGCCTCCACACAGCATGCATCTATAATCAGGGCTGGCCTTAGCTGAAACAGCGCCCTAGGCGAAGTGCTGCTCTGGTGCCCCTTAAGCCCCACCCACACTGAACTCAAGGAACACCCCTATTTGAGCCACGCCCACAAATGGGTCACATGGACCCATAAAACACTCCAATATATAAACAAGACATATCCCATAATAAAATGTATTCCTTTTAAACTCCATACAAACTGGTGCACCTATAGATATGATCAGAAATGGTGGGAAGATATGTAATGTGATATTCAATAAAAAGTTTACATGATTACAAGTAGCATAGCTATAGGGCCAGATTCCAAAAGAGTTGCTCTCGGTGTAAGTCTACTTTGATCTCAAAGGACTTGCTGTTAGTTTAAGTGACCTACTTCAGTGTAAAGCCTATCTATAAGCAGGCTTTTATACCAGGGGCCAGATTCCAAAACACTTGCTTCAGCCTACTCTCAGTGTAAGTCATTACTTAACACTGAAAGCAAATCTTTTGGAATCAAACCCATATATATGTGCATGTGTGTGTGGGGGGGGGTGTGGGTGTATGTGTGTGTGTGTGTGTGTGTGTGTGTGTGTGTGTGTGTGTGTGTGTGTGTGTGTGTGTGTGTGTGCATGTGCGTGCGCGTGCGTGTGCGTGTGCGTGTGTGTGTGTGTGTGTGTGTATACATCTGTATGTGAATGTAGAAAGGTTATGGGTTACAACTTTCCATAGTGGGAGGTGTGGAGGTCTTGCAAAAATGTTTTAAAAGTGTAACAATTAAACTTTCAAATCACTCTTTCTCATGTCAGATTGCATTTTAATGTTTAAAGTTTTGAAACAGGAGGTCTTACAACAATTAATATGAGAAAATGTGTAAAATGACCATTTGTGAGTAGTGCTGAGGGAATTTGTACAAGATGACAGTAAGACAGTATATAGCTAATGCTGTTATAATGACTGGAGACTATAAATGTGAAATGACTTATTAGGTTAATTGATTTGGGATGTTTTCTTTTTATCAATATTGGGGTTTTTTGCCAAGATAGATGGTTTTCGCTCCATCTTTTTCTTTAGTTTTCTTGTAAAAGAGGGAGTTCACTCCATTATCTTAAAGATAGGGATCTCATATACTATAGATGGCTTATAGCTTCTTCTAGGGAATTGTGGATTTCATAGTGATATTTTTTGAGTATTGTAAAGTTTTATAGTTCATTAGCTGACATTCAGCTGTGGCGACTCCTAACCAGGAAAAGCCGAAAGACACAACAACATAGTTTTTTTTTCCTGAGGATTCAGTATCTTCCTCTTAGAAACCAAATTGAGGGAAAAATCAATGACTTACAGTTAAGAATGTAGTTATTACTGAAAATATTACATTTGCTCTTTGTCAGTGCTGTCATGCTAGCAGCACTGAGCACAAATCTTTGATTATTGGCCATCATTTTTATGTTTACTGTTTGGCTTGTGTTCCAGTTATTCACCTGATCTTACTTGTCCATTTGAAATTGACTTAGAAGATGTAGTACTTGTGGGATACGTTTTATTAGGAACAATGCTATGTCATTGCCCTTCTCTTCCTCAGGAATGCTGTGCAACAAAAGATTCCTTCTTTCAAATATGCTGAATTTCTAGTCTACCTGACAGAAGTTGTTTTTGCTTTAAAATACAATATATTCACATATAATCTTCCTCTATTATTTTGCTCATTTGACTTAACCAGTGTTTAGCCAGAGCAACACTTTCTTAAATTAATGAAGCCTGTGATTTATTATTTTTTTTTTGACTGGATCAGGTAGGTTTCAGAGGGAAGACTAAAAACAATGGTCAGTATATACAACTGTCTAATCATTTCATCCACAACTGTTTGGCCTGTGATAAAGGGCATCCTGTGGTAAGATGGTGGTCTTAGGATGAGCCAGAGGAGTTTTCCTGTAACATTAAAGTTGAAACTGGATCTCCACCAAAACCACTATTCCATCAAATCAGATGTGCTGATTTCTTTTTACGGGAATATCCAGTTATGGCAACTAAGCAAAAAATTTTATTTATACTCTTGCTTTTTAATTAAATGTTTCTGTCCCCACCTCCTTCTCACAATGCAAAATTTGAATTTAACTATTGGGAGAGAAATCTTTGAGAAAAATGCATCAGCAGATCAAATTGTTGGTCCCTTTAGGCCCCTCTTCTCAAAATTTAGAATTTCCTATTTCAGGCTGATGCCCGAAAAAGGGTTTGGAGAATTAAAGGTGAGTCATCACTTGTCCTTCAGTCATGGATCCTTAGTTAATGACAGGATTGAGAAAGAAATGCTGAGGCTCCAGTATGTAACCCTCAATGATACGGCTGACATATATATATAAACATAGGTTTACTGTCAAAATGTCGAATCTCACAACAAAATCTATTCACTTGCTCAATCTGACATTTTGAATTTGGTAATATCACTTTTAGAGAATGCTGGAAATTATCACCTTGACATCCATGTTATAACTTATTTGAAATATCAGGAAGTGACGTCAGACCCTTAGGCAGTTGTTCTGAAGCTGCCATAGAAATTGTACATCTACAGCACAGGTTTTTACAGTTTTGCAGGGGGCAAGCCCCTCTGCAACCCCCACACCCACTGCATGTTATATATACCAACACCAAGATCGCACTACTGTGAGGAAAAGGGTAAATTTCCCGATTCCCACTATATTGCAATCTGTTATCAGAACGTCAATCCCCTATTAGCTAATGTGGTTTTGAAAATTTCTGGATTGGCATTAAGAAAACTGGAAAACACTCATTTCACCGTCCCAGTTTCGCATAAGTGCCCTTCCACATTTTGATAATAAATCTATAAAAATATATGTACATGTGTGTGTGTGTGTGTGTGTGTGTGTGTGTGTGTGTGTGTGTGTGTGTATATATATATATATATATATATATATATATATACATATATATATACACACACAGACACACACACACACACATATATATATATAGATAGACAGATAGATAATGCATATTTATATATATATATAGATAGATAGATAGATAGTTAATATATATATACATATATATATATATATATATATATATTTATATATACATATATATGTATATATATATACATATATATATATATATATATGTATATATATATACATATATATGTATATATATATATATATATATATATTTATGTATATATATATATGTATATATATGCATATGCATATATAAATAGCTCAATGCCAAAACTGTATTTATCTAGGACCTTTCATCCATTGACATTAGGATCAAATGCAATTTATCTTGACCTCTCATCTACTTGGTATTGAAAATAAATTGTTGCTGTTCAACCAAATATTATCAACAATCTATACCTCCTCAAACAGTGATAATTAAGTAGAAAATGATTAATAATCCAGACAAGATATTCTTAGTGATAGCTGATGAATATATGCCAGCCAGAGTAAATTTGATAGTTGATGCCCGAGTATAACAGCGTTAGTACTACAGGCAAAGCATTACCTGCAGGCTGAAATTATCAAAAATTATTGAGCCTTTACTGTTTCAATAGGAATACAGAAGAGTGTGGTGTTATTTCTCTTGCCAGTACCATCCATGCAATCTGTATAATTTCTATATGCATTAAGCATTGTAACAGGCATAAATAATGCGCTCTAAGTAATGGAGTCTTTCTTTGCATAGAAGATCAATGCAAGTTTAAGAATCACCAATGCATTTATTACACGTTTAACTCAATGCATTTCTTTGCTTTGTGATTGTCTATTTTCTTGTGGCTTTTTATCTCATTGATCACTACCGAAGATGGAAATCATCGGAAGCAAATCTCATACCTCAGGGAAGCTCTTAAAACAGTGACGATGTTCATTTAGAAAACTAAAGGAAGTTAATGGTCAATTTTACTTAAATTTTCTGTCGAATAATAGCACATGACTTTAATGCCAAGCATTGCACAACTAATCATCCCTCTTGAGTGGCAAAAAACACACACTGGGATAAGAATTAACAAAAATCAAGGACACTCTGCCCGGTCGTCACAGCAGAACTCCGGTCCGTAAATTGCACCCTTTTGAGGCCAGGGAGGGTGCAATTGCTAGCCTCTATGGGCGGTGGTGAAATTAAAAAAAGAAATATTGCTGTTGTCTTTTCGGCTTTTCCCGGTTAGGGGTCGTCACAACAGAACTACGGTCCGTAAATTGCGCCCTTTTGAGGCCGGCCTGTATGGCGCCCTAGGCGGTCACCTAGTTTGCCTATGCCTAAGGCCGGCCGTGTCTATAATTCAGTATGCAGATGCCACTACCTTAATCTGTGCTGCACAAAACATTCCAACCCTCCTGCAAACAACTCAACTAGCATTCTCTGATGTAGAAAACTACCTTACCAAAGCCCAACTTATCCTCAATCCAAAGAAAACTCAGCTTATGATTATAACCAGTTCTAACAAAAACACTAACAGTCAATTCACTATCTACTCCACAAATGCTACTTCAATTGCTCCAGTGGCACAGGCTAAGCTATTGGGAATAACCATAGACTCCCACCTAAAGTTTGATAGTCATCTCAACTTAACTATTAAAAAAGTACATGCCAAACCGGGGTCACTCTACCGTATCAAACCATTTCTTACCAACAACACAAGATCAGCCATTGCTCGCTCCCAAATTCTATCCACCCTACTCTATGCATCTCCCATTCTGACTAATCTCAACAAAACTGAACTAAGCAAAATGGAAGCCTGCTATAACAGAATTGCCTGCTTTGCTGCAAATTGCTCAAATATAACTCATCACTGTACTGCTTTGAGACAGCTCCACTGGCTTGAACTGCCCAACCTCCTAATGTACAATCAGCTCTGCCTCTGTCATTCTATCTATTACCTCCCCAATAAGTGTCCTGCCATCAAAAACCTAGTCCATCATCACTTAGCCAAAAGGCCTCTTAGATCATCAAGCAAACTACTACTAGAAGTCACCAACAGCTACAATAGCTTTGGAGATGCACTATATAGTAGTTCAGTGGCTAAAAAATGGAACTCTGTCCCTACTAGCATTCAAAACACATCATCCAAAGCCTCCTTTAAAGACTTCATAAGGCAACATCTCAAGCAAAGTTGGCAGTGCCATGATTGCTCCCCAGGCTAGTGAAAGCAGATAACATATACATACTAAATCTAGAGCACTTGATAATAGTTTTCAATCTTACTCACAAGCACTGGCTAATCTACAATGTATGTACTGTACCTGTGTACTATGTATGTATTATATCTATGTTCCAAATTTCAACTGTACACCACAAATCTATTAATTACCTTTATTTTTAAAATTAATATTTTTTGTTTGTTTCTCTCCACTGTAACTGTTTATGTGCCGCATACCACTATAAAACATGTCTCTTGTCATTTGTGTGTATACTGATCATGTCTAAATAACTAAATGTGTCTGTAAATTTTCTTTGTGGAGCTTTTCTCCCCAGGCCTCTGCTGAAAAAGGGCCTTTTTGGCTCAGTCAGACACCCCCGGTTAACAAATGTAAAATAAAATAAATAAATAATATACACAGGAATTGCAATATGAAGTAAGAGAAAATCAGGCGTATAGGTATATTTAGAGAGTGAAAGCCAGGGGAGAGAAATTAATAGACATAAGGAAGTAAGTGAAGAAGAGGAAGTAAGGAGACAGCATTTGGCTAGGAAGGCTTTCAGAATGGTTTTGAAAGATGGCAGGGAAGGTACCGACCTGATGTATACAGATAAGTAGTTCCAGGCTTTAGTGAAGTGATACAAGTACAGACAATGCCCAGTAGATTTGATAGGTTATGATATGCTCCACAATCCTTTCCTGGCCATATCTTGGATAAAAGTGTCAAAGTCACAATCATCATAAGTACACTGGTAAATGATGCTGATGATAAGCTGATAGGGGCTTATAACACAGTGAATTACTTCTATTACATTTGCCTTCTAGTGGTGGTTGGTGAGGAGAAGGCTACAGGAAGCAACTGAATGGGAAGAGCTAACTGGAATGGTCTGGGCAATATTACAGTAGTTCACAGACCATTTACCTGAGATTAAACAGCTGAGGTCAGTCTCTTTCATCCACAGACTATCTCAGTACCCATTCATTTACAGTCTCTTTCATCTACTGACTGTCTCAATACCCAATCATTCTAACCACTTTATTAACTATATACAACTCAGATATCTCAATGTGATAAGAAGGACTGACATTAGGTAAAATTGAACACATGATTAAAATAACTCCATGGCACCCTCTGCTTAATATTTGTTCTGTCCCCTGCACCCTTCCAGTGCCCCTCTCCTGTTCTGCCCTATCCTGGCTTCATACCATCAAGATTACTTATCTGCCATTGTAGGGTTATTTCATTATTTTTACACTGCTGTCTTAATCTTTAGCTTTTTCCTCCATGTTTTCAACACACCCTAACTGGCCAAGACTTTACTATAACAACAATGAAGGAAGTAACTAAATTAAGCCAGGGCTGTCAAATTTCACGAGGATCTAGGTGCCTTGGGGTACATCTTGAGCTTTTTCCAACCTTTTGGTCCAGTGATTACCTGAACAAAATTCATGAGTAATGAAATTATTTCAGTTTTGTTTCTTTCAGGGAAGAAATACATTTTTTCTAGATCTTAATGTACAAAGCAGACAAAATAGTACTTTCCAATACACTTAGGAGGCAAATGCTTGCAAGGATATGTAAATTCATATCTAAGAATAATGCCTGCCTCCTTACCCCCCTTAAAAGATAATAATTTTCTGTGTATCCTTTTGGTGTTAGACTGGAATGAAAAAAAGCCTTGTTACTCCTTAACAGTATAGTTCCCCTAGACAAGGTATAAATATATGACTTTCTTTGCATACCTATGTTGTTTTGATTTAAGGAAAATTAAATAAATGACTACACTGTCACTAGTCCCCACAAAAGCATTAGTGACCATCTGTGGACACCTCTGAGCAGATCAAGTACTAGACTATGTAGGGCTCCCAACTAAACCTGTGTCAAAATCTGCTTATGCAGTTGTGGGTCTGGAGGAGGAAGCCATAGAACATGTACAAAACCCACACAGAGACAGGGAAAACAAGACAACTATTCTCAGCAGAAATCACTGTGAATAACTCAAACAAAAAGCCAAGCACTATGAGATGGCAGTACCGTTGTCTGTGCCACTGTTTCAATGATCAGTTGGTATTACAAACATCCCACCCAGACTACCACAGAAAGTCATGTGTGCAATGCTAATATGTAACTATGATGGAATGTGAAATAAATTATGGCTAGCTTGTTAATTTCTGATACTCTGTAGCCCCAAACATATCATACATCTGCATTAAAACATAGCCACATTAAAGTATTCTATCAGGCTTCACACAAATGCACACTTGTTCTGTAATACCATAATAAAGTCTGTTTAACCTAAGCAAATGACAGTAGAGTCAGTCACATTCATCCATAGAGAGTGCTTCTACCTAGCAGTCATAGCCATTCCGTTGACTGTATATACCTCAGATTTATGGTTGTTAAAGAATTATCACAATAATGTCTTTCAAGTTGTTTCATATAAACTATAGCCACGGTAAAGTAGTCCAAGTTGCTTCACACAAATACACATAAGTCCTGTAAAGCCATAAGAATGACTATTTAATAAAAATAAAAAAAAAACTGCAGGATGAAATCAGGCTAATTGTCATTCACAAATAGCCCCATGCCCAGCATTTTTAGCTACTTTACTGATTGTTTATACTGCAGATTGAAAAATTATATGGAGCTTCTTACTTGCTGCTTGCTGTGGGATTTGAAGTCTTCTTAAGACACTCAGTCTTGCTGGCTGGAATCAAAGTCTGGTTATAGTTGCATTCACAGTCTGTTGCATACAGGAACTTGCAGAATATACACTGATGAGAGAATATACTTTGCAGCATCAACTTTACAGCAATAACAAATAACTTTTTATAATAAACCAAACAGAGTAACGTTGCAGCTTAAAGTACTGTTCCACTTTACTTCTCATATAGTACAGATGATGTGAGAGATATAACATTTACCTCAGGACAACAAATGTGTCCCTACCATACCCCTAACATAACTGGATTTAATACAGACTTTATATATATTTTAGTTAAACACACACCCTCTTGGTTCTGCCTTGATGACGCAAATGCTGACACATCTGTTCTTGTGCAAATGCTGATAAGTAAACTGTCTTCAAGGAAACGCCTTGTGGATTAGAAAAACATATTCTTAAACTTTCTTAGAAAAACATGTCCTGTTGTCAGTTCTTTAAAGAAAGCAAATTACATCCTTGTCACGTCTGTAAGAAGTCAGCTTTCTTGATGTGTGTGTGTAATACACTCATAAGCAAGTTCCTTATTTTTTTAAGCCACAGTCATTTAGTATGGTTGCTGATCACATATTACTAAACTCTGTTTCTGCATTTAAGCAAGCTTTTTCTTTCAGCATATTTACAACATAATTAATTTCAGCCTTATATTCATAATATCTAACACAGATATCAGATTGCAATAAAATAAAAAAAATTGCCCACAGTCATTTATTTTAGCTTCCCCTACATAGACATAGGCATACATACTCATAAACACATACCAAATGAATATATACATACTTAATGTCGCAAATAATGTATTTCACCTTGCTGATGTCAGAAGCATATAGCCAACCCACTGCAAACCCCTGCAAACACAGATACAGACAAAAAAAATGCGCACGCACACACACACACACACACACACACACACACACACACACACACACACACACACACACACACACACACACACACACACACACACACACACACACACACACACACCCACAGATGTGTCCACCAGTTAAAGTAATTTGTATGACTGTATATATCAACCTGTTGTAAACTCCATACACACATGCACACAAAACCACAAATACACAGATGTGTCCACTAATTGCAACCACTGTACTGAATATGTATGGCACATATTTTTGAATGTGAAAAGATAAAGAACAGCCACAATAATATAGTCCAGATTGCTGCTGTCAGACATATATAGTACAAGCCACTGCAATACACTCAAACATACCCACAGACGCACACATAGAACAAATGTTAAATATAAAATAATACATACAGTCATACAGGCTGACTGACAGTAGCTTTAGTAGTGTAGCAATGATAGTGTGAAGAGGGCAGTTGCTCTGGGTGCAATGTGTTAGAGGACTTGACTGATATCTCTGAGAACTCAGAAACCTGCAAAAAAAAATTGTTGTGTACCAAAATGCCAGTACAGAAAGGCACTTTTTTTTTTGCTGAAAGAGGCATGAATCTGTAGGAAAGTTCAAATCAGCTTTCTATAGTAAAAGCCAAAGGTTCTTATTTTTATTTGATTTATTTATTTATTTATTTGGAGCTGAGGGAATGAATTAGCTGATGTACTGTAGGAAGCCAACTGGCTTTCTGCAGTTAGCCAATGACCTTTTTTAAGGGATGATAGGTTAGAGTATAATTTCAAGGAATTGGCACTGGGCATTATATGAGCCAGCTACTGCTCTGAGTAACTCCACCCAACAGAAGAACGGGGAAGGGGGTCCCAAAGTAGACATTATTTAATTATAATAAAGATGTGTTAAATATAAAAAAAATATATCCATGCAAGTCCTGCCATTTATTTTATTTTCTTCAGGCTGCCTCAGGCAACAGTTACCTGAGAAAGCCTTGGCCAGCTGGAAACAATCTCTCACTGATGCACTTAGTGACATAAGACAGCTTCCTCTGAAGTTTCTTCCCTAAGTTGCATGAAGAATTGTATTAAGGAACACCTGCCTTATTCTCCATGATTCCTTTCTTTTTTTTTCCTTCAACAGAAATTGGTGCACCATGTGCACACCCATGGAAATCAACTATTTAAAAAACATGATGGTTTTCTTTTCATTATGAGGGGCTGCAGCACTTCACCACATACCTTTATATACTGGTATTACTAAAAGTATTAGTTGCAGTATTCCTAACACATGGGTTATCACTGCTGTTTTCTGGCCAGTGTACCAAATATTTACCTACCCAGTATCGCACATCCAATTTGTGACCTCAGCTCACAAGCTTAGGGGTATATAGGCAGATGTACAGATGTAATTCCTCAGACCATCTCCAAGCCAGTGGCCTGAAGACCTGTGAGACAGAAAAACTGGTCAGCTGGGAGGGGCATACTATGAAGCAGTAAGAAAGCCCCCTCAGTTTTAGGGTATTTCCAATGAGATAGGAAATGAGGGAGAAACAAAGAATAAGGATAAAATAAGTATAGAGAGGAAACAGGTGGGAAGAAATACTGCAACAGTGATCAGCAGGACATCCACTGTTACGGTAAGTTCTTACATAGCTGCTCTATATGCCCTGACCAAAATATGTGTTGCAATATTTGTAATGCTTGGTTGATTCCTAGAGCTAAAGGGAAAGTAAGGGAGGGTGATTAAAAGGCTGTTGAGCAATCCAAGAGGCCAAATAGGAATGACCTAGTGAAGGCATTGCTGGACCTTGAAACAGCTTCAATCCTGTAGTGTTTAGTGAAAGTGTATACAGGTAACCAAGTGGCAGCCACCAATGTGGACCTGGCATCCACTCCTTTGTAGAAAGTTCCAAAGGCTGCTGCTGATCTGGTAGAGTGAGCTTGAGGGCATGAGGGCAAGGACTTGCCATATAGAGAGTAACAAAATGAGATGGCTTTAGAGATCCAGCTTTCAATGATTTGCTCAGACATTAAATTGGCTTACTTTAGAGTCCATGAAATAAACAAACAGTTGATCAGATTTTCAGACAGATTTTGTTTTGTCCAAATAAAATCTTAGCTGTCCGTGAATGTCCAGAGAATGCAGTATGCACCCCCCAACAATTCTGTGGTTTGGGAAAATTTAGTTAGATTTATGGCTTGATTGAGAGACAGCTCTTTCAATAGTTTAGGCATGAATGAAGGATTAGCCCTGAGGGACACCCTGTCTTTGTGAAAAATAAGAAAGGGAGGAATGGCCATGAGTGCCTGAAACTCTCCTAGCTGAAGTGAGGGCCAGAGGTAGGATAGTTTTCCATGTGTAGAATTAGAGGTTTGCTGATGTAGGTTCAAAAGGAGATAAGTTAAGCTTTTCCAGCACAAAGCTGAGGACCCAAGTAGGGGTAATGGGCTTTCTAGATGGTCTAAAATGTAGTATCCCTTTAAGGAATAACTTGACCTCAGACTTGGACGTAAGTGAGGGACTGAGAATTAAGCAAGCAGAAATAGGGGACAGGTGGGTTTTGATAAAAGAATAGGCCAGATATATATGTAAGAGCTCACACAGATATTTCAGAATGGAAAGTGCCTCTGATCGCTTGAGGTCCTGTCCATTCCTTTGGCACCAATAGGAAAATCTCTTCCATTTGGCTATGTATGATTTTCAAATGGTGGGTCCTGGCTTCTTAAAGAACCTTAATTATATTCTCAAAAATGGAGCCTGTAAGAAATTAAAAATCTTTTCTTCCAGAGAGTTAGGTTTAGGGATGACAGATTGGAGTGAAGCAGTAACCCTTCCTGCTGTGTGACAAGATTCACTTGGTGTGTCAGTTTGTAATACTTGCCTCTAGCTAGAAGAAAAAGGAGAGGGTATCAGTGCTGTCTTGACCAAAAGGGAATCACTAACATAAAAATGAACTGCAGAACTGCTGGCAAAAAAACAAGTAAACCAGAAGCCAAAAATTTAGCGCTTTCATCCACTGTTTAATACGTGAACTTCCTCAGAAACATTTTCAAGTGATTTCCAGTTCCTTAAATAACTTACTAAACAGGAAATTACATCATGACCATCAAACTGAAAAAATAACAAATGTGATTTTCTACAAAAATGAAGTATTATCATAATGATAACAAGTAAAAAAATATATATACATATATACAAATGAATGTATATACACATATATACACACATACATATGTATAAATGCAAAAATGCAGTCATAAAAATGCGATGTGAATTCATGCCGTGTGAATAGCATAATAATCAACTTGAACATATGAAATGCGTATCCAAAGACCTCTCCCACATAAACACAACAATCACATGCATACACACACACCCGTACACACACACACACACACACATATGGACATATAGACATGTACCCCCACACACACACACACACACACACACACACACACACACACACACACACACACACACACACACACACACACACACACACACACACACACACACACACACACACACACACACACACACACACAAACATAGAACTAAACAGTCACTATGAAAAATTTTCATAGTGACTGTTTAGTTCTATGTTTGTGTGTGTGTGTGTGTGTGTGTGTGTGTGTGTGTGTGTGTGTGTGTGTGTGTGTGTGTGTGTGTGTGCGCATGTGTGTGTGTGCGTGTGTGTGTGTGGGGGGGGTACATGTCTATATGTCCATATGTGTGTGTGTGCGGGTGTGTGTATGCATGTGATTGTTGTGTTTTCGTGGAAGAGGTCTTTGGATACGCATTTCATATGTTCAAGCTGATTATCATGCTATTCACACAGCATGAATTTACATTGTATTTTTATGACTGTATTTTTGCATTTATACATATGTATGTGTGTATATATGTGTATATACATTCATTTGTATATATGTATATATTTTTTTTACTTGTTATCATTACGATAATACTTCATTTTTGTAGAAAATCACATTTGTTATTTTTTCAGTTTGATGGTCATGATGTCATTTCCTGTTTAGTAAGTTTTTTAAGGAACTGGAAATCACTTGAAAATGTTTCTGAGGAAGTTCACGTATTAAACAGTGGATGAAAGCGCTAAATTTTTGGCTTCTGGTTTACTTGATTTTTTTGCCAGCAGTTCTGCAGTTCATTTTTTCATTTTGTGTCAGTATTTTTTGAGGAATCACTAACATGAGTTTTGTTTTTTTCTTTTTGGGGCTTTAGAAGAACTCTTGGAATGAGTGATAGTGGAGAGAAGGGTGTACAGGAACTTCCCTGTCTATCAAAAAGTGAAAGTATCTGACCATGAAGTTGAGGGGCAGGGGTCCCTGGTGCAAAATAAGGGAAACTGTTTTTTGGTCTTTGAAGCAAACTGATCTATTTCGGGAGTACCCCAATTGTAAAGGATGTCCTGGAAAACCTGTGTGTCTGTTCATGGTCCGTTTGTAAGGGTCCTCCAAGGACCTGCTTAATGACTCTGTCAAATCACTGTCTGTGACTGGATTACTGTGGCTGTGAGTGACATGTTTTTGTTTGGGTGGCAAGGTCCCAGTCTTTCAGTGCCAGTCTGCACAGTTGGCAAGATCTGGTCTCTTCTTGCTTGTTTATGTACCACATTACTGTTGTGCTGTCTGTGAACAATCATAGGGTACCTGGTTTCCAGAGATGTGAAAAAAAAACCTGGTTGAGGGCCCTCATTTTCTTCACGTTGATGTGTTCCTTTAGTAGTGTTGGCTGCCATCTGCCCTGTACTCATAGGGTGCCTGTCCAGGCTCCCCATGCTTTGTCTAAGGCATCTGTGTGCACTTCCAGAACTGGGGATAGCTGAATGATGGAAAACCCTGGGTTAAGTTTCACCTGATCATTTCACCATATGAATTCCTGAATGAGAAAGGGTAAAAGTGGTACCACTGTGTGCACAGGGTGACTGTGCTGAGACCAAACATTTTTCAGGTACCACTGGATATTCCTCATATGTATTCTGACAAGGGGGAGGATTGAGATAATACCTGCCATTAACCCAGAGCCTTAGTATCTCACCTGCTGAGCATTGGCTAAGGGAAGCAGGGTTGTAGAAGATGTTTATAAGGCTCTGCACCTTCTCTTGAGTTAGATAGGTAGGCCTGCATTGTTTGTGTGTCCAGCCTGGAGCCCAGACAAAACTAGGTCCTGAGATGAGTCAGGGAGGAACATCTGTAGTTGATTGTGAATCCCAGTGAGACATGAGGAGTAGGCTGAATTGGAGATGCTGTATGAGAACTTGTGGTGAAGTAGCCTAGATTAACGGGTCATCTAATAAAGGAAAAATATGAACTCCTTTGGTTTGGCAGAAGGTGATCACTGGTGCTAGACACTTTGGGAAAACTCTTGGGGCTCAGAAAACCCCAAAAGGCAAAGCAGTAAGGTACAAAAACTGACAGATCTCCTGCAAGGAGTCAGAATAGGTATACGGAGTTAAGCATCCTTTAGGCCTAGAGATACTAAAAAGGTCTGGGGCAGAATGAAAGGTAACAGAGAGTGGGAAGACAGAGCATTTTGAAAGTGGGAACTTTTAAGACTGTGTTTAGTAAGAAGAGATCCAATATGGGTCTCCACTGCCCTTCATTCCTTGGCAAAAGGAAAAGTCCTGAGTAAAAACATCTTCCCACAAATTCTTCTGGCACCAATTCCATTATGCCATGTGCCCATAGTTCCTGTAAAATGGGTAGGAGCAGATGTATCTGATTGTGTGGAGGTGGAGCTATGCCATTTAGAGGGGGAATCTGTATCCAAGTTATGGCACAACCATTCTTTTAGGACTGCCATACTCCTGGCTAGTCCTCCTACTGCCAAACAAAATCTCCAATGCTACTCCCTCCCCACCACCCTACACTAGCTCATACCCACAGCTACGGTTATTAGCTGCTCAAGGCCAACTTGGTCCTACACTCTCTTTCAGTTAGCAAGGAAACCACTTACATCCTAGGCAATTAAAATGTTCACACACTACAACCAGTACCAACTCTGTTTACCTAAAAATAACTCTTACAACTGTTTTGAAAACTGTATTTCTTTATTTTGACAAACTGAATCACACTGTTCTTACTATTATTTTATGGTGGTAAGTCATCTCAAACTGTACTATTTTTGTCAATATTATTAGTTTAGATTACTACACTGGTTGTACATTGTACAGTGTATACAATTTTAGTACTTGTTAATTTGTAGATTTTGTTCAGTGTTCATTTTTCTCTACTGTATATCAGGAGCTTTTCTCCCCAGGTCTCCATTGAAAATGGGCCTTATGCCCAGTCAGACATTACCCAGTAAACAAATTAAATAAATAAATAAAATGACAGCACCCATTTGGCTGGAGAAAGATTGGGTCAGTTTTTTTGAGAGGGGCAGGGAAGGGCTGGGGACAGGGAGAAAGAAGGTTGTAAATAGTCAAAGAGATTTGTCTCAAAAAGAAGGCTTCCCAGATGTGGCATCCATCTATGGTTTATCACAGAATCTCTTTCTGGGAGCCTTCCTGTGTTTCTGGCTATGCCTATGATCCCGTCTGGCACAACAGGTAGGTTTGGTTGGGTAATTCCACTGGTACATAGGTATGGAAGTTCACTAAAGCTATCAGCAGTACTTCATGGTTTTACCCTGCTCTTGAAGGGTTTTGAAAATGTTGGAAGCCTGGAGGCAAAATAAGAGATTCTTATGTAAAGGGGCAGTCACTATTTTTGCTTTCCGTTCCACAGGAATAGGCTGACTATGTAGACATGCATACCTGCAGATTACAGAGCCTGTAGCAGTTGCTGTGGATGAGGCTTCTACAGCATCATAACTACATTTAATGCTGTGTCTGGCCACTTGTGTAGCCTGATTAACTAAAGATAATATCTGTTGTTTAGAATGAGAATCCTGCAAATCCACCTCTACCTTTTTTAAAGACTTGCGAATGGATATCAAGTATTTGGTCTTTTGAGTTTGGTAATTAATTGCTGTGAATGCCAAAGTAGAGGAGGTATAAAGCTTTTCACCCCATCTATCCATAGCCCTGCTAACCTTGTCTGAAGGGTGGGCATTGGTGTTTAGAAGGCTTATCATATGAAAGGGAACCTGCAGAAGGGTCCACCACTGGATTTTTAAACAAAAAATCTAAGATCGTCAGGTCTGGTATTTTGGGAGCCAGAGTCTGGGAAGGGCAACAGAAGTAGATCGAAAAGCATCCAAAAAAAGCCACAAGAACAGGTGGTACAGGGGAAGGGTTTGGGATGCCCATTTCTGAGCTCTGTCTAGACTCCCACTCAAAATGCTTCATCATATTGAAGACTGACTCTCCAAAACAAGCTTCTTCTACTGGAGAATCAGCAACCAAGAAAACTAACTTTTATATTCCCTCAAATGCCAGAACCAGATGTAAACATTATAGGTGAAAAATAGAACTGTCAATAAACCTTAAATATTCAATACTTTCCAAACAGAAAAAGAAAAACAGAGGGCAATAACTTAATATTCCAATTGCCTTTTTCATTATAATTATATATGTAAGTGTTATTATAGAAGTTTTATTTGAATTAATGTTATGTTTTTATTCTTCATTTTATTTTTCATGTTTATTTAAGAATGTATGCATGATTAATTGGTGATGTAATAATTAGGGAAGGGTGGAATACATTTAAAGTAAGAATAAGGCACTAAGCTTTTACCTCTGAAGAAGTTCCATAAATTGTGGATGGCATGAAAGTGTTCAGATGCAATATTACGTTATCATCCTCCTTTTTTCTTTTTCTCTTTGAAACATACTGACATTTTAAGGTTTATTGATAGTTCTAATTTTCACTGATAGTGTTTACTTCTGGCTCTGGTAGTTGAGAGAATGTAAAAGCTTTTTCTTCTATTGGAAAATCAGGTGAAATAGAGCTTTCATCATCTGAAGGGACTTGGTCAGGAGAGTGCATTATTGAGCATTCTTTGCTAAGGGAAATGCAAAATTCAAAGGTACAAGGGAACGTAGTTCAGTGAAAAATAAATTTCAAAATTATTGGAAATGATTAATAGATAGCAGCTGCCATATCAGCCTTAGTACTTAAATACATTTAAAAGAACATGGTATAGTTTAGTTTTATTTAAAGATAGCTAGTGCACTTTTTTAGGGCTGAAAGTTAATGTCTTCTAAAAGCATATAAGCTGTATTTCACATCTGTCAGGGAATTATGGATATGAAAAGAAAAGACACCAATCAGTGTAAGTGGAAGCACAGGCTGCAATATGCACTTTAGCATTGGTAACCTTAATTTTAGGCTAGGATGGGTGCAGCTCCTGATTTGAGGCAATTGATCCTATCAGGTGGGTGTGCATTTAATTGAAAGCTTCAACACATATCCAACAATTATTTTAGATCATGCACCAATAAAAATAAGATAAAATGAAGTAAAAATGAAACACTGGTGCTTTCCCACCTACCTGTTAAAAAGAGAATAATTTAAAGAATGAATAGAGTAAATTATTCAATAGTTATTAGGGGGCATAGAAATATCTTCAGAAGTTATAGCCGGAGCTTAAAAGTAGTGGAGAAATGAAAGAGATGTGGTTAAGAAGTAATATGAATTATTTGGAGTGGCTGACAAAGTTTAAAGTATTGCAGAATAAGGAGAATATTACAGAAGAAGAACAGGTACAACTTCAGAGTGCTAAAGATAAAATAAGGAAGTATCTAGATAATATGTGTGAGTTTGAAATGAGTTTGAAATGACTGCTGTTAAGCTACTTTTTGTATCATAACCCCAGAGCACAAAAACTTTTAGCATGACATCTTAGGCAACGGGACGTAGAAAGGGTTGTCAACAAACTTAGCAAGCTTATAACAGGAAAAATAACCAGAAGTTAGAAATATTAGAGATATTTGGAAATTTTATGAACAGTTGCTATAAAGCAGGGAAATGCAGAAATCAAGAAAGAGCACAAATGAATATATTTATGGAAGAGTTAATTATGCCTATGTTAGAGGAAGATGAGACTCAACAATTAACAGTTAAGATTGGAGGAGATGAGATAAAAGCAGTGATGTATATATCATTCACAGGAAAGTCTCTAGGCACAGATGATATTGCTGTGGAAGTTTGAAAGTTTGGAGGGAATAAAGTAATAAAGATATGGAAGGTTTTGTTTAACAGTATTTTAAAATGAGGGTAAGCACTGATATCGTGAAAGAAAGATGTGGTGTTTGCAATACTTAAAAGATGGTAAGGACTCATCAGACTCAGCTTCACATAGGCCCATTTCAATTTTAAACCATGATTATAAACTGTTTATGTTTATAATAGCTAAAAGAATGGCAAAGGTGTTGCCAAAATTGATACATATGAATCAATGTGGTTTTGTGCAGGGGATGCAAACATTTGATAACATTAATAGAGCAAACATTTGGCAACACTAATGGAACAATGCTGATCCAGAGGGAAGCTCAATATAGGAAAATATCACTGGTGTTGGTGGATCTTCATACAGAGAAAGCATTCAACACAGTAAGCTTAGATTTTATGAGTAGATCATTAGAAGCATTTGCATTTCTTAATACAATAAGGTTAACCAGGATGATACATGAAGGATCAGAAGCAAAAATTAAAGTGTGGGGGCTTCCTCTCTGTCACCTTGTGTCTGAACAGATGAACCAGGCAGGGGTGTCCTCTTTCCCCTTTGTTATTTGTTTTATACTTAGATTGGCTAAGAAAATGAGGAGCTCTGAAGTTCAAGGATATAATTGGTATAGTAATCAAGTAAAGTTGTTTTTATTTGCAGATGATATTATTTTGTACTTGATAAACTGAGAAAAGGACATCTCAGTCTTGTGGATTGTTTTGAGACAGTTTCACATCTTTTTCTGGCATAAAATCAATGAAGATAAAATAAAGGCTAAAGCTATAAATGATGTACCTGCATACAAATTGGTTCAGCAATATCCATATTTTGGGGGCATGATGAGATGAAGTAATTGGAAGTATGGATTGAGAAGGTTTCTGTTATGGCAGCTAAGGATATACAGGAAGAGACAGAGAAACTGGATGCACTTGTTTATGGATATGGATAGTTAGATAATAAAAGCAGTGAAATGTTTTTCATCTATTTAGTTTTATATAGAATAGATTAAGGATAGAATAAAGATTGAGAAGAGTGACTAGAAAAGTCATTTACAAACAAGGGAATTATAGGACATATGTATGGCTCCCAAATATAAAAAAGTCCAAAAGGTTAAGGATTTTTGCTTGGAAATATTTACATAGGCATTTTTATACCCCAAGCAGACTTCAAAGAATTTTTCCTCAGGTAGATGACAAATGTTGGAGGTGTGATGAGGAAGAACGAGGTAACTGGTAACATATGAGTTGGCAGTTTTTACAAATTCCCTACAAAGCCCTGTCAGAAATATTGGATGAGCAAATGGGTACAGCTGATTGTTTTGAGCTGGGACAAAGGATCTGAATTGCCTGGGCATGGTAAGGCTTTGTTAAGTTTAATTCTGTTGGCTGCCAAAACAGCAATTTCGAGAAAATGGAAATCAAAGTCTATACCAACTGTATTTAAAGTATTGACTATTTTAACAGAGGTAATAGAATTGGAAGTGGGATCTTTACAAAAAGGAAGGAGCAAATTTCATAGAAATAAATGGAAATTGCAGGAACAATGCAGGCAGAATAATATTTAGAAAATGGAGAGGTTTAAGGGAAGGCAGGAATTAAACAAATTATGTAATGTTGGTCTGATGATAGTTACAAAAAAGAATCTAACAGACATAATGTATGCAACTCAAAACATGTTAATATGGTTTGTTTCTTTTATATTGGTGCATGTTTCCCTATGTCTTAACTCATTCACTCCAGAGCAGCTCAGAAAAAGCTGCCTGCTTAATTCCACCATAGGAACAACAGTGCAGCCTGAGCTCATTTTTAGAAAATCAATTTCTAATACCATACAGAAAACAACTGTTCATAACTCTTTAACTATAAGAGCTAGATTAAAAATGTAAATGCAAAAGTTGTTCAGCAGACACTGACCTTTCCAACAGTGCAAATGTTTGACAGTGCGTATCAAAGTCATTATTAAATATCTGGCAAGGAATTTTGATATGTGCATATTTTTTACCTTTTTGGAAAAGCAAAGCACAATATCTTGGTCGATGTACCATGTAGACCCATACAATTCATATTTTGTTTGTATAAATGTCAGCTTTAAAATTATACCTTAACCATTACTGTGTGATTCTCCTTTGTGGAGATATTCACAGAAATATGATTAATATAATATTTCTCATAACTGATAAACAAAAGCATAATATCTCATCACCTGTAACAGACAGAGCCTACATATCAGTGTAGAAGTTTTCTCAATGTCAGCTTCAAAATGATGCATCATTTGTGTCATCACCATGTTCCCTTGCAAAGATATGGGCACAATAATAAGTACTGGAAATGTATAATTTTCATAATCTTACAAGACTAAACAAACTATATCTGTATATGTGTACACTGCACAGACACAGTTCTTTTACCATGTTGTAAGGAGTAACACTGTCTTCAAAATGAGGTACTACTTGGCACACTGACATGCTCCCTTGCAAAGTTATTTACCAAACTATGAAAAAAATCTTAATTTCCATAACCTAAGTCCGAAACAAACTTTGATATCTGTACATGTGTACAACATAAAGGCACCATTTTTTTTTACCATTTTGGAACTATAAATACTGTCTTCAAAATGAGGTATTACTTATCACATTCATATGCTCCATTGCAAAGTTATTTACCAAAATATGAAAACAAACAATCATAATTTCCATAACCATAAGTCTGAAACAAAATTTGCTATCTGTACGTGTGCAACATACAGGCACAGTTCTTTTACCATGTTGGAACTATGAATATTGTCTTCAAAATGAGGCATTACTTAGCACATTCATATGCTCCATTGCAAAGTTTTTTTACCAAAATATGAAAATAAATTCATAATTTTCATAACCTTAGTCCTAAACAAACTGTGATATATGTACGTGCACAGCATACTGACATGGTACTTTTATCATGTTATAAGGAATAACACTGTCTTCAAAATGAGGTATCACTTTACACAATTACATGCTCCCTAACAAAGTTATTTACCAAAATATGAAAAAAAATCATAATTTCCATAACTGAAGTCCTAAACAAAATGTGATAGGTGTACATTTGTCCAGCACACAGACACAGTTCTTCTATCCTGCAACTAACACTGCCTTCAAAATAAGGCATTACTTACCCTAATGACATGTTCCCTGATAAAGTTATTTAGCAAAATATGAAAAAAATATCATAATTCTCATAACCATGGTCCCAAACAAACTGTGATATCTGGACATGTGTACAGCATACAGATACAGTTATTTTTAGATCTTGCAAGTACTAATACTGTCTTAGTAACTTAGCATGCTGACATGTTCCCTGACAGTTATTCACCAAATATGAAACAATATCATAATTCTCATAATCAATTTCCTAAACAGACAGAGTTCTTTTTCCATCTTGTAAGTATTAAAACTGTCTTCAAGATGACAAGTTCCAGACTTTTAGAACTAAATATAAAAAATATCCATAGCACTCATAAACAAATGGAGTGTCCCATACCTGTCCTTGCAATGTGATAATGACTTTTAGTAATGTGAATAACAGTGACATCTGCCAATGATTTTACCTGACAAGTGCTAATGGCTCAGTGTTGTACTGTAACTGCACAAATAATGTGATAATCACCTGCAAATCTTGACTGCAAAATTCTGCATGCTCTAACAAAAGGTGATAATTGCTCCACCTAACCTTTTGAGGAAACATTCCTTACATTCATGGTGCAAGTGTTCTGTAAGACTTGAGTCATTACCATCTGTCAGAAAAAACAGCTACAGGCAGTATTGTGTTTGATACTTACACAACCATGCCAACTATGTATGCAAACACACTCTGGTTAACTAAAAAAAAAAAAAAAAAAAAAAAAAAAAAACGGTTAACTACAACACATAAATAAATAATCATAGAAATGGTTTGTCTGGCCAATATCTTGTATATGTAAGGTATGCCAAACTCCCATAATATATGCAGACAAGTATTACTTTATAGATTTTCTGCCTTTGCCAACAACAAAAAATTGCTCCTGTCTAGCTGTATATGCAGAAGCACCAAATGACACAGTAAACTATGTTGCCGGGTGGTCACTTCAACAGTCTGACAATGTATGCACAATCACTTCCCTGATGCACAATGAAGCATTTCCCCAAACAACCTCTTTGTTAGTATGTCCAGGTATACACATGCACCAGCATGAGACATTCACCCAAGCAACCCCTTCAGTAAAATACTGAGGTCTGCACAATCACCAAAATGAAACAAATCCCCCAAATGACCCTTCAGTAACACTTGCTATTATGTGCAACCACCAAAATGAAACATTCCCCCAATCGACCTGTTCAATAAAACGATGCATGCACAAGTGCCAGAATTAAATCTTTCATCAAATGACCCTTCAGTAACAGGTACTGGTATGTACATGCACCAAAATGAAACATTCACCCAAGCAATCTCATCGCAACTGTAATGCAATTTCTTGCCAAACAACATTCTTGTATTTCTCATAAGTTACTTTGCAGGGAACAGCTCAGCCAGTATCTTGCCCCTAGAAATATTATCTGTTCATTGACTACAATACAAATAAATGTAATTCCTTGGTAGTGATGACATTTTGGCATACAAACAAAATTGGTTGAGTGAAGCACAAAAGCCTAAAGCTGTAATTATCATAATATTTCATTCACCAGTTCAACTGGTGAATCTGGGCATTCTGAGGCAATGTTACAACTGCCTCATGTACATAGACAACCCTCTCCTCCTACAACACTAATATATGTGAGAGATGCAATTATACAGCCAGACTGGAGGCAAAGCTCTCTCAACTCCAGACTGTAACTGACTGTCAAGAGGAGAAGGGTAATACTTGCAACACACCACCAGTCTCACATAGATCTAACAAACCAACACAGGCAAATAACACACATAAATACATGAAAACATATTCGGAGGCTCTAAATAAAAAATCTGCAAAAGCAACAGAGACCTCTAAAGCAGACATCCAAGCAACCTCCACAACCCATCACCAACCATGAAACATATACTTTACATAATCAGTGTGCCACGCAATGACAGCCCTTAAGGCAAAATAACATACCCAACACACTAGTAATAGGCGACTCTATAGTCAGGCACACTGATGTCCCACTCACTAGGCTGGACAAGGGGAAGGTTACAGTTAGCTGCCTGTCAGGCACCAGGATCCGCCACATAACACAAGCACTCAGGTCACTCCATAACAAGTACAAATATGACAGTGTCATTGTAAATGTTGGTGTGAATGACCTGAGATGTACCTCCCTGGACTACATGAAAAGAGACATGGAAGAGCTCTCTGATCATGTAGCCCAGGCAGGTATGACCCTGACCCTAAGTAGCATCCTACCCTCACCAAGAATGATGCCACAGTGTAAAGAAAAAATGATCAACTTCAACAATTGGCTAAGTTTCTGGTGTCATTCAAAGAGGATCCAGTATCTGACTGCCTGGGATTACATGCTCGACAAGCCATGTTGCTTCACAAGAGATGGCTTGCACCTGTCACCCTTAGGCTTTCGAATACTGGAAAAGGCTCTTGCTGCCCCCATAGTGCCTTTTTTAGGCAAGGCTCAAAAGGCAAACCCACCACCGTAAATAGCACAAGTAACCAAAAACTGAGGGTAATGCTACTCAAAGCCAGAAGTCTAAACCTCAAAATGCACGCACTCGAGGCACTCCTCAGTATGGAGAACATTGATGTCTGTGCAGTAATAGAAACCTGCTTTAAGGCTCCAGAGAGCACCTCAGCACTACCAGGCTATAACTCATACCATACCTTTCAGCCACAGAACCCGGACTGAAACACAAAAGGTGGGGGTGTATCCATATTCATCAAGGCTACTCACACCTCCAGGTTAGTGGCGCAGCCCAATGCATCAGAGATCATCCATGTGCAACTAAAAATGGGCAAAACTGCAGTCCAAATTGTAGCAGATCACCCACCATGACCCAGGACCCCCATTCCGCATTTCTGGAGACACTGGGAAATATAAAGGTCCTACCAAACACCCTAATACTGGGTGATTTCAACTACCCAAACACTAACTGGGAGAACTACTCAAGTACTAACTCCCTTGCCCAACACTTTCTAGAATTTATAAACTTGAATGCCCTGGATCAACTGGTCAACACCCCCACCAGAGGGAACAACATATTGGACCTGGTCATCACCAACATGGGCGACCAGTGTTCCACACCTGATGTCAACCCCACGCTTGTTAGATCAGACCATAGACTAATTACTCTGGATATTCACATTCCACCCCCAACCCCAGTCAAGGAAACCACCATGAAAAACTTCTCAGATGCAAACTTCACGTTGCTTAAGACCGAGGTGGAAAGGTTCACAGCCCCCACGCCAATGGACAATGCTGTCCAAGCTGCTGAAACCTATACAAAGGCACTCTATGATCATCTGCAGGAATGCATGGATCATGCTATCCCAAGTAAAACCAAGACTCACTCCTCCAAGAAAAGGAGACCAGTCTGGTGGACTCCTGCCATAAACAGGCTCCACAACAGCAGGAGGAAACTAGTACAGATAAGAGCAAAATCCCTAGAAGGAAAGACATCCCTGACCAGTATCAGCAAGAAACTACGATAAATCATCCAAGGTTAGCTTCGAAAATAAAATTACCAAGGACTCCAAAGATAACCACAAAGCATTCTTTAGCTATGTCAAGAACCTAAGTGGAAACTCTCAGATCTGCTCTGAGTTGGTGCAGAATGGCACAAAATACACTGAACCGACTAATATTGCCAACATTTTGGCAGACAGGTTCAGTGCAAACTTCACACCCCTCTCACTCCCTAAAGGGCCCATAACCATACCAAAATAATGTAAGACCCCGACAATCACCAACACACAGGTTGAAACGGCCCTATCCAAAGCCAAAAACACAGCCTCAATGGGACCGTACTGTGTCCCAGGCTGTGTCTTACAAGAGCTCCAAAATAAAATAACCCCTCACCTAAACACACTGTTCAAACTCAGCCTCTCTACAGGCTATGTACCCACAGATTGGCGGACAGCAACAGTTATCCCACTCCACAAAGGTGGCACCACAACGGACCCCGGGAACTATCGCCCTATAAGCCTGACTAGCCTGGTCTGCAAGGCTATGAAGCGCATCATCATGGAACTCATTAACAGAGACATTGGGAACCTCCAAACTTTGGACCCCACCCAATTTGGCTTTGTTAAGGGCAGCTCATGCCTCCTAAACCTGGTGGACTTCTTTGAGACAGTTACCAAGATATTAGATGAGGGTAAGGAGGTCCACACAGCCTACCTAAACCTCACAAAGGCTTTCACCACCATTCCCCATTCTGGTATTATAGACAAACTCACCAACCTGAACATTAACTCTTACGTCATGAGATGGGCTGCATATTGGCTCATATACAGAACCCACACGGTGAAAGTTGCAGACTCTAGGTCCGACTCTAAACCGGTTACAAGTGGCATCCCCCAGGGCTCAGTCCCTAGGATCCCTCCTGTTTGGTATATACTTCTCAGAGGTACAGGCAATTACAGGAGAACTTTGGCTGACCAAGTTCACAGATGACTGCAAACTAGGGGCCATAATTGATTCTCCGGCTGATACAGACACCTTCCAGATGGGTCTCAGTGAGACAAATACCTGGTGTCAAAATCATGGCCTCAAGCTGAATGCCAAAAAGTGCATAGTCATCCCTTTTGGAAAAAACAAAGTACCCACGAACTACCACATAGGTGGTAGGCCCCTAAATACAAAAAAAGTAATAAGGGATCTGGGGACCCAAGTAGATAGCAATCTCTCCTTTGATAATCATGTTGCCAAGGTGGTTAGAAAATACTTCTACATGGCCCACCTAATCTCAAAAGGGTTCTCATCCAGAACAAAGGAGGTTATTGTGCCTCTCTACTCATCACTTATTAGACCCATTATAGAATACAACACCCCATTTGGGATGTACCTTACAAGACGCCTGCAACAGCTGGAAAGGCCACAAAAGTACCTCACCAAGAGGATTACTGGCCTCAAACAGATGACCTATGCAGCCCGACTAAAGAAACTCCAGCTGTACTCGGTTGCATACCGCTTACTCAGAGGTGATCTCTGCTTGACATACAAGGCCATGTCCAACCCAGAATTGATGGATATGCTCCACCTAAAAAAAAAAAAAACAAATCTCTGAGAGCCACACACTCTAAGGATATAAACCTTACCACAACGATAAATAGGACGTGCTGGAGGGATATATTCCTGACCAAGATACTCTCCCTGCTTTGGAACAAGATTCCGATATACATCAGGCAGAGCCCCTGACTAGCACTCTTCAAGAGAAACCTTGATGGGTGGACGGGAAACAGAAAATTTACCTCGGAGATCACTGCAGTGGCTCTGCTGGACAGAGGCGCAGGGAACTAATGGCTCTGCTGGTCAGAGGCACAGGGAACTAATCTAAGGGGGTGGCGAAAGCCAACACACTCTGGCTAGGCTTATAAATGCCCTTAGGCAGATAGCCTAGTACGTACCTATGAACCTATTACTGCTCTTGTTTATACCCAAAAGGCTGTCATTGACATGATAATAATCTGTAACAAATGTGAAATGAAATAATTAACACAAATAACAATAATCTTTAAACCATACTGAATTATTAAATCATAATATACACCAAGTGAGACATTTCACCCTAATGTATTTATTTATTTATGTACTTTTATGTTAACTGTGGTGGAGCAGTTATCCACAAACAGCTAGTTACTGGCCTCTTATATGAAGGTCGACTCCCCAATCTTAACTTCTTGGGTCCTGACAGCCACCTGATTTTCCACTCTACCTAAACCCTAACCAGTACATATCTTAAGTGCAACATGCCATTCTTGAAGACATGTAAAGACAGGGTACCAGACTTCAGGAAAAATCCAGAGAGGACCATCAGAAGGATGTGTTGGGAAGTAGAAAAGGGTCTATATTAGATCACTGACTGCTTAAAAAAGTGAACAGTGATTAATCGACCCTATGTAAGTGAAAGCTTACAATCTCGAACTGTCAGAACAGTGATTTGTTTTCCTAGGGAAAAATAAATCACTGTTCCAAAACACATACACACAACACAAGCACACCAAACAAAGAACAATCCACACACATACACCTAAAATCTTACACATAACCCTACACTAAACTATGCACACACCACTAACTATCCACTTACCTTAACCCAAACCCTAACCCTAAGGTCGGTCACTATCGCACACTCACCTCACCGGCTCCCTAACCCTAACTCAGCTAACCCGCCCTAACCCTCACATTCACACAATCGCACACATACCTAACCCGTGCCCTAACCCTAACTCACCTAACCCACCCTAACCCTCACATCCACACAATTGCACACTTACCTGAACCCAACCCGTAACTTTCCACCACAACGCTGAAAATACCAAAGCAACAGAAATGGACAACCAAATTTTTTCCCTAGGAAAAAATTTGGGTTTCTGTTGCTTCAATATTTTAAGCTTTCGCTGTGTAGAGTTCGATATTAGAATATTCGAAGGTTTGAAACCATGATGTTCTAATATAGACCCGTAGAAAAGATATGAGCAGAGTAGGGGTGAAATGGAGTACTCACTACAGTTGTAACAAGGACCAGTAAAGATGTCCCTAAAAAAGATGGACATGGAAAGGAGATGACACAGGACACATAACTATGTATCTATGAAAAGTCTGAAAAAAGGGTTGTGTACCTGTAGAAAGCAGTACCAGAAAAAGGAATGCAAATTAGATTAGTTATTTTGCAAATTAGATTAGTGCAGTACATCTACTGCAGTTTCTATTCATGCTATTTATTTCGCTATAATGACTATAATAATGCCTAAACATCACAATATCTTACAACTCACACACTCTAACTAGCGTATTTTATCAAAGCAAACTACGCTACAAACACCTGTCATAGGTGAACACCTGAAATTTGATTACCGTGTCGATAAAATTTGTCCTCCTCTGCTCTATACCTCTCCAGTACTCAACAATTACACTTAGTCTTTAATAGCTGAACAGTGTTATGAAAATTTGGCAAGTTTCCTGCAAACTAGCCTTACAGAGCTTACCAATGTACACAGGCAAATAAACTGGCCAGGACAACCTCATGCACTCACAACCTAACAAGTACTTACAACTCACAGACTAAACCACTTATCAGAAAAATGCTGAAGTTTAGGACATATCATTCATCCCTACTCCCCAAAAAGGACCTACAGAGAAATCACAACTTGGCATATTCAAATTAAAAAACATAGCTAGTTACTCTATGTCCTCAAACAGTTTCTCTAAAAAAATGGAACAGTATCTCCTACCCTGTAAGACAAATTAATAAGTTAATACATTGGAAATCAGAATTCAAAAATAGAAAAAAAACCTGACACACACATGGCTGTGTACCTGCATATTCCCGGCTAAGCCGAACATGGTTGCAGCATTATTTTATGAACTGTACCCATCTGAACACTAAGTGCTCAAGAGCAAATCAGCATTACTGGCCTGAAAATAACTTAATAAATCTCCATTTAGCTGTGCAGTACACATCATGTAAACCCCAGACTAGATTACAGCCAGTACATTTGTTCTATGTTATTTGTTGATTTAATCAAACAATTTGATCAGAAGGGCACTGCCAAGACTGTTTAAATTGATTCCTATTGCTATTAGAATTAAGATCTCTAAAATTTAACTCAGACACTGTCCTCCTTTTCCTAAGACACTTTTTGTTTTGTCTATAATTTCCATAACTTGAGGAAAGCGGAATTCCCTGTTGTCACTTTCCTTGCCTGACAAACTCGGTTGACTTTTCTGAAACCGTCACCAAAGCCATGGATGAGGGGAAGACAGTGAACATCCTCCAAGAGGGTGTTACCCAGAATAATGACTAGTACCAGAAGCATATCCGTAATACAAACTCCACTCCCGCAACCCACGTGCAAGACCTTAACCTGGTCTGTGCCATTAATAGAACTTGTTGGCGGGATAGATTTGTGTCCCAAAGATTCCCCCATGTCTGGAATAGACTCCCTCTCCATGTCAAGCAGAGTACCTCTCTAGCCCTCGTTAAGAGGAACTTGGATGACTGGATGGGAAACAGAAAATATACCCCTGGGATCCCACCTGTGTCCCAGCTGGACAGGCGAAACAGGTACTGACTTTGATGGAACAAGGGCGAAATTCTTGGCTAGGCTTATAAGGGCCTCCAGGCCAATTGCCTAGTATCATCCTATGAACCTATAAACTGTTTTGCCCAGCGGTCATTTCTTCAGTCTGACCATGTATGCAGAAGCACTTCCCTGATACATAGTCACTTCAGCAGTCTGACCATGTATGCAGAAGCACTTCCCTGATACATAATGAATTATTTCACCAAGCAACATCTGCAATACTATGTCCAGGTATACACATGCACCAAAATGAAACATTCACCCAATTGACCCCTTCAGTAAAACGGTGAGGTATGCATGATCACAAAAAATAAATATTTACCCAAACAACCCTTCAGTAACATTTCCTAGTGTGTACATCCACCAACATGAAGCATTCACCCAAGTGACCCCTTCAATAAAATGTTGATGAATGCACAAGCATCAGCATGAAAGATTTCCCCAAACTACCCTTCCTTAACACTTCCCAGTGTGTGCACTTTACATTTCCTTCATAACATGCCTTTGAAACTCCATTGTTGCTCTGTAAATTGTTTTCTCAGGCTTCTACCTCATTCATTCTGGATCTCTTCTGCCTTTCTCTACTAATGCGTTATAAGCCACCATAATTTTAATGTTTGGTGCAATCTCCTTTCTAGATTCAATATTCAATCAGGAGCTGTACTTAATTCAGCACAGCCAGAAGGGACTTGTCCGAGGGGTCTGAAGTCTGACACTCCAATGTCTGCTCATTATTGTCTTTCATCACTACTTATTTCCTACTTATTTGCCGGAAAACTACAAGTTTCTAAAATATAGGCCAAAAGGATGAGGCAAAAAATGGACATTCTCCGATTATTTGTACAGTCTTTAGCTGTAGTATCATTGCACAAAAAAAAAATGGAAGAAATAAAGTAACAGAAACAACAAGTTACTTTAACAACCAATCAGGTTGTGTGCTTCAATTAGCTGGACATACAGTTTACCAAAAAATGAGAAAAATAAAAAAAATTCCTGCCTGAATCGTATAGAGAGTGATTCGTACCTGCAGCTAGAACCTCATCACCAATAACTCATTGCTTTGGAATCTATAAACTTATTTAAGCAATATTATATATCTGCAAATAAAATGTATTCATTAATTAGTGTAATTTCAGAGAAAACAGGAAATGTAGAATGCCACTCACACACACACATATGTACAGCTTACAAATGCATGTTGTGTCACGGCACGGCTGCTAAATGTACATTGCAGCAACAATATTATAAGGTAGTGGTCGATCTGGTAGGTTGGACCTTTTTGTATTCTGTACTGGAATGACAGGTAGAATTGGCAGATTTGTGTTACTGATTTTTTTTCCCATCTCTTCACTTGGGGGCGATACTGTTTGTTAGGGTACATTCCAACTTGAATATTTATTTTTAAGTTTCTGGCAGTAGAATGAAGTAAAGTATAGCAGCCATGCAGGAAGAAAACGTTGTCTGTTCAAGATCTCAAACGCTGTTTTCTGGGATAAAAGCGTTAGGAGATGCGATGGAGCTCTTTGTACCCAGTTCCAAGGCATTTATGAATTCCGAGACTGAACTTTGAAACTTTCTTTGTAGCCTGAGACATGAAGGCTTTGCCCCTGTAATCTGGACCAGCAAAGACGTCTGTGGCAATTCTTCCTGTTGGGCAGTGGTGCCAGAAAAATGTGAACTCATCCCCAATGGAAGGCATGGGACCCAGCGAGCAGTAATAAGAGCGTTAATAAGACAGCAGTTATTACTACATCAGAAGAAGCAGATGACTGAAAAGGGAGTCACTGTTGATGTTAATAACCAAAAAGGTAAAAATAAGACTAGCCTACAAGTGCCGCCAGCCTCTAATGTTGGGTCTGCGAAGACCCTAAAGGAATCCGCCAAAGTGCTCCTGAGGAACACGAAAGTAACAGTTGGGAAGGTGGCCAATGTATTGAACCTTGGCAGTTGGACTTAATAAACGTTTTATTGCTGTAGTCCATGTTGTCCTTCCTGGGTGCCTTAAATTTAAGTATTTATAGGTTGGACCTTGTCCAAACAGCATGCATAAAGTAAAACAAACATCTGGCATTTAAATATGCCTCTGCTGTGCAGAACCAATGCAGAAATTATATTTTCTACTCTTACATTGAGCAGGAAAGCTTCACATATGTACAGATATTGTTTTCCTTTGCATTTACATAAGTATGACTGTTTTGCTTTGACGAGCATTAATTTGATTCGTTTGTAGAGTAAAAAGAACAGGAAAGGGAAAGGAACACAATATTTGTAGTCATTAAATCCTGCATCGGAACTGCAGAGTCCACGGAGGGCACACACTGAATCATGATATGCAATGAAGTCTGCTGGCAATTAAACAATCTCTGAAGTCCAGGCCAACACGATGGGACAAAGTTCTCAGATGATTGCAAGTTGGGAGCTATTATTAACTCCCCCGGTGATGCTGACATCCTACAGAAAGGCCTCAATGACATCAATGACTGGTGTCAGAACCATGGCCTTAAGCTCAATGCCAAAAAATGTGTCTTCATCCCCTTTGGGAAAAACCTGTTTCCCTTGAATTACCACATTGATGGTAGTCCACTGAACACAGATGGTGTTATAAGAGTTCTGGGAACACAGGTTGGCAGCAACCTCTCTTTTGCCCACCATTGCCACTGTGGTCAGAAAGTCCTTCTATGTGGCACATCTCATTACTAAGGGTTTTGCATCCAGGAAGAAAGAAATCATTGTCTCCCTCTACTCTTCCCTTATTAGGCCAGCCATTGAGTACAATGTCCCATTTGGCATGTACCTCATTAAACACCTGCAACAACTGGAGAGGCCGCAAATGTACCTCACAAAGAGGATCCTAGGCCTTAAACACTTGTCCGATATGGACAGACTAAAAAAAACTCCAACTATTCTCTGTCTCATATCACCTATTTAGAGGCGATCTCTGCTTGACTTATAAAGCCATGTCTGACCCAGCGCTGTTAGAAATGTTACATCTAAAGAAATCACAATCCCTCTGCACCACACACTCCAGAGACCTCAACCTCACTACCACAACCAACAGAACATGCTGGAGGGACAGGTTCATAACCCAGAGACTGCCCATGCTATGAATTAGATTTCACATACATGTCAAGCAGAGCACCTCACTGGCCCCCTTCAAGAGAAATCTTGATGAGTGGATGGGAAATAGAAAATTCACTGCAGGGATTACTCCAGTGGCTCTACTCGACAGACGTACTTGGAACTAAGGTTGGGTGGCACGATGCCAGGGTAATCTTATGGGCTAGGCTTGTAAAGGCTCCAGGGCTATTAGCCTAGTACACACTTATGAACCTCTTAGGGACTGAATAAAATCAGCAAGAAAAACACTGCAAAACATGCAGTTTAACAAAAATCCTTTGTAAGCAGCTGGACAGAGAAATAAATATAAAGAATGCTGGCTGTAAGCAACACTATTGGTTTCCAGTGGCAGAAATTGCCGTTCTGTGAAGATACCTACTCCTGCCGTGGCAGCTGCATTTTAGCAACAGTTGCTCTGGAACTTTTGTCTCTTTAAAGAACATTCCCTAAAATAAAGTTTACCTTGTGAAAACTCGCAGATTGAAATACAGAGCACTTGAGCTGAGAACTGAAGCTCTGAATGTCTTATTTTAGAGGGAAGTAAAACAGGACCGAAATTAAGGTATGCAGAAATTTATAAAGAAATGGAATGTCATGGGTGGGACTGTTGGAAATTCATTAGGGATGTCACGAACAAGAGAGGTTGTTTACTAAGTGGGTGTGAGTGTTACAGATTCGGGCCCTTTAAAATGCAATACTGACAAAATCAGCTAGCTGTGAAAGATTACAGCCACAGAAAGCTGATTTTCTCTAAAAAATCTTATGTAAACGATCATCAATTCCACTGTGAAAATAAAGTTAAGAAGGTACTTAACAAAGTTTAGGTACCTTTTCAACTTAGTTTTCAGCAGTGGAGTTAAACTGTGCTTGTAAAGATAGTCTCACTACCAGACGGCACTCGGGTGTAATATACAATGATAGCTATCGCCTCAGGGAGAGCTCGGATGTAAATTTAGATGCGCCCTGTGACGGTACTCGGGGTTAATGAGTCAAGTGATAATTTAAGAAAAATGTTACAAAATCTAAATATTTTCATTAGATCCGTGTAAACGTTTATCTTTTCTTCCTTTCTTCATTACTGTTACACATCTAAAACTAAATGCCAGTCCTATCTCTCTCTCTTTTACACCCTTTCTTAGTTAGCACCTCAGCAGGTACTGGAGTGATCAGGGTTCTGCAAAAATATGATAATCATTCATGTTATTTAATGTAGCAGGTATGTTTTTCCTCTCTAGTTTGTTAATATTGTTATTATCCAGCAAACATCCTACCTAGCTTCTCCTTCCTCTTTGATCTCCTACTGTTTTGGAATTCCATGTGTTTTATTTTCTTCATTTTCCCATCTGCTGGTAAGAAAAGAAGAAGAAAAAAATAAAACAAAAGTCTGGCCTTCCATACCAGTGCATGTACTGCCATATTTTTCTGCATGTGTTAAACTTGTCGAAAAATATGTTTTGGTATAGAATGTAACCGTACAATAATACATCTTTGAACAATTTGAGTAGTGATAACTGGATCTACCAGTCTTCTACAACTTCCTACCATCTCATTCTGCTCCCTCTTTTCACTTTTACAAAAGTCACAGCATTCCTCAGCAGTCTAAAACTGGTATTTCAGTGCCATAATAGCAGAACACAAACATTCTGAGAGCTATATTATACATTCACACTGTATAATCTTGCACAGGTCCCGTCATCTTGCATTCTGCATATATTGTTCTCAACACCCTCATAATTTTTAGAAAATTTCCACCGGAGGTATAAAACGAAAAAAATTTTGCTGCAGCATCTCACTCAATGTATAATTATAACGTTCTTCCATGGTGAAATAAAGCCAATAAATACAGAGATAATGGTATTTCTGCATAAATAATAAAGCCAGATGTGCAAAGTTCTCTGGTAAAATTAAACTGCTAACCAGCATTAGAAAAAGGAATTGATATAATTAAGAAAAATATAGATTTGGCACATTGTAGAATGTTAATAGTGACTTATTTAATATACTCATTGTTTTAAATACAGTTTTACATTTAGTAAGCACTTTTCTAGAGGTTCACTTTAATAATCCCTATACCTTACTTCTCCCAAGTTTCAAAGAATTTTGTTTGCCAAGCTTCTTCAGAATATGCTTGGGTCAGTACTATTATTGAGTTCCTTTTAAGTAATGCTCACATCTGCAATCCCACTATTGTATATGTCATTCTATATGCAATTTC
Source organism: Protopterus annectens (assembly GCF_019279795.1). NCBI lineage: Eukaryota > Metazoa > Chordata > Ceratodontiformes > Protopteridae > Protopterus > Protopterus annectens. The sequence continues at coordinate 953,973,791 of NC_056734.1, read as the reverse complement.
AGTACAAAATCATTCTAATTCAAAATGTGTTAACACTTTCCTGAATTTCATTTCACAAATTATATTTACACCACTCCTAGTTTCAGCCTCAAAATTCCAAAACATCCTTTCAGCTCTCTCAACATATACTTTCTAGAACTCCTCCAAATTTTTATTTCTACAGGTCTTTATTTCTTAACCAGGGGAACCCACTAAGTACAAGCATCTCTTTATCGGGGGGGGGGGCAACCCATAAGCACTATTTGGTTAAATGGGTAGTCATTTGAAATCTCTGAACCCACTACAGCAAGTCCCAAAACAATGAGACTGAATGGCCAAAAAAATTGACTTATTTATACCAAGTCCAAGATGGCCATTTCTAGGGATATTCCCTTTTCTCTGAGATATGGAAAACTTGGAGTTAAGTTCTGTAGGTGTGGTGGGCTTGTCCCTCAACATCTGAGGGTGCAGGGGGCTTGCCCCCTGCAAAAAATAATTTTAAAGCAACAGAGCGATGTTAGAGATTCATTCTTCTCTTGCATTTTTGGTTCTTTTTTTTCAGAATGATGGCACTTGGTATTTGGAGTGCTATCATTTTACTAGGTTAAGTGACTTGATCACAGTGACATAATGGGCAAACAGAGAAAGGAACTCAAGCACATGACTATAACATGAAGCTACATGTTTTACTATGTGCTAAATATCACCTTTAGTGAAGCATTTTTCTTGCTAAAATTTTATATTGAGAAGTTGTGTGCCATTTACCAAGCCACTTATAATTTACATTGTTATTATTTTTAAAAGCTATGGTGTTAGGTCTGTACTTTCTACAGTCCTGCCCTTTTTATTGCATGCCAGAGGAGAAATACTGGGTTGTTTCTTTGTATTGCTTCTACTGCTAAAGAAATATTTATGACATTGTCAAAAAATCAACTTATTCCCTGATAATATCTTTGTTTATAGAGCTTCAGAATTTTTTCCACATACCAAAGCAATACCATCATGCTGTAATTTCTCTTCATATTCAGTTTGAGGCCAATTTTCCTAGGTCAGCCAAACATTGAGTCACTGGTAAAGTAAACATTATTGTGGGAGACTCATACTTTTATCTGTAAACCATCTTCGATTTTAGGATTAAAATTATGTTGTAATGTGCATACTAGGTTCATTTTTTGAACAAGTTTGTATTGAGGAGTATCTTCCTTAAACTGGAGGTCTCAGGTCCACACTGAGACAAAAGTCTGCCCTTTCCTTTTATTTATTCATATTGCCATTTCATAAAAATGAAAGAAAGAAAGAAAAAAATCCAACATTGTGCCATCCTTCCAGGAATGGATTTTTCATATTAAATGAAGTCAAAGAACCTACAGTTACATTATATTCTTTTATGTCTTCCTCCTTGGGTTGGTGCAGGTACTGAAATTATTTAATGTTACAGACCTCACTGCAAAAATAAAAGAGTTATAGGTTAAAATAAAAGTCTAATTTCTTTAAATGATTCAGAAGCTTTAATTAGCAATCTGTACTATAAGAAAAAAGAAAAGACACATTGTGAAGAGCTCTCAGACACTTCCGGATACATAGAACAGCTGTGACAAGAGTTGGGGAGTATTCAGGACTACCTTAAGCTTGAGCAAGTTCTTCAAGCAGTATCTGTATTCTACACAAAGTGCACTAATAGCCTCAGAAGGACCCTCAGAACTGCATTCATTACAAAGGCAATCACAAGACCTTTTTTAGTTATGTTTGTGATCTCAAAAGCGCAATGCAACAATGTACTGAGCTGATTGTGAATAAAGTTAACCTATACTGAGGGTGAAGTTATAGCAAACCTAATGCCTAATAAAATTCAGCTCTAACTTTACCCTTCTCTCTCCTTCTGTCCTTCATAATATATCTGAAACTGGATGACCTCCCGCTATCGAACAAGACTAAGTCCCAAAAGCGTTATCAAACTCTAAATATACTGCATTTTCTGGATGCATCTTAAATAGCATGAAGCACAATTTAGCCACCCTGCCCAGATAACACTGTTCACTCTTAGCCTTCATTCAGGTACTGTACCAAATGAATGGAGAACAGCTACAGTTATTGCCCTGCATAAGGGAAGAGCTTCCAAATACCCAGGCAATTCCAGACTCAGACCTTTGACCAGCCTTATTTGCAAAGCAATGGAAAGAGTACCACGGAACTAATAAATAAGAACACAAGGACACATCTCAGTTTGGAGTTGTCAAGGGCAGGTCATGCCCAGTCACTCTGGTGGACTTTTTTAAAAAGGTCATCAAAGCAATAGATGAAGGTAAATAAGTGCACACTGTGTACATCAACCTAGGCAAAGCTTTTGACACAATCTGAAAAGCAAAATATACTGTGAATAAACTATTAAGTCATTGTATACTAGTCTGCAGTCCCTTCATCCAACCTCGATACTGCAGGATCTCTGCCACAGGGCCCTACTCTTACAAGTTTCCTGAGAATTTATCGCCTGCCATCACCAAATCTGACCTTGATACTGCAGGAGCTTTGCCAGAAGGCCCTACTCCTACAAGTCTGCTGAGAATTTTGTCATTGTATAATAGCTTGCGGTCACTACACCTGACAGCTCTGCCATAAGGCCCTACTCCTACAAGTTTACTGATAATTTTGTCATTGAATAATGTAAGCATGTTTAAAATGAAGAACCTTGCTGTGTATTATCTTTTAATCAGTCAAATACATGCTTGCTCTGTGAAGTAGTCCATGCACTTTAGGGACCGCTTACAAAGTTGGCCACTGTCCCTTTTTCTTGACCAGTAGACTGTACTGTGTACACCAGTTATTTAGCCTCAGGAAATGACTCAAAACTCATTTTACTTTGTACTTATTTGTTAATTGCTTTGTACTGGCTATAAACTGATTACTCACAGTTATAATTTGACTTGAGTGTGGGTTTTTTCATTGTTGTAGAATGTATTGCTAAATATCCCATTAGTGTTGTCTCCTCTTACAGTCAATCACTATCTTCCTTCATACAGCAGGTATGTGTCATATGTTATTATGTTTCTATTCATTTTAAGACTGTGTAGAACAGTAAAAAGACTTTGGTAGTGTGTTACATTTGTAACAATTTCATTCATATCTGATAAGTTCTACCTATGTATGTAATGCGAGTTGCTGGTGTTTTGGTATATAGAACACTGACTTGACGTACTGGTTAATCCCATGAATGTTTCTAAATGATGGTCTTAATTTATACTTATCAGTGTACTGCCATGTTCTGATAATTTGCTAGATGTACATACACTGCATTATGTGGTTCTGTATCAGTATACTGCCTGCGAAAACTACTTTGAGCTTACATTCATAAACTTTCTTGCCATCACTCTACACTTATACTTCCCCCGTATTCTCTTGCTCTGACTTACTCTGGACCTTCCTCCCTTGCTCTGACTTACTCTGGACTTTCTTCCATCTCTTTTTTTTATAATAAGTACTAACTTTGCTGCCTCATTGTCCCTGGATGAGATACCCTTCCTAATAAGGTGGGCATGTAGAAAGCTTTCCATACAATGGAGGCAATATGGTGGTCAAAAGTCAGTTTGCTATCAAACTGGTTGCCCAAGTCCCTCACAACTAATTGCATGCTTAGGACCTTGTTATAAATATGATAATTTGTGGAAACATCACGCTCCCCAAAGGGGATGATGATGATGATGATGATGCATTTTTTGACATTCAGGTTGAAGCCATGTTTCTGGCACCAGTCAATTGTTTGGATTAGACCTCTTGGAGGATGTCCACATCACTAGGGGAGTTGATGACAGTGCCCAGCTTGCAGTCATCTGCAAACCTGGTCAGCCATAGCCCACTGGTTTTGGCCTGCACCTCAGAAAAGTATATCCCAAACAACACAACAACAACAATAAGACCAATCCTTGGGGTACACAGCTCATTATGGGTCTACAGCTTGAGGTGGATTCCCCTATTTTGATTAGGTGGGTTCTATCAGTGAGCTAGTTTGCTACCCATCTGGTAACATACAGAGTGTGGAATAGTATCAAAGGCTTTGGCCAGGTCAAGGTAGGTAGTGTGCACCATCTTCCCCTCGTCCATGGCTTTGGTGACTGTTTCAAAGAAGTCACCCAAATTTAACAGGCATGACCTCCCCTTGACCAAACAAAACTGTGTGGGATCAAGTGTCTGGAGGTTGCCAATGTCCTTGTTAATGAGGTCTACAGTAATCCATTCCACACCCTTGCAGATCAAGCTAGTTAGGCTGATGGGTCTATAATTTCCTGGATAGGTGGACACTCCACCTTTGTGCAAAGGGATGACAGTGGCTGTCCTCCATTCGGGTGGGATGAAGCCACTACTCAGGCTTTGGTTGAACAGGGTGCCTAATGGTGCTGCAAGTTCCTGCTTGAGTTCATGTAGGATGCAGCCTGGGATGTTATCGGGTCCCATGGAGGCTGTATTTTTTGTCTTTGAGAGGGAGTGATGACTTGTTCTCTAGAGATGGGGGGGTGGGTAGATGCTGGAGATATCCTGATTTACTGATGGAGGACAGAAGGGTGAAGTTTTCACTGAACCTATCTGCCAGCAGGTTGGCCATATTTACGTCATTTGTGCATGTGATGTCCTTGACCAACAGGTCTGAGCAGATATGAGTGCTTCCTTTGAGATTGTGGACATATGTGAAGAAGCCCTTATGATTGTTTTTAGTAGATGTGGGAATCAGTCATTTCCTAGCTCTAGAGATAATTAGTTGTCTCACAAAACACTATTAACTTTCTTGAAAACATATAAATAAATGTGTTAAATAAAACTAAAAACAAATAATCCAACGTGGCTGCCCAGAAAGAGTAGAATAATATAGGATAGAAAAAAAGCATGGAAAGAATGGCAATATATATAAAACACCCCAATGTCTTGAAAACTTCAGAATGATTTACAACTGTTTTAAAAAAAATCAAATAAATGAAGGCAAAAAAACTGTACTGTAACAACTTTCAGAATGATAGTAAACACAACCCTAAAAAAGTCTGGTCAGCCATTAAAGAGATCTTATATCCCAGCCAAAAACTGGACTGTAACTCCTCTCCCAATAATTCATTAATTGAAATTATAATAGAATTCAGCTTTTATTTTATAGATAGTTTAACATCCCTTACCAAGGTTTCCCAAACATCTCATCCTAACCCTGCCCAGCAGCTACATATCACCATATCCATGTTCATCTTCAAACCTGTGCCCATATCCTATATAAAACTACTCAAACCTTGTTCTACTTCAGATGATGACTTTCCAAACAAGTACCTATAAATAGCAGCCAATAGCATTGCCTATCCTCTCTTAGCCAATAGCACTGCCTATCCTGTTTCAATCCTTATAAATAGGAGGTCAGTTTAGGAATTCCGCATTCTCTTTCTGTGGAAAAAGTCACACATTATCTCTCTCCGCACAAAGGAGGAAATTCAACAGATGTTAATAACTTAGACCTATAGCAATCTTATCTCCGCTCAACAAAATACTTGAAAAATGTATTCAAAAACAATTGCTAGACTGTCTGCTGCAGGAAGAAATTCTATCCCTTACACAGTATGGCCTCTGTCCTTCCCATAGTACTAGCACTGCCCTTCTGAACTATACAGATACTGTCAATAACACTAAAGATAATGGCAAACTACTCTAATCTTCCTTATTTCTAGATTTGTCTAAAGCTTTCAACACAGTTTGTCACAGCAAACTTCTACTTCAAATGTCCTCAATAGGTCTGTCTCATCCCACCAATCTGTGGTTCAAAAGCTATGTGTCCAATAGGTATCAGTCAGTAAAATGGCACTCCATGCTCTTTCCTTACCTCCCAGTAACCACCACTATACACATGGCTCTATCCTTGGTCCCCTCCTCTTTAACACTTTCACCAATACTCTCTGTATATCCACACAACAGGCCACCTAATACAATACACAGATGATTCCACTATCACTTGCACACCTAACAACATTGTACACCTCCAAAAACTTACTCAGGAAGCTGTAACAGCCAATGAAACATGGCTCTGTAAGTCACAACTAATGCTCAATCCAAAAAGGATCAAACTAATACTTTTTGCCCCAAATTCCTTTCTCATGAAAAAACAAAATTTAAAGTCCTCTCTGTGGATAATACAACCACTAAAGTCACTTCTCATACCAAATTATTAGGGGTGCTAGTGAATGACAATCTTACATTCGACCTGTATATACAAAATTGCATAATAACAACTCATCAAAACTAGGGATACTTTACAGAGCTAAAAACTTTCTCAACAACTCAACTATACTTGCCATTACCTATCTCCGCCCCACACTTTTTATGGTGCTCCCACCCTTACTAACCTCCAGTCTTCACAAAAATTAAAACCTAAACAATGCTATAAGAAAGTTGTTAAATTTGCAGGAAATATCCCTTTCAGAACCCAACACCGTATAGCACTAAAAAACCTAAATTAGTTAGAACTGCCTCATCAACTAACATGTACACAGCTTCTTACCAGCTAAAATTATCTAGCATGAAGAATCATTCTGCACAACTATGCTCCTAGTTGGTCACTGCAATCCAGTGACCAAACCTGTCCATCTACAAACTTGTCAAATCTGCTGGGCACTGTCTACACTTGTACAAAGTTGCTAAGGTCTGGAACTCCTTTCCTGTATCCATCAGGTTAATACCCTCCCTCCATCTTTCAAAACCACTCTGAAAGATTTCCTAGCTAAAATCTGACTCTATTCTTGCTCAAAACCAGGATAGACTATATCCTTAAATGTGAACAAGTACCTTTTCATTCCTTATACCTCCTTCCTCTCCCTTCTTCACTTGCTTCCCTACTTCTATCAAATTCTCTTCCCTGACTTTCTCTCCAAATATACCACAGGCTTGTTTTTCTCCTCACTTCATATTGCAATGCCTGTCTGTATTAGACTACTGTACCTTTAATTTCTCTACAAAATGTCTAAAAGTTCTCTAACTATTAAATGATTGTCATATTACCGTTCATAAAGGATCCAAGCAACAACCTGCTCACCAGTCCACAGGACATCAAAGGCAGATGGAAGGAATATTTCCAGCAGTTATGAAGAAAACTCCACAAAAGCTGAACTGCCCCAGAAACAGCCTACAGTGAGAGAAGAGGACCCTCCCCTGAGAAGAAGCAAGAATAGCACTAAGGAAAATGAAATCAGGGAAAGCAGCAGGCTCAGATGAGGTCACAGCAGACATGATAAAGATGTTGGGTGAGACAGGGGAGAAATGGCTCATGAGGGTACTCATAGTGTGGAGAGAAAGGCATATCCCAGATGACTGGAGAATAAGCAAACTTATGCTAGTGCACTAGAACAAAGGGGACATCCACAAGTGTGGGCAGTACAGAAGCGTCAGACTCCTATCAGCCAGGGAAGTAAATAGTGTGGGAAGAAATAGCCAGGGAATTGTTATCACTAGGCTTATATAGGCCCTAGGGCTGATAGCCTAGTACCAACCTATGAACCTATGCATGAAAGTTTGGGAGAGGGTAATTGATAAATGGATATGCAGAGTAGTAGAATGTCAAATGGGGGATGAGCAGTTTGGACTCGGATCAGGATGCAGCACAACTGACCTGATGTTTGCAGTGAGACAGATAGTTGAGAAGAAACTAGAGATGAGCAAATAGTCCAACTAGGCATTCCTAGACTTGGAGAAGGCATATGACAAGGTCCCAAGAAAGCTGATCTGGGCAGTACTATGGTGGTTCAACGTCCCAGAAACATTGGTAGAATTAGTGCAGGCTATGTATAAGGACCCAATAACTCAAGTACGAACAGTGTTTGGCCTCGCAGAGAGGTTCCCAGTGGGAGTGGGTGCACACCAGGGTTCAGCTTTGAACTCACTGCTGTTCATACTGGTGAGGGACTACATTAAAAAACAGGTTGGAGGGGACTGATCAACAATGTTACTGTATGCAGATGGTGTGGCATTACAGGCAGACTCTAAGCAATAACTTCAGCAAAGGATAGGGGAATGGAATGCAAAACTGAAGGCATATTGCGGAAATCAGAAGAAGGTGAGAATAGAGATAGTGGAACTTGTAAATACCTTCAAATATCCTGGAGGGGTGGTTTTGGAGAAGGGAAGCCTGAAAGAAGAGGTCAAAGCTAGAATCAGAGGGACTGCAACCAAATGGCACAGAGTCTCAAGTGTAGTCCATGACAGAAAAATGCCAAAGAAGCTGAAAAGTAAGGTGTACAAGACAGTGGTGCAACCAGTATGGTACAGAAACATGGGCAGTAAAAAGAGAGCAGATGAAGAAGCTAGAGGTGATGGAAATGAAGTGCCTGAGAAGGGTGAAGGGGTGCACACTGTGGGACAGATTAAGAAATAAGGACATAACAGATGAAGCCAAAGTGGCTCCAAATGCAGAAAAAAAAATCAGAGAGAACAGATTACAGAGGATCAGACACATGCAGAAAAGCAGAAGACAGTCTGGTGAAGAAGATTTGGGACAGACAGGAAGAGGGTAAGAGGAAATGAGGTCATCCAGCAAAGAGGTGGATGGATTGTGTGAAAGAAGATCTGCGACAGTCAGGCATGAGTGTTGAAGAAGGCAGGAGTATGGAACTGAATCGAGAGAGATGGCAAAATTAACACAATACCCCAACCTCATGTAAAAAATGGGAAAAAGGGAATGATGATGATAATGATGATATAACTTGTATTGATTCTTAACCAATGATTTTATATTGTGTCTAATTAGTTATAAATATTTAAAATGCAGATGTCTGTGTTTTATTTTTGACGATGGTACAATTATTGTTCTTAAAATGTTTTGTAATAATTTGGTGCTTTTTTTTCCCGGTCCTCCACTGAAAATGGACTTCTACCCAGTCAGACTTTCCTGATAAACTAATGTCAACACATACATAAATCAATAATAAGTAAGTGACCCACTGTACTGCCATTTGGTTCACAGATAGGATGTGGGGATCAAAGTAGGGACATTATCTTCACAGAGAGACCAGTAATCAGTGGAGTCCTCAAGGGTTCTGTGCTGGAACCTCTCGTTTGCATCTACTTTATTGAAGTAAAAGCCAATGTCATATAGCTCTGGCTGACTACATTTGCAGATGACTGTAACCTATGAGCAGTAACTGAATCCTCATATCACTTAGCCATCTGCAGGAAGGTTTATCCCAAATAAATAACTAGTGCCAAATACATGGACTGAATCCAAATGCCAAAAAATGCATTATTGTGGAAAGTTATCTACCCTGGAGAACTACCACATTGACAATATGTCCACAACAGTTGACCCAGTTGTTTGGGATTGGAGAATTTATGTGGACAGTGACCTAACTTTCAACCAAGATGTGTCCATTGTCATAAGAAATTGGGATTTCTTTAGATGTAGCATTCTAACAGAGCTGGGTCAGACATGTCTTTATAAGCTAAGCAGATATTGCCTCTAAGTAAGCGATATGAGACAGAAAATAGTTGGAGTTTTTTGAGTCTGTCCGTATAGGACAACTGTTTAAGGCCTAGGATCATCTTTGTGAGGTACTTTTGGGGCCTCTCCAGTTGTTGCAGGTGTCTAGTGAGGTACATGCCAAATGCAGCATTGTATGCAATGACTGGCCTAATGAGGGAAGAGTAGAGGGAGACAATGACCTCTTTCTTCCTGGATGCAAAACCCTTAGTAATGAGATGTGCCACATAGAAGGACTTTCTGACTACAGTGGCAATGTGGTGGTCAAAAGAGTGGTTGCTGTCAACCTGTGTTCCCAGATCTCTTATAACACCTTCTGTGTTCAGTGGACTACCATCGATGTGGTAATTCATGGGAACCAAGTTTTTCCCAAGGGGAATGACAACACATTTTCTGGCATTGAGCTTAAGGCCGTGGTTCTGACACCAGTTGATGGTCTCAGTGAGGCCTTTCTGCAGGATGTCAACATCACTTGGGGAGTTAATAATTGCTCCCAACTTTAAATCGTCTGTGAACTTTGTCAGCCAGAGTCGCTTCATGTTGGTCTGGACTTCAGAGAAGTAGATAGCAAGCAGGAGACGACCCAGGACCAAACCTGTAGGACTCCACTCATGACTGGTCAGCAGTCTGACTTGGAGTCAGCTACTTTCACACTGGGTTCTATCTGTGAGCCAGTTTGCAACCTACATAGTGATGTAGGGGTTGATGCCTAGCTTAGTGAGGTTTTCTGTGATTCCTGAGTGAGGAATGGCATCAAAGGACTTGGCCAAATCAAGGTATGAACCACCTTGCCTTCATCCACAACTCTGGTCACTGACTCAAAGAAGTCAACCAGGTTGAGCAGGCATGATCTGCCCTTCACAAAACCAAATTGTGTGGGATCCAGAGTTTGGAAATTCCTTATATCCTTGTTTATTAGGTCTATGATGATACGTTACATAGCTTTGCCTATCAGACTCATCAGACTAATGGGGTTATAAATCCCAGGGTCTGCAGTCACTCCTCCTTTGTGGAGAGGGATAACTATAGCAATGCAACATTTGGTAGGGACAAAGCCTGAGGTGAGGCTGTGATTGAACAGGGCACACAGGTGAGGTGCCAGTTCACTCAAAGGTTCATGTGGAACACAGCCAGGGATATTGTCAGATCCCACAGAAGCTGTATTCTTGGCCTTGGACAGTGCTGTCTTACCCTGTGCAGCAGTAAGACTGGCAATCTACTGGTATTGTGATTGGTCCTTTGGGGGGGGGGGAGTTGGCACCGAATCTGTCGGCTAGTATATTGGCAATATCTGTTGGCTTGGCATAGCAGGCACCATTGTGCAGTAGCTCAGAGCAAATGTGGGTATTGCTGTGGAGAATCTTTACATAACTGTAGAAGGCCTTGTGGTTGTCTTTACTATCTGCTACAATTCTGTTTTCATAGCCAGCTTTAGAGGATTTGATGAGGGATCACAACTTTTTGCTGAGGGTGATAAGGCAGTTTTTCCAATCTTGGGACTTCACCTTATACCACACCAGTTTCTTCCTTCTGTTGTAGAGTTTGTTTATGGCAGGGGACCACCAGATTGGCTTCCTTTTTTTGGAGGAGAGCATCTTGGTTCTATTGGGTATGGCGAGATCCATGCATTTGTGTACGTGTTCGTACAGTGCATTGGTGTATGATTTGGTGATCATGCAACTATTCTCCATTTGTATGGGTGCTATGAAATTAGCTACCTCTGTTTTAGGAGCCCAAAGAATGAGCTGGTCCAGGGCATTGGAATTAATGAATTCCAGGAAATGTTGGGGAAGTGTATTGGTACATGGGTAGTTTTCCCAGTTAATGGAGAGGTAGTTGAAGTCGCTCAGTATGAGAGTGTTAGGTTCCAACCTAATACTCATACTGAGCAACTTCAACTACCTCTCCACCCTAATATTCTCCAGGGTGCTTAGGAATCTGGATTGTGAGTCTTGGGACATGGTTGGAGACCTATAGCAGACTACAGCCTGAATCACTGTCTTACCCAATGTTAGCTGCACCTGAAGTATCTCTGATGTATTATGTTGGGCTACCAGTCTGGAGGTGTGCACATCCTTTATAAATATGGAAACACCATCGCCTTTGGAGCTTCGGTCCAAGTTCTTGAGCCGAAAGGTGTAGAATGAGTTATAGCCTGGTAGTGCAGGGGTGCTTTCTGCTGCTTTGAACTAGATCTCTGCTACAGCACAAATGTCGATGTTCTCCATTTTAAGGAGTGTTTTGAGTGAGTACATTTTGAGATTTAGAGTTCTAGCATTTAGCAGCATGACCCTAAGACTGCATTTGTTTGTAGCTATTACAGTGGTAATTTGGTCTTTGGAACACAGCCTAAAACAGGTACTATAGGGGGTGGCAGGAGCCTTGGCCAGTATCCGTAAGCCCGGGGTGACAGACGCAGGCCATCTCTGGCAAAGCATCGAGGTCTGTCTATCATGTCATCCCAGGCAGACAGATACTGGATTCCCTTGCAATGACACCAGAAACTTAGCCAAATGTTGAAATCAATCATTTTCTGCTTGTACTGTGCTATCATTCTGCATGATGGTAGGATGCTGTTCAGGGCTAGGGTCATACCCATAATCCAAGAGCTCCTCCATGTCTCTTTTCATGTAGTCCAGACGTACAATGGCAGAGTCATATTTGTACCTGTTGTTGAGGGATCTGAGTGCGTGCATTATGTGGTGGATCCTGGCACCTGACAGGCATGTAACTGTTACCTTCTCCTTATTCAACCTAGTGAGTGGTACATCAGTGTACCTCACTATTCAGTCACCTATGACTAGTGTGTTGGGCATGCTATTTTGCCTTAGGGGCTTTGGTTGAGTGGCACATGGTTTAGGAGAGCTATGTGTGTCGTGATTAGTGTTGTGGTGGTCAAGTGCGTTTTTGCCTTGGAGGTCTCTGCTGCTTGGGTAGATTTTTATTGAGAGCCTCCATGAAGGTGGGTGTGTGGTTTGTGTTTTTATGTGAAGGCAGTGCTGGTGTGTGTTCTGGAGGGCTAATTGTTCCATGTGGTGTGGTGCAAGTGTTGACCTTCTCCTCTTGACCAGCTATTCCGGTCTTGGCTGGAGAGTGCATGGCTTCCATTTTGGATATATAAGTGCATCCCTCACAAGTCTGAGTGTTGGAAGGTAAGAGGAGAGGGTTGTCTGTGTACACGAGGCAGTTGCTACATTGCCTCAGGATGTACATGCATCCATTCATTCTTTGTCAGGAAGAAGCACTTTACTGATATATTTGTTGTTTCACTCCATGGGAACATTATCCTGATTTAAACTTTTGCATGTAGAATTTGGAAAAGAAAAGAAGGAAGCAAGTAACAGGTGTACATGCAGAAGGCAATTAAATAAGATGTGCATTTTTTTTTTACTTTTTAATTAAAAAGTAAATGTTGTGGCAGCCCACCTGGCCAGCAGGCTCCCTCCCAGCCACTGGGACCTAGGTGACTAACTAGGTTACCTAGTGCTGGATCCAGCTCTGCTCACAGAGATACCTAACAAATAGGATGCAAGATCTAAACAATATATCCTACATGGATAGACTCAAAGCCCTGTCACTATACTTAGTATCCTACAAACTGTTTCTGGCATACGGGTCTATATTAGATAATCGAAAGTTTGAAAGTTCGACTCTCATATGGTCAATACCATATGATCAAACTTTCAAAAGTCGGAATATCTAACAAAAAAAATAAAGTACACAAAACACCTACCTGAAGGTTTTAAGCCCCCCCCCCCCATTCTTTAAATATACTAACTCCGAGATCACACTACAGTGCTGAAAAAGGGAAATGTTCACTTACGGAGATCTCGTTACAACGTTTGAACATTCAAAAATCGAATCATATGGTGTCGACCATATGAGATTCGGAATTTTGAATGTTTGAACATTCAGTACAGACCCCTGGCATACAAGGCATCCTGTGATCCAATAGTAATGGATTTACTACACATCAGCAGTCAAATGGCATTAGAAATACTCCATCTAGGGATTTGAACCTCTTCTGCAACATCAACAGAATTGTTTGGAGGGACAGGAGGATATCACTGCTGTGGAACAGATTTCCCATTGACATTAAACAAACTCATCCCTATGCATATTCAAGCACAACTTAGATCTGCAGATGGATAGCACAAAATTTACTCCAGGACTGACCATATACTACTAATGGACAGAGGTGGCTCCTAAATGCTTTATCCCCTGCATGGGTCCCCTCAACTTATCTATGGTATGATTCTAGTTATTCTCATTAGGAGTAATATATGATTGTCAACTATGGAATGGGCAAGGCCAGTCTCTAACCAAATATGACAGGTTAATTTGAGCAAAAAAATGGACATTGTCTGGACTTAAAATGGCAGCTAGCTTAGTACATACCTATGACCCTACATATTAAAAGTGTGATGTCATGCTGTGGCTAAACAAGTAAGATCATCCCCAAAATACTTTTTATGTCTCTCTACTTAGCATTACTTCTTCTTCTTTCGGCTTTTTCCCAGTTAGGAGTCGCCACAGTGGATCACCTGTCCGCTCATGATTGGCAGTGAAGTTTTATGGTGTCGAGTTGCCAGCTCGGTGCCCAACCTTCCACAGAAGGCACACACATGCACGCACTCACACCTAGGGCCAATTTAGAGTGTCCAATCCACCTACAGCATGTCTTTGGGATGTGAGAGGAAACCGAAGCACCCGGAGGAAACCCACGCGACCACAGGGAGGACATGCAGACTCCGCACAGAAGGCACCCCAGCCAAAGATCGAACTGGAGAACCTTTTGCTGTGAGGTGGTCTACTTAGCATTACTGTATAACTGATATTAAGGATTTAATAACTGTTACTTCAAGAAATCGGATAAAGCTACAATACATTATTAATTTGTGAACTATTACCATACTGTTATCATGTAAATATGGAGCATTCTCCCTTTTCACAGTCATCTCTTCTCTGTCTTGTCACTTTTTTGCTTCATCTAGCCAAAATAGGAACAGTACCCCTTCTCTTTCAGTTTGTAATTGTACATATGCTTCTTGAAAATACAGATGTGCAAAAACTTACAATAACATTAGATGCCCTTCTTTTCACTGTTGCAGTATTCATCACTTCTGGGATCTCTTGCCAAGGATAGCCCAATGTCCAGCCAGTATACCAAAGCCTTAATTACCTAGGCGCATTGTTCATCAGATGTATACTCCCATGCATGCATAGGGTGTAAAGGTGTCATGCAAACTCTTGCAACCCAGAACTGAAGTGCCCCAGAACCAGGATTGTGAAAAAAAGAACATGTACATCCAGAAAAAGAAAGGAAGAGGATAACCTCTCATCCAGAAGCAAAATACCACCCAAGAACAAGAAGAAAAAAGAACGGGGGGTAGGAAGGAGGGAGTAAATACTGTGACAGTGAAAAGAAGGACATCTACAGTTATTGTAAGACTTTACACAACTGTACTATATCCTTCTATATCACTTTTACAGTATTCATCACTTCTGGCAGAGTACAAAAGCTACTGAGAAGGTAGGGAGGAAGACAGCAAGGTGTAGCCCTCCACAAATCCATGAAGAATAGCCTTGGCAAAACATGTCCTGGCTCAGAAAATGACGTCCAATTTGCAATGCTTGCGAATGTGTGAAGCAAGACTGAGTAGCTGCTTCAAGGATGGGATTAGTACCCAAAACCTTAAGGAAAGCCCCTATGGAAGCCACTGCTCTAGCAGAATGAGCCCTAACAAAAGCAGACAATTGTTTGCCATGAAAATAAAAATAAATGGCCTTATAAATCCAGATGGCATGCTTAGAAACTACCAAACCCAATAACCTGGTATGAAAAGAAACAAAAAAAGTTGATCAGATTGATCAGAATCAGAAATACTTATCCCACAGGAAGTTGCTTATGTTACAACTGCACAGACAAACATAGACACAATGCAGACCAAACAAAAGTTACATAATTAGATACAACAGATACTATACTCACTTATATTACCCTACATATGTAACAGCAACGCCTGGCATAGGTACTCTGTTGATAACAGCCAAATTACTAGATGAGTCTGATACCACATATGGTAGTGACATGAAAGAGGGAGCCTTTCATGTTAATTACCACTCGCACTAAAATATGGGTATTGCACGTTACAATATTTTAACTAAGGTATAGCGTGATGCACAAAGGATAATTGCATTGATGTGTATTGCACTGAAAACAGAGATAAAAGAGAGATAAAAAGGATGGGGGGGGGGAGAAAAACATGGTAAGAGTTTAACATTGCACTATGTGGTCTCCTTCAATAGTGGGGATGGTTCTATGATGGTAAGAGGCATTGTAGAGTCTGATGGCTGTGGACAGGAAGGATTTCCTGTGACATTCAGTGGAGCACTTTATGCTCATCACTCTCCTGTTAAAGGAATTTCTCTGTCCATCCATCACTATGTTGAGTGGGTGGTCAGTATTTTCCTTGATGGACTTTAGTTGCACTAACGTTCTTCTCTCAGCTACGGTTTCGAGGGTGTTCAGTTCTTCTCCAACTACTGAGCTAGCCTTCTTTATCAATTTATTGAGTCTGTTTGCCTCAGCCTTCTTTAAACTATTACCCTAGCATGTCACTGCAAAGAAGACAGCACTGGCCACAACAGTCTCATAGAACAACCTCAGTATGGTTTTGCCGACTCCAAAGGATCTCAGTCTTTGTAGTAAGTGTAGCCTACTCTGACCCTTTTTGTATGCCACCTACAAGTTTTTGGATCAGTCCAGCTTACTGTTCAGGCACACCCACAATATCTGTAGTCCTGAACAATCTCCACTTCAACCCCCCTAACTGAGAGGTCATTGGGGGACGAGATTGTGATCTCGCTGGATCTACTACCAGCTCCTTTGTTTTACTGATATTCAACTGCAACTGATTAATCTCACACCAGCTCACAAAGCTGTCCATCACCCTCATGTATTCCTCCTTGTCTCCATGCCTGATACTTCCTACTATGACTGAGTCATCCGAGAATTTTTGCAGGTGACAGCATTCAGTGTTATAGCTGAAGTCTGCGGTAAATAGAGTGAAAAGGAAAGGTGATAAAATTGTCCCCTGTGGTGCTCCAGTGCTACATAGCACTGTGTCAAACACGCAGCCCTACAGTCTCACATACTGGGGCTTATAGGTCAGATAACCCAGGATCCATGAAACTAAGGGAGCATCTACATTCTTCACTGACAGCGTACTTTCTAGTCTCTCTGGTTGGATGGTGTTAAAAGCACTTGAGAAGTTGAAGAACATGATTCTGAAGGGTTCTCCTGGTTTGTCCAAATGACTGTATGCTCAAAGTGTAAGGTGGATAATGGCATCTTAGACCCCTATCCTCTCCTGATATGCCAATTCAAGGGGGTATAGTTCTGACATGACCTTGGGGCAAAGTACTTCCAAGAACAGCCTCTCAAGGACTTTTATGCACTGTGACGTGAGTGCTACAGGCCTGCAATCTGAAGTATCCCCCGAATGTGCCTTCTTTGACACCAGAATCAGGCAGGGTGTTTTCCACAACACGGGTACCCTATGGGTACTAAGGGTCAAGATGAAGATCCTGAGTAGCACCCATCCAAGCTGCAAGGCACAGGTCTTCAGCACCTGTGGGCTAATCCCAACAGGCTCCATTGTTTTTGTAGAGCAAAGCTTTCTTAGTTCTCTGATCACCTCGTCTTCTGATAGGATGATAGTCAAACTGCTAGCCTCTGCTTTGCCAGCCGAGATGGGAGTGTGGATGGATTTTGTTTGTGCCATGTGGTCTGGATGTGAGTTTGTAGAGACTGGGGGTGCAGGCAGACAAGGTATGCATTTTGTATCTAGGAGGGTATCTTCCCTTTGCATGTGGGGACCACATTGCATGTTTGGTCTGATGCATGTTATCAAACCTATTAAAGAATATGTTAAACTCATTGGGTCTCTCTTTACTCACCTCTGTTACATGGCTGCCAGACTTATAGCCAGCAATGGTCTTCATCTCCATCTATACTTCTTTGCTGTTGCACTGTTGCATTTTTTTTCTTCTAACTTCCTCCTATACCTGTCCTTTAATCTTCTCAGCCAGCTGTTTCTGTGCCCTTTTCACTGCAACCCTGTCTCCAGACCTGAATGCTCTCTTTTTCTCATTTAGGAGGGCTTTGCTATCCTTGGTGATCCATGGATTGTTGTTTGAAAAGCAGTGTATAGATTTTATGGGTACAGTGGTTTCCACAAAGAAGTTGAATCATTCAGTGACACAGTCAGTGAGGATATTGATGTCCTCCCCGTGAGGCTCACAGAGGGTATCCCAAACAAAGGCCTTTCTTTGTTTTGTCTAAATAATACCTGAGGTATCTATGCAAGTCGAAGGTATGATTAACCTTCTCAATAGCAGACTGTGGATAAGGAAAAAAATAAGGAAGCTGGATGGTGATTAAGGGACAGCTCATTAACCACCTGTTTCCATGAAAAAAACAAAAAAGGATGGTCCATCATCAAGGCCTAGATTTCAGATATCCTTCCAACACAGATTAAAGCAACCAATAAAACAGTCTTCAAGATGCAATGCTGCAAAGAGGAAGAGATAGCAGGCTCAAAAGAAGCCTATGTGAATTTTTAATGACAAAATTAAGATCCCAAGAAAGCAGAATGGACTTTCTTAGGGGTCAGATATGCAGGATACCTTTTAGAAACTGCTTGACCTCATATCTAGAAGCCAAAGGAGGAGTAAGTGGCAGACAGGCTGAAATGGATGACATGGGATTTCATTGAAGAATATGCCAAGCCAGCATACAGCTCACACAGACAGAAAAGAAACAAGAGGACCCCCACTGAAAAGCAGTCTTGGCAACGTTTCAGACTGGCCTCCTGCAGGACCCTAAGCATGTCCTTAGAAAACTGGTGGCAGAAAGGAGTCAAAACCCTATCACCCAATGTGTCAGTGGAAGAGCAGGCAAGTTAAGGTGGAGGAGAGATTTGTTGTCCTGCGTGAGAAGGTCCATGCGGTGAGGTAACTTGTAATGACTGCCCCTGGCCAGATGGAATAAGAGGGCGAACCAGTGCTGTCTGGGCCAAAAGACAGTCACCAACAAGATTTTCAGAGTGTCCTCCTTTATCTTGTAAAGGACCTTGGAAAGAAGAGGAAGGGGAGGCAAGGCATAAAGGAACATTCCCTTCCCAAAAAAAGACATGGCATCCACTTTCCAAGCCAAAGTAATTGGAACTCTGAAACAGAACTGAGGAAGTTTATTTTCAGAGGGGACTCAAAGAGATCCACTTGAGGAGTATCCCACAGATGAACTATCTCCAGAAATACATCTCTGTGATGCATCCATTCCAGAGGCTGACTCCTGGACCTGCTAAGAGAATCTACACAAGACTGCTCTCTGAAGGAATGCAGACTGGCTGTATGGTCAAGTGCAAATTGATGGCTATTTCTCAGACTTGAAGGGCTAGCCTGCAAAGAAGGTAAGGCCTTGTGCCATCTTGCTTTTTGATGTAACACATGACTGTGGTGCTGTCTGTAAAAACCTTCAAGGGACCTGGCACTCAGAGTGAGCGGAAAGCTTGAAGTCCCAAAATGAGAGCCCTCATTTCCTTGATGTTGATGTGATTTACCCTGTCTTGAGGGGACCAAAGGCCTTGAACCTTTAGGATACCTGAAGCGGCTCCCCACCCCTGGTCTGATGTGTCCATGAAGAGTTCCTAGGACAGATAGGACAAAGAAAGCAGGGGAAGAAACTAATTTGTGATAGACAGAGAACCTGCGTGATCCTGAGATGGAGTCAACACTGACTTCTGCCAGTTGACAGTGAACCCCAGGCTGTTGAGTAGAAGCTGGGTAAACTAAAGATCCTACACTAAGCTTGGTTTGGTAAGGGGCCTGAAGCAAGAGGTCATCCAGATAGGGAAATACCTGAAGCCTGCAAAAGGTGAACAGTAGAGCTAGCCATTTGGTGAGTACCCTTGGGACCATAGAAAGCCCAATGGGCAAAACACATAATTAAAAATGACAAGAAACAGATAAATGCAAAAATTTCCTGAATAAAGGGTGGGTAGGGATATGAGCGCAGACGTCCTTTAGGTCCACAGAAACTATGAAGGCCAAAGGAAGCAGCAGGGGAAATAGAGTCTAAAGTGAAAGCATTCAGAAGGATGGCACTATAAGAAAAGTGTTCAAAAAGGAAAGATCCAGGACAGGTCTCCAAGACCTCTCTCTCTCCCGAGGACCAGAAACATTTTGGAATAAAACTCTAGACCTCTCTTGGTCTGAGGAACAAGTTGAATGGTACCCTGGTCTAACAGACCCTGCAGTACTCCTGAAGAATGAGGGAGTTGTTCTGCAAGAGGTTGCAGGATACTGGAGAAGGCATGAAGGGTTTCCGGGCCATAAAGTAACCCTATCTGATAATGGAGAGAACTCAAGAGTCTGTGGTGATTTTTTTTGCCAGAATGGGGGAGACAGAGAAAGATTGAGGGATAAGGGAACTTAGCCAAGAAGAAGGCAGGGCAGAAAGACAGATGGCTACAGACTTGTCAGAAAGGTACTGCTTTGGGATCTAGGTGTTTGAGTAAACTTATCAGAAAATACATGCCTATTAAAACAGAGTTAGAAGGTCACACTGAAAAACCAATCAGAAAAAACTAAATGAAAACTCCAGCCAAGCTAGAACTTCCAATGAATGACCTCCCAAACCTCCTGTAACAGAGGCACATGGGATATATGCAAATATCTCTTATGAACATCAGGTGTTTCAGCTATATGGCGATTCTGATTGCCGTTGACTTTTACATTTGAAGTAATTTTAATGGACAATTTCAAGCCATGGATATGCATATTTCGGCTTTGTTATGACCTCATCAGCATACCATAAGCAAAGTGTTTGACTAAGCATAAGAAACACAGGGTTGTTATACAAAGCTGATGTCCATTATCATTAGGGTGACTGCAAATTATCCCAAATAACAAATGAAAACAGAGTTAGAAGGTCAAACTGAAAAAATCAGAAAAAAATAAATGAAAACTCCAGTCAATCAGAATCGCCATATAGCTGAAACACCTGATGTTCATAAGGGTCATTTGCATATATCCCATGTGCCTCTGTTACAGGAGGTTTGGGAGGTCACTCATTGAAAGTTCTAGCTAGTAGCAAAGGAAGGACAGCAGAAGGTTTAGGAAAGTTCAATTGTAATAACTCATAATACTTTTTCTGAGATGTCAGACACCTGAGAGCAATCACTCTGAAAAATGCCCATCATACACAGGACCATGTCTCCAAAGAAGAGTTCCTCCAAAGGAGAATCAGGACTGAGAGGTTCTTCTACCTCTACCATAGTAGTTTAAAGGAGAAGACAACCGAAAGGAGTAGGCTAAAGAGTCGGCATTAGAGGTAAAGTCTTCATCCAAGGACTCTTGCCCAATTGAGGAAGAGGACCAAGGGGAGGGTGTGCAGGAACTGAAACCCACTGAGGCAGCTTCAGTGCCATCAAAGCCATTCCCTTTGTAGATCACTGGCAGCAGACACCACATGTTTAGTTTTTTTTATCTTTTCTTCAGTGGAACATCCACCTTGGCCAAATGTGGTGCTTCGGACCCCTGCCTGGATTCAATCAAGGTACCTGGCATCTCTTCCCTAACAAGGATCTGAGGAATCCTTTTCAGACCTTTAGAGATAACCAGTCATGGTTCCCCCTCAACATCCCTGGCTGATGTTTGCAAAGCCTCCACAGACTGAGAGAAGCAGGTTCCATGCCGGCCTCCTAGAAGGAAGTGGCAGAAGAAACCAAAGATAACACTGGACTGTTCTCCAGGTTTTCATGTACCTCAAGAGGTGGAGGATGGACAGCAGCAGGCTCAGGCCTAGATTTCTTGGCCTTCTTCTTGTTGAGCAGCTATGCCTCAGGGCAAGCAGATTCTGCTATGGTACCTTGGGCCAACATCTTGAGATGTTGGTTCTCAAGATTAATGGAAAGGGGATGAAAGACGCCTTAGGAACAAAAGCCTGACAGAACAATGAATGTGGTCACAAGACACTCCAAGCAAAACAGGCAACTATCATGGTAGTTCTTATGTAGAATCTGCCTCTCACACTGACATTTTCCTTTCTTGAATGACATGTAAGCCACTGAAAAATATAAGAAAAAAAACGGGTACTTATCTTCAAGACGTAGGCTTAGTATAACCAGCAAAGTGAAAGATGTTCAGACAGACCTACGATAATGGTGTCTGGACTGACAGCAACAAAGTCCTGGGTTAGGAGTATTAGGAGTATGCACTTCACTTTTGCAGGGAGCATACATCTGATACACAATGCTACTAGGTAATTAAGGCTTTGGTATACTGGCCAGATGTTGGGCTATCCTTGGCAGGAGATCCCAGAGGTGAATACTGCAACAGTAATATGGAAGGGCTTCTACTATACCTCATATTCAACAACATAAATTCTTATTTCTGTAGTGTATAAGTTATCAGATTATATGGTGTTGTATTTTACACAGGTCTGTATAATTTCTCTTTCATACCCAGCCTAAGTGGAATTTCACACCTCCTGGCACTTGAAGAGTTCCTGCCTAAACAGCCTTCGACTGACCTAAAATTCTGAGAATGAACTTTTCCAATGAAGCTGTAAACAATCATATATATGTATCTCAAAAATTGATAAAAGTTACAAAAAAAGTTAAAATATGAAAGTTATTCAGCACACACTCCTCTACACAATGAGGATATTAATCTGTCAGACATTTTTGAACATATATATTTACTTATTATAATTAAGCAAACAAGTACTAATATCTCTATAACCATAGTAGACACACCACAATTATCAGTATGACTTTTGTTTGGGTAGATGTGATCTTCATTTTTCTGAGAACTAGATTTATGATAGCACTCCATTTTTGAGATATTTTCATAATTTAGTATGCATATCTGAATATTAATGGACAAATAAATGTAAATATCTGACATGCAGTGCTGGTTAAACACCCATTATCAGTGCAGATTTCTAAAGCATTGTGCTTACTTTCATTTGATATCATGGAGTCTCATGTAAGCACCCCCTGTTGAAGTTCTTAATATAATTATGAACATATGCATAATAATTTCAGGAAAAAAAACTAAATGTGTGTGTTACCAAGGACATTATTGGTGTAAGGAGCCATTCATGTGCCCCCTGGTGACTGGGCATGTGACATAGTGACTCTCAAACCATCCAAGTTGTGGATAGTAGTGGATAGTGCTGTAAATATGCTCAAAAATATGATAATTATGCCAATATGCATATTTTATTACTGAACAAGTTTGAATAATTGCAAGTTGTAGTATTGCAGCATTATGTAAGCTTTCAATTGGTATCAATGAAGTACAATGTATTTACCTCATGAATCAAATTATTATCATTATTGACATATTCCATATATTCATAATAGTTCCAGCCAGAAGTTCATAATTTTTATGTTACCAAGTACCCAATTCGTCAGAAGAGCCATTCATAACTTTTCTTGTAAATAGGCATGCGAAATATTAAATCTCAATCCATCCAAGTGTACAATGCCAGAGGTATGTGCAGAAATATCATTATGCTAATATGCATATTTTAATACTGAACAAATTTGAATATCTGCCAAATGGTAGTACAGAGACACCTGGCATCTTTCATTCGATACTATGAAATCCATATAATCAATTTATGGTTAATGTTATTATTATAATTATTGACATGTGCCATACATTCATAATATTTCCAGCCCCAAACTCATTTTTGTGTTACCAGGTACCCCACTTATCTGATAATAAGTAAGATATATTCTTTCATGATTACTGAAGGTTTCCTTGACAAGTGCTTATAAAACACTGTTTGGCATATTCCAAGTAGTGTGTGACATTCAGACCAAGGGAGTGTCAACATGTATCAAGCAGTTTATTCAGATGTAGTAGAACTTTCCTGGAGTTTTCAAGGATGCCTCCATTCAAGATCAGCAGTGCATATACATATGATAACAAATAACTTTAATTCCGTGCATTTACCACATCACAATTACTGCCAACAGTATAAGAGACATACAGAAAAATGAGAAATATAGTGCACTACTTACGTTGGTCAAACACTACTTAATACAGCAGAGTACTGATAAATAGTACTTTATCTACCCAGTTCAACCACCAAACAGTCCTAATTATTTTAATCTCCATCACCCCTATGTAGTAAGAACAAAGTAAATCTGACAATTCCTGCTTCAAAAGTTGACATAATCTCACTACCAAGAGAACTTCTACAGCTGAATTTCACTCCAGTTGCGAAAGTACAAAAGGAGCAATACCTTAAGTTAAAACTTATGTAAGGCAGTTTCCAAGAATCAAATTAAGCTTAAAGAAATATCTTGTTTTCCCTCACTTCTGCATCAGCGTGTTCTGTACAGAAGTGTTGAATCTGATGGAGGGACACCCCAACCCCCACCCATAGGCCTTATAATGCGGAAGATGAAGCTAAATTAAAACTTTTGCACATTTCAGTCTAGTAGTGTAAAATTTCCCAATAAAAGCCCATGAAAATAAAACTAAATGCTGTGACTCACACCGAGTATTTAGAGTTCAAATATCCTGTCTTTGTATTTTTATTTATTTTGACATTTGTTAACCAGGATAAGTCCAACTGGGTGGAGATCTTTTTCAGCAGAGGCCTAGGGAGAAAAGTTCCAGTCACAAAAAATTAAACAGGAAGTCTGACACAAGGAAGTAAAGTTAGCAAAAAAAGTAAAATTATAACATATCAGGCTAAGTAAAACGCAAAAATAGTTGTAAGAATGCAAACAGTATGCTTTGAGTATATAAAACAGCATAACAATTATTTTCCCGTGACTGGTTAAGCAGATAATTATGTGAAAGAAAAAAGCAAATTTAGAATGGACAGAGTAGTTAGGGAAAGGGAAAGGACAAGGATGGTAGTGTAGATCAAAGAAATGGTGATTAGATCGAGGGATGGTGATAGGGATGAGGATGTAGGTAAGAGATGAAGTTGAAGGAAGTCAGCAGTACAGTAACACTGTCAAAGAGGGAAGAGAGGAGAGGTAAGTGATTGGTTAGATAGGATTAGAAGAGGGAAGAGAGGAATAGGTTAATGGAAGGTTAGGCAGGAGCATAGCAAAGAGTTAAGCAATCTTTCTCTTCATGCTTTTTAAATCTGACACTATTCAGGATGAATCTAATGGTTAGAGGAATTTTGTTCCAGGACACAGTCACTGTATAGCTGTATATGACCAAGGGATCTTTTAGGCTTGTAAATTTCTAACAGAAGTTGATCAGAGCTCCAGAGAGAGAGAGATTGGGTATATAGTAAGTGATGAGTGGAGCAATAGCTGGACAGGAACTGGGTTTATTAATAATGAAGAGAGTGAGGGGCAGTTGAAAGAGGTGGAGCTGTTGAGCCAATTTAATGTTTTTAGAGTTAGACAGCGGTGTGAGTTAGAGAGTTGTTTGGCAGCAAATCTGGCAATTTTGTTATAGCAGAGCTCCAGTTTTGTTTTAGGGTGGATTGTAGGTTGGTTAGAATAGGAGAGGCATAGAGTAGGCTGGGAAGAAGATAAGCATTAACAAGGGACAGTCCGGTACCAATGGTAAGGAATTTTTTGTTCTGTAGCACATAGCAGTTTTTGGTGATTTTTTTATACAGTTTTTAACATGTACATTATCATCAGTGATGACACCCAAGAGTTTGTGTGCCACTACTTCTATTAAGGTGTTATTGACAGATGTAATGGTATCCATAAACATTCTACCTAATTGATCGTTTTTGGTTGGAAACCTTCTGTGTGTGGGGGGGGGGTAACTGCATTGCATTGAAGTATCATGCAGTTCTGTTTGACATTCCTTCTCAAATCACATTTTGCTCCATCTCTATCAAACCCTACGTATTCTCCACACCACTATCACTGCTCAATACCTCACCTCATGTAAGTCACAATGTCAAGGTAATACTTCTACCCATCTCTGCTTAAAATGGCTCTGTCCTGGAACAAAATTCCTCTAACCATCAGATCTATCCCAAATAGTCTTTGGACTTCCAAGATGGTTGCACATTGAATAACAGTTTAATTCTGGCTCTCCCAGTGTGCAAACATAAACTTAGCAGAGAAGGACAGTGGATCTGGATTTCTGAGTAAATTTCAATAACTAACTTGTAAGTGCACTGACTGGATGCCAGGAAAAAAAGAAATAAAAAAGGACCTGAAGGAAAATCAGCTACACAAGGTGAGGAAAAAACAAATACTGACTGGAAAAAAGTACTGTAGCTCTTCAGCAAAAAGAAGTGCAAGCTCCAGATATGACTTCCAGTAACCTTGAGGAAAGTATAAAGCAATTGCATACAGACTTGACTAAAATAAATGAAACACTGATGGGGTATATCAACTCAAACAATAAAAGGCTGAAAAAAATGGAAGAACATTTAAACAGATACTCAGATGAGATGGTAAAACTTCAAAACTCAGATGTCTAAATGAAGAAAAGGCTGGCCAAATATGAGACTGCACAATAAGAGGTGTTTAAAAATAATAGAATTAGGGGGCAGAGCACATAGAGAAAACCTGAGAAGCTGGAAGGAATATACTGTATTATGTTCATGAAAGCACAAATAAGCAACTGGTCTGGTATTCCACAACAGGAATTGTTAACTGAAAGGGCACATCATGTGTGGACTCCAAACCTGGCTATGAGAAAACAACCTAGACCTTTAATAGTAAAAAAATGTAATCTTACCAGCAGAAGGATTTCAACAAAACTGTAGCAGAAGGGCAAAGTATTAAAAGTGGGAGACAGCAAAGTGTTTGTGGAGAATGACTACTCACTGTACACCAGGCAGAAGAGAAATAAATGTATTCCATTATATATGGAATGTCGAGAAGCAAGTGCGAGATTCAAACTGCTGTACCCTGCTGTCTTCAACATATTTTTCCCTGGAGGAACAAAAACATTTTTGATGAAGTACATGCTAAGAAAGAAATACAAAAGTTTGTCCAGCAAAGAGTGAGCTGTGAAACAGATATAGATTCTGCTTCTTGTTCTTCTGGTAATAAAGACCACAGACAGACTGTGCCAGTGAAATCTTTCCCTGGGTTTCAATGGAAAATGCTTGAGAGGGAAAAAAAAACAGGAGTTCATAGGTTCATAGGTTCATACTAGGCTATCTGCCCTAAGGCCTTTATAAGCCTAGCCCAAATTTTTGTGGCTTTCACCACCCCTTAAGTTAGAAAGGTACTGTGCCCATTAGTTTACCGTGCCTCTGTCCAGCAGTGACACTGAGGTGATCCCCGGGGTAAACCTGCAATCTCCCATCCATTGGTCAAGATTTCTCTTGAACAGGGCCAGCGAGGTGCTCTGCCTCACATGTACCGGGATTTTGTTCCACAGCATAGGGAGTCTCTGGGTGATGAATCTGTCCCTCCAGCACGTCCTATTTATAACTGTGTTAAGGTTTAAGTCTCTTCCTCTTGTATTTCTTGTGGATTTAGATTTTTTGAAGTGGAGCATGTCCATCAATTCCGGGTTTGACATGGCCTTGTATGTTAGGCATAGGTCACCTCTGAGCAGACGGTATGCGACCGAATAGAGCTTGAGTTCCTTCAGTCGGGCAGCATAAGACATATTTTTGAGACCCTTTATCCTTTTGGTGAGGAACTTTTGGGGCCTTTCCAATTGCTGCAGGTGTCGGGTAAGATACATTCTGAATGGGGCATTGTACTCAATCATTGGTCTGATGAGTGATGAGTACAGGGGAACAATGACCTCCCTTGATCTAGATGTGAATCCCTTCATGATCAGGTGGGCAATGTAGAAGGTTTTCCTAACTACCTTGGCAATGTGGGTGTCAAATGAAAGGTTACTGTCAACCTGGGTCCCCAGATCCCTGATAACCTCTTCTGTGCTTAGTGGATTGCCACCTATATGGTAGCTAGGGGTAACCTTGTTTTTCCCGAAGGGTATGACTATGCATTTTTTGGTGTTTAACTTTAGGCCATGGCTCTGGCACCAGTTATCCATTTCTATGAGACCCTTCTGGAGGATATCTGTGTCTGATGTGTTTTCAACTATGGCGCCCAGTTTGCAGTCATCTGCAAACTTAGTCAGCCATAATCCTCCTGTGTTTGCCTGTACTTCTGAGAAGTAGATGCCGAACAAGAGGGGGTCTAGGACTGAGCCCTGTGGGACACCACTTGTGACCGGCTTGGAGTCTGACATGGCACCAGCCACTGTGACCCTGTGGGTTCTGTCACTTAGCCAGTTTGCAACCCATCTTGTGACGTATGGGTTTACATTTAAGTTGGTGAGTTTTTCTATGATACCCGAGTGGGGTATTGTGTCGAAAGCTTTTGCAAGGTCAAGGTAGGCTGTGTGGACTGCCTTGCCCTCATCAATGGCCTTGGTGACTGTTTCAAAATAATCAACCAAGTTTAAAAGGCATGATCTGCCCTTGACAAAGCCAAACTGGGTTGGATCCAATGTCTCTAAGTCCCCTATGTCTTTATTTATGAGTTCCATTATGATCCTCTCCATAGCTTTGCAGACTAGGCTTGTCAAGCTGATGGGGCGGTAATTACCAGGGTCAGTGGAGGCACCACCTTTGTGAAGTGGGACCACAGTTGCCATACGCCACTCCTTGGGTACGTATCCTGAGGTGAGGCTAAGATTAAACAGCTGCCCTAACAGCGGGTTTAATTCCTCATTGAGTTCATGGAGCACACAACCAGGGACACCATCTGGTCCCATAGATGCTGTGTTTTTTGCCTTGGAGAGAGCAGTTTTCACCTGAGCATTTGAGATGTATGGGAGGCTACAATCCGCTGGGATAGATATCTCTCCTTTTGGGGGGGAGGGGGGGGGAATTTGCACTGAACCTGTCAGCCAGTATGTTGGCAATGTCTGTTGGTTCAGTGATTTTTACATCATTTTGAACTAATTCTGAGCATATCTGGGAGTTTCCTCCCAGGTTTCTAACATAGCTAAAAAAGGCCTTATGATTGTCTTTTGAGTCCTTAGTGACTTTTCTTTCAAAATTTGCCTTGGATGATTTTTATGAGAGATCGTAGTTTTTTACTTATAGTGATCAAGGGTGTCTTCCCTATTAAGGATTTTGCTCTATCTTGTAGTAGCTTTCTCCTTTTATTGTAGAGCTTGTTAATGGCTGGGGTCCACCAGACTGGGCGCTTGCCTTTGGTGCAAAGAGTCTTTGTTTTGTTTGGGATTGCCTGATCCATGCAGTCCTGGAGGTACTGATAGAAGGCATTTGTAAGTGATTCAGCTGTTTGGGTAATGGTTTCCGCTGGCTCGGGGGCCTTGAAGGAAACCACACCAGTCTTAAGAAGTGTGAAGTTGGCTTTTGAGAAGTTCTTCACTGTGGTCTTTTTATCTGGGGTGGGGGCGGGATGTGGACTTCCAGTGAGATTAGTTTATGATCTGATCTCACCAATGAGGGGTACACCTCTGGTGCTGAGCATTGTGTCCCCATGTTCGTGATGATGAGATCTAGTATGTTTTCTCCTCTTGTGAGGATGGTGACTAGTTGTTCCATGGCATTTGAGTTTATGAACTCCAGGAACCTTTGGGCTAGAGTGCTGGGGCTTGAGTAATGATCCCAGTCTATATTCGGGTAGTTGAAATCACCTAATATGATGGTGTTTGGAGATACATTTATCCCCTCGAGTGTTTTCAAGAAAGCTGTGTGATGTTCCTGAGTTTGAGAGGGTGGCCTGTAACATGCTACAAATTGCAGAGCAGTCTTTCCTACGGTTACTTGCACCTGGATGGTCTCTGATGCTTCATACGTTGCCACCAACCTGGAGGGGTGGGTATCCTTGATGAATATGGATACCCCCCTCCTTTCTTGGTGTGGTCTGGATTTTGGGGCCGGAACGCA
This sequence comes from Protopterus annectens, assembly GCF_019279795.1. Classification (NCBI taxonomy): domain Eukaryota; kingdom Metazoa; phylum Chordata; order Ceratodontiformes; family Protopteridae; genus Protopterus; species Protopterus annectens. The sequence continues at coordinate 953,944,413 of NC_056734.1, read as the reverse complement.
TGATATGAGGTAAAACCTGATAGTGCCGGGGTGCTCTCAGGAGCCTTGAACCAGGTTTCAGTCACAGCACAGACATCGATGTTCTCCATACTGAGAAGGGCTTAGAGTGCATGCATCTTGAGGTTTAGACTTCTGGCATTGAGCAGCATTACCCTTAGTTTATTTTCTTTTTTGTGTTCTAGGGAGGTAGGTTTAGAATTTGAGCCTTGCCTAAAAAAGGCACTATGAGGGTGGCAAGAGCCTTTGCCAATATCCGGAAGCCCAGGGGTGACAGGTGCAAGCCGTCCTTTGCGAAGCAGTGTGGCTTGTCCAACATGTCATCCCAGGCAGACAGACATTGGATCCCCTTTGAATGACACCAGAGATTAAGCCAATTATTAAAGCTGATAATCTTGTCTCTGTATTGTGGCATCATTCTTGGTGAAGGTAGGATACTGCTCAGGTTCAGGGTCATACCTGCCTGGGCTACATAATCAGAGAGCTCCTCTATGTCTCTTTTCATGTAGTCCAGGGAGGTACGTCTCAGGTCATTCACACCAGCATGGACAATGACTGAGTCATACTTGTATTTGCTGTTGAGTGACCTGAGTGCTTGCGTTATGTGGCGGATTCTAGCGCCCGACAGGCAGCTTACTGTGACCTTCTCCTTACTCAATCTGATGAGTGGGATGTCAGTGTGTCTGACTACGGAGTCACCTATGACAAGTGTGTCTGGCATTGTGTTTGGCCTTAAGGGCTGTGACTGTTTGGCACACTGACTTTGTGGTCTATGTGTTGCATGTGTTGTGTCATGAGGTGGCAGTTGTTTGGGTGTCTGCTTTGGTGGCCTCTGCTGTTTTGGTAGATTTTTGATCAGAGCCTCTGAGTATGTATTTGTGTGTTTATGTGTATGATTTGAAGTTGTGATAGTACTATGTGAGACTGGGTTTGTGGTGTGTGTGGTTTCCTTCTCCTCCTGTCTGGTCTTGCCAGTCTTATGTTGAGAGAGCTCGGCCTCCAGTTTGGCTATATAGCTGCATCTCTCACATGTATTTGTGTTTTGTGGGAGAAGGAGAGGGTTGTCTGTGTACATGAGGCAATTGTAACATTGCCTCAATATTCCCAGATTCACCAGCTGGGCAGGAGAGGACGCTAGCAACTGACCCCTCGACATGCTAGAAGGAGAGGACAAAGAACTTTCTGTTAATTGAGTTTGAAAAGACTTTGAGGGATGTGGGTGATTGAAAGAGGGGTTTTAGGCTGGTGGGGTACTATGTATAATAAAAAAGTGCTATATCAGAGTAGAAAGTACTTTAGGAGCAAGTGCAAGCTTCCCAGCTAGAGAATAGTCTCCTTAGGAATCAAGTAAAACTGGATCTTTCAGATAGAGAATAGGCTGTTTTGGTTAGAAGTAGAGTTCAAGAAGAGCTGTTCTAAGGGAAAAAATGAAGAGTTGACTTTAGGTAGCCTGAATAGTTTAACCCCAATTAACCGCCGCTGCTCTTGTGTGCTCCTGTGGCAACTCCATGCTAAATCGCGCTAAAGCACGCTTTAGCGTGCTTTATAGCAGGGGTTTGAAAAGAGCTGGGAATTGACCTAAAATGGCCAATGGACTACTAGTTTCTGGCTGATACCACTCCAAAATGGACAAATAGGCTGCTCAGTGCCTCCCACTCCCACTGGTAAACAAAGAAGCCTCCTTTCTTCCAAATAAGGATATGGAACAGTTACAGGAACCAAGACAAAGCCCAGAGATCAGCAAACTCTGATACTGGACTATTCTAGTTCAGTAAGGTGGGAAACAAGAGATATTTTTTTTTTCAGAAACAGAGAAGAAAAACAGTCAATAAATGCTTTAAATGCTATAAATCGGCTAGCACACTTGAGTGTGTAGCCTACAGATACAATTTGCAACAATTGGAAACTTAAAGTGCAAAAAACAGTTTAGACACAGTAAATCAGTTTAAATGCAGTAGCAAACAGGCAAAAATGCAGTTGCTAGATAGTAAACAGTAGAAAAGCCACAAAAATTATACTTATATCAAGAAAAGTCACTCTTTTGCTCTCTGCTGCTTGAATCACTCTGCAGGACACCACAAGGAGCTGTGCTGAGTTAATATCAAGCTAAAAAGGCGCGCTTTAGCGTGCTTTATAGCAGGGGGTTGAAAAGAGCTAGGAATTGACCCAAAATGGCCAATGGACTACTAGTTTCTGGCTGATACCACTCCAAAATGGACAAATAGGCTGCTCAGTGCTCGAGAGTGCAGTGGAGATGAAGCAGAAACAGGGTTTGGGAGTTGGAGATGAACAGGAATGGAACAAGAGAATCTCGAAATATTGGACTTTCTTAGACTTTGTTAAACTCATAGAGGGCTCTAAAGCATATGCCGTACTTCATGTCATGAATGTTTGGATAATAAAATCAGCGACTGGGAAACTGACAAATGTGGGATTACAAAGCAATAATTATATTTCTGAAATGTGACAGAAAAGAAAATCTGAAAATATTAGACTTTTTTGGACTTTTTAAATTTATAGGGGACTTTAAAGCATATACCCTACTTCATGTTGTTAATGATCAGAAAAATGCTAAGGAGAGGGAAAGAGAACGGAGAAAGTTAACTGGAAGTGAAACAAAATTGTTTCTATTTTGAAAGTGCATGGGTTTCTTTTCATGTTATAAAGTAAAGTTTTTTTCAGTTTTTTTAAGTGTAATGGGATACTAATGTAAATAGGGTCTCCTGTTTTTTTCTTTCTCCCTTCCTCTCTCTTTCTCCTTGTTCAATTTTAAAAGTGTAGGCACTGCAATGTAAACAAAAAAAATCTGGTTAAAAGAGCATGACAAAAGAAATGTGCTTTTTCTCATTCTTGCATAGGAGAATGACTGTGTTAAGGTCATTAGCTTTATCAAGCAACAAGTTCTAAGAGAAAGCAAGTAAATGGAAAATAATATTAAATATTATAAGGCTTTTTTTTCTAGTAAACAGAGATATGCTTGGCAGTTTTGTGTCTGGCTTTCATATCTCTAAAAGACAATTTAATAATGAGTAATGGCTTGGAGAAAATGTTTTCAATAGCATTCAAGTGTTTTCCCAGCTTAGAGAGTTATAAAGATAAGACAAACCCAGACAGCACTTAAAAAAAAACACTGGCTGTACCATATATCTTGGCATGGATAACCTTTCTATTAGGTTATCTCAACTATGTATGTGTGACTGTCAGTGTGGAACATTTGCCCCTGTTAAGAGGGTAAAATTTCAATATTTGAAGATGTACATAGTTTTGTGTGTTGTTATTGAGTTAATAGGTTTTGGGGGTTATTTGGATTGTGTTTATATTTTTGTTTGAAGGTTTTCAATAAAACAAAAAGTTCTGTAAGATGTGATATAGGCTCAGGGCCGGCTCATGCTATTGGACTGCAGGACTCAAACCCCAGCTATAAAAAAGAAAGAAAAGAAAACCAGCTGTAAAAAAGAAATAAAACAATAAAAACAAGCACGAGTACCAGAACTTCATGCATGCACACTCACGGCGTTTCCCGATATCCGGACTGCTGGTGAACCAGTCCAGAGCATGCGCACAAAATCCAGACTGCTGCTGAGAGAGTCCGGATTAGGAAGACAGCATTCAACAGCAGAGATCCCAGAAGTCTATGTAGTTACAACTACATAGAGTGGAAGGGGATTAGACTGCAATGCCTGCAGGCTGAGTAGCAGCTTTCTCTAGTGGGACTTTGCTCTTGCGAGCTTACTTTGCAACAGTGGAAGGATTTATCAATGGACTTTGCTGCCTGGGTATACTTTGCAGCAATGGAAGGAAGGGTTTTGCTACTCAGTGTGTGTGCGTGTGTGTGTGTGTGTGTGTGTGTGTGTCTATTTTTGTTCTTGTGAAATTTGTGGTTTTCTGGATTTTGAATTCACTAAATAATGACAGGCATTTGAATTTCAGATGACATATTCTTCAGAAAGTACATGGTAACAAAAAATTTTTATTCTAGCAAATGTCTGTTTCTAAGATCAATATTTTAAATGTGTCCCTATTTTGGGGGCTGTATTCTTCCATTATTGGCTTTGTCCAGGTTTTATGTGCTAAGAGATTGAGAGCTACGGTGAGAACTGAATTCATTGAATATGTTTGGGAGCTGTATTCCCCCCATCATTGGCTTTGTCTAGGTGTTTTGTGCTAAGAAGTTGAGAGCTATGGTGAGAACTGAATTCACTAAATGATAGCCATTTAAGTTTCAGTCTACCTGTCTTTCAAGAAACAGCTGATTTGGCATAGTGGTATGTTGCTCTGACTGTAGTGCACAGGGTCCTGGGTTTAAGACTTGGCAGTGAAATGCATGGTGGTAACACAGCATTTTATTCTAGCAACTTTCCAAGATTATACAAGCAATGTTTAAAATGTGTCCCTAGTTTTGGGGCTTTTATCCCCCCCCAAATAAATGTTGGCTTTTTCCAGATTTCCTTTGCTTCAGAGTTGAGAGATACAGTTGAGTGTTGAGTGGATTTTATAAGGATGTGAGAGCTTGAAGAGAAGTTTAATGCTGCTTATGCTGAGTCTGCTTGTACTGTTAATAGCACAACAGGTAGTGTACTTGCTTTTGATGCAGAAGGCTGTGGGTTCCACTTCCACAGTATATAGATGAATTGTTGATACTGTACTGTGTTGTACTTTTAAAGGGGGTGCATACTGCAGTCCTGAGAATGTCCTCTATGGCAGAGATGCAGAGTAACGATGAATCTGTATCAGTTTGCCATCCATTCCCTATTGCAATATTGCTAGCATATCATTTTTAATGTAACATAGGCAATTTATTCCTCAACGGCAACACATACTTTATTTGTAGATGAAAAAATGAAATATAAAGTTGCTTGCTAGCAGCAACATCTTCATTCATTACAGATCTCTTTAATGTGGAATTATTTAGATGACTTTTACTTCTGCAGAGATTGTGCATATTTACTGATACTGGTGTATTGTAGAAGTTTGTAAAGACTTTTATGATGGTAAGTCTATTTTCATTGTGAGACTGCATTGCTTTGTTTAGCAGATGTCTATCAGTGTTTGTGCTGTAAAATGTAAAAAAAAACTTTAAAATGAAATCCAAATAATTTCAGACGTCAAGCAGTATGCACATTACAGTGTTTATGCTAAATGGGGCAAAACATCCAAGTAATGAGACACTGGAATAGCTGCACGGGGGAGGCCCCACTCGACCATGATTTTGTGAGGAGGGAAGGGTGGCAAACTCAGACAGCCCCATCTGAACTATATCTCTTTTAACTATCCAGATTTTTGCAGAATGAATAGATTTTGCTTCTTATTTTTGGTTTGTTCCTCATAAAATTTGTGGTTTTCTGACAAATCATTTAGGAATGAAGTCACTAGATAATGACAGACATTGTGTTTCAGACTTCATACTCTTCAGAAAAATGCATGCTAAAGTCTGTTTCTAAGATCAATATTTTAAATGTGTCCCTATTTTGGGGGCTGTATTCTTCCATTATTGGCTTTGTCCAGGTTTTATGTGCTAAGAGATTGAGAGCTACGGTGAGAACTGAATTCATTGAATATGTTTGGGAGCTGTATTCCCCCCATCATTGGCTTTGTCTAGGTGTTTTGTGCTAAGAAGTTGAGAGCTATGGTGAGAACTGAATTCACTAAATGATAGCCATTTAAGTTTCAGTCTACCTGTCTTTCAAGAAACAGCTGATTTGGCATAGTGGTATGTTGCTCTGACTGTAGTGCACAGGGTCCTGGGTTTAAGACTTGGCAGTGAAATGCATGGTGGTAACACAGCATTTTATTCTAGCAACTTTCCAAGATTATACAAGCAATGTTTAAAATGTGTCCCTAGTTTTGGGGCTTTTATCCCCCCCCCCAAATAAATGTTGGCTTTTTCCAGATTTCCTTTGCTTCAGAGTTGAGAGATACAGTTGAGTGTTGAGTGGATTTTATAAGGATGTGAGAGCTTGAAGAGAAGTTTAATGCTGCTTATGCTGAGTCTGCTTGTACTGTTAATAGCACAACAGGTAGTGTACTTGCTTTTGATGCAGAAGGCTGTGGGTTCCACTTCCACAGTACATAGATGCATTGTTGATACTGTACTGTGTTGTACTTTTAAAGGGGGTGCATACTGCAGTCCTGAGAATGTCCTCTATGGCAGAGATGCAGAGTAATGATGAATCTGTATCAGTTTGCCATCCATTCCCTATTGCAATATTGCTAGCATATCATTTTTAATGTAACATAGGCAATTTATTCCTCAACGGCAACACATACTTTATTTGTAGATGAAAAAATGAAATATAAAGTTGCTTGCTAGCAGCAACATCTTCATTCATTACAGATCTCTTTAATGTGGAATTATTTAGATGACTTTTACTTCTGCAGAGATTGTGCATATTTACTGATACTGGTGTATTGTAGAAGTTTGTAAAGACTTTTATGATGGTAAGTCTATTTTCATTGTGAGACTGCATTGCTTTGTTTAGCAGATGTCTATCAGTGTTTGTGCTGTAAAATGTAAAAAAAAAACTTTAAAATGAAATCCAAATAATTGCAGACGTCAAGCAGTATGCACATTACAGTGTTTATGCTAAATGGGGCAAAACATCCAAGTAATGAGACACTGGAATAGCCACATGGGGGAGGCCCCACTCGACCATGATTTTGTGAGGAGGGAAGGGTGGCAAACTCAGACAGCCCCATCTGAACTATATCTCTTTTAACTATCCAGATTTTTGCAGAATGAATAGATTTTGCTTCTTATTTTTGGTTTGTTCCTCATAAAATTTGTGGTTTTCTGACAAATCATTTAGGAATGAAGTCACTAGATAATGACAGACATTGTGTTTCAGACTTCATACTCTTCAGAAAAATGCATGCTAAAGCAAGACCTGTTGTTCTGTCAACTGTCTAAGTTTATACAAGAGCAATTTTTAGTACTGTTTGTATGTTCCTCTGATATATTTGGCCTTGTCCAGATTTCCTGTGTTAAGAAGATGAGAGGTACACGTAAATAAATTGCTTTATAGAATTAGGTATATCCATACCTCTCAACTATCCTCAATTTTGACTGAAAATACTGCTCTTTCCCTAATAATCCTCCCACAAAATGGCAAATTTGGAAGAAAATATGGAGGGTTTACAATTAATAAATAATTGTAATGATCAGAGTTATAAATTACTTTTAATTTCAGAAATGCATGTTGATTCTCTTATTTTGTCAGCTGCTCAAGTGTCCCTCTTTTGACAGGTTCCTAGGTATATTGTGTGGCTAATTTATATTTTTGCATCACGTTTTTGGTCCGGTTTACATAAAATTGTGGTTTTCTGGCAAATTTGTGTCAAATCATTAAAGACTGAAGTTAGAAAATAATGACAGACATTTGAGTTTCAGATTTCTTACCCTTCAGAAAATTAATACTAATGCAAGACCTACTGTTCTATTATCTTTCTAAGTTTATAAGAGAGATATTTAAAAATTGTCCTTATTTTTGGACCTTTGTCCCACTTCTGTTTATACCTTTTTCCAGGTTTCTTGCTCTGAGGCTGAGAGGTATGACAAATGTGTCAGGGCCATCACAGTCATCCAGAGACACTTCAAATTGTGACATACTTGTTGCACCCCACCCCCCCCATGTAGTGACTCTGGATGTGCCCAAGCAAGGCAAAAAGCAGTTGTGCAGTTTAATTGTGCAGGGTATCCACCATCCAAGGTAGACACAAGTACTACAGTGGCTTTTCATCTGTCCTTGATTTTGCAGAATGTTCTGGTTTTCTGTCAAATGTTTATACTGTTGATTTATGCTTCTTCTTATTCAGAAAATGCATGTTGTTCCAATGCCTGTTGCTCTGTGTTTAAGTAGCAATGCTTTAATGACCATCAGGTAATCTTGTCTGAGACTGTAGGATGCAAGTAAGCTTTAATAAGCATACTGTTAAAAATTACCAACATTGAAAGCGTTTTTGTTGTTGCCATGCAGACAATATTTACATAACTAGATAGCGTATAAGCCTTAGGTATTGAAATGCATATGATAGTATTTGTAATAAAGGACAGGACTACAGTATTTTCAGAAGCTCATTACATTTGTTGGAGACTTTCAGTCACTTTTGCAGGCTTTACCCATAAACTAAACAGAATGCCAATCTATCATGTGGGGTCCATAAACTGTGCAGTGATCCTTTAAGCAATTTATCTTGAGCTTGTTTCTTGTTTGCTGTTCATTTTTTTACTTTGATCATGTTTTCCTCATGAAACAAGTAGAGGCATGTAGTCAGGCGGCAGGTCTTTTTTGGATAAGAAGCATTTTTACAAGTGAGGGTATCACAGAGATTGCTACTTTCAGAATGTTACTTGGTACTTTTATAAAGCTGAATATACATTATAATTAGAACTGCAGTGCAAGGAGAAGTGGTTTGAGTTGAGTGCTGCTTGTTTTTATACTTGATTTTGACTGGCATTCCAGTAATGTATTTAAAAGGCAATTTATTTTTTTCATTCCTTGCAACCTTATTTCCATCTAGATATTAAGTAAGCTGTCATGTAGCCAATGCATTGATTTTTTTTTTCTTCTACAATTCATTTTGTCTTGATTGGACTCTCATAATGATGGTTTGGCAGTGGCACCCAGGGCAGCATATTTAATTAAAGTCCCAGTTTTTGCAGTTTTTAGCAAAGCCCCACCCCTTTCTAGTTGGCCACATCCCTTCCTGTTGGCCTCACCCATTCAGCTGTCTCCTGCAGTCTCTCCAGCGCCCCTTTGATTTGAAGTCACTATCTGCCACTGTATAGGGTCGAATGGAGATGACAAGAAACAACTGCAAGAAAGATTAACCTGCCAAACAGTACATGCATGTAACACAAATGCTGGAACTAGACATTTAGCAAAAAAGCTGTTATACATAAAAGGTTGGAATAATAGTTTTTAAAAAATATGATTCTTTCTGTAATGTCTTTAAATGTTAATGATCTCATAGAGAAATACAAAAAAGAAAGAGCAGTGAATTATATTGAAAAATGCACAGTACAAATAGCTATGCTACAGGTGACACATGAAAAGAACTGAGCATGCGAATTTGATAAATAAAGGTTTTTCAGGGTGGTTATTCAGTGGAATACCTGGGGCAAAGGAAGAGAGGAGTACTTATATTAATTGCAAGAGGAGCTCTAATGGTGAGAGAACAGGATAAAAAGACAATAATAGTAAAAGAGGCTACTGGCAAGGGAGGATGGATTACACTGGCATGTATTTATATTCTACCAAAATCTGCTGTAATGGAACTTAAGAAAATTCTGGGAGAAATAATCAGCTGTTAGCAAGGAATATTACTTATAGGTGGGGACTAAGTTTTGATTTGCAACAGTGAAGATGTGCCGGGGGGGGCAGAAGATTTTTAAGATTTTTGGCTTAAGTACTGGTGTCATTCAAAGGGGATCCAATGCCTGCCAGCTTGGGATGATATGCTCAACAAGCCACGATGCTTCAATAGGGACGGCTTGCACCTGTCACCCCTGGGCTTTCGGATATTGGCAAAGGCTCTTGCTACCCCCATAGTGCCTTTTTTAGGCAAGGCTCAAAAGACAAACCCATCTCCATAGGTATCACAAGGGATAAGAAACTAAGAGTAATGCTACTCAATGCCAGAATTCTAAACCTCAAGTTGCACGCACTCGAAACTCTCCTTAGCATGGAGAACATCGATATCTGTGCAGTAACAGAAACCTGGTTCAGGGCTCCAAAGAGCACCCCAGCACTACCAGGTTATACCTCATACCATGCTTTTCGGCCCCAAAACTTGGACCAAATCACAAAAGGAGGGGGAGTATCAATATTCATCAAAGATACCCACACCTCCAGGTTGGTGGCAAAGCACAAAGCATCAGAGACTATCCATGTGCAACTAACAGTGGGTAAAACTGCCTTCCAGTTTATAGCCTGCTACAGACCACCCTCCCAAACCCAGGAACCCCACTCAGCCTTCCTGAGAACACTGGAAAATATGAAGGTCTCTCCAAACACCATTATATTGGGCGACTTAAACTACCCAAACATAGACTGGGAGCATTACTCTAGCACCAACACCCTAGCCCAAAGGTTCCTAGAATTTATAAACTCAAATGCTATGGAACAACTTGTTACCTCTCCCACAAGAGGGGAAAACATACTGGACCTGATCATCACCAACATGGGGACTCTATGCTCCAGACCAGAAGTGTATCCCTCACTGGTAAGATCAGACCATAAACTAATCTCACTGGATATTCACATCCCGACCCCACACCTGCCCAGAAAACCACAGTGAAAAACTTCTCTAAAGCAAATTTCACACTCCTCAAAACTGAGGTGGAATCCTTCAAAGCCCCCGGGCCTGTGGAAAATATGGCCCAGACCGCAGAATCCTTTATAAACACATTCTATGAACACCTTCAGGAATGCATGGATCATGCGATCCCAAATAAAACCAAGACCCAATCCTCCAAAGGCAGACGTCCTGTCTGGTGGACCCCAGCCATAAACAAACTATACAATAGAAGGAGGAAGCTACTAAATGATAGAGCAAAATCCCAAAAAGGGAAGGCATCACTGATCAGTATTAGCAAAAAACTACGGGCACTCATAAAAGTGTCTAAGGCCAGCTTCGAGAGAAAAATTGCACAGGACACTAAGGATAATCACAAGGCTTTCTTTAGTTATGTTAGGAACCTGGGTGGTAATTCCCAGATATGCTCAGAATTAGTCCAAAATGACAAAAAATACATTGAACCCACAGACATTGCCAACATCCTAGCTGACAGGTTCAGTGCAAACTCCCCCCCCCCACCAAAAGGGCAAATATCTATCCCAGCAGAGTGCTTCCCCTTGACATCTCAGATGCTCAGGTAAGAGCCACCCTCTCCAAAGCAAAAAACACAGCATCAATGGGACCAGACGGTGTCCCGGGCTACGTCCTACATGAACTCCAAGAAGAGCTAAACCCAAACATAAAACTACTGTTCAATCTCAGCCTTACTACAGGATATGTGCCCAAAGAGTGGCGTACAGCAACAGTGGTCCCTCACCATAAAGGTGGTGCCTCAACGGATCCTGGAAACTATCGCCCCATAAGCCTGACTAGCTTGGTCTGCAAAGCTATGGAAAGGATCATCATGGACCTCATAAATAAAGATATTGGGGACCTACAGACACTGGATCCTACCCAGTTTGGCTTTGTTAAGGGCAGATCCTGCCTCTTAAACCTGGTTGATTTCTTTGAAACAGTCAACAAGACCATTGACGAGGGGAAGGTGGTCCACACAGCCTACCTGGACCTCGCAAAAGCCTTCGATACAATACCCCACTCGGGCATTATAGATAAGCTCACCAGCTTAAATATAAACCCCTATGTCACTAGATGGATTGCAAACTGGCTCAAGGACAGAACCCACATGGTTAGAATTGCTGGAGCCATGTCAGACTCCAAACCAGTTACAAGTGGTGTCCCACAAGGCTCAGTCCTGGGACCTCTCTTGTTCGGTATATATTTCTCAGAGGTACAGGCCAACTCGGAAGGACTGTGGCTGACCAAGTTTGTAGATGACTGCAAACTGGGCGCCAAAAATCGACTCTCCAGCCGACACAAGCATCCTCCAAAAGGGCCTCATAGAAACAGACAACTGGTGCCAGAGCCATAGCCTCAAGCTAAATGCCAAAAAGTGTATAGTCATCCCCTTTGTTAAAAACAAAGTGCCCACAAATTACCACATAGGTGGTAATCCATTAAGTACAGAAGTAATTAGGGACCTGGGGACCCAAGTTGATAGCAATCTCTCATTTGACAACCACGTGGACAAAGTGGTTAGAAAAACATTTTATATAGCCCACCTAATCATAAAGGGATTCACATCTAGATCAGGGGAGGTCATCGTGCCTCTTTACTCATCCCTCATCAGGCCCATAATTGAGTACAATGCCCCTTTTGGGATGTACCTTACCAGACACCTGCAGCAACTGGAAAGACCCCAAAAGTACCTCACCAAGAGCATCAAAGGGCTCAAACAGATGCCATATGCTGTCCGGTTAAAGAAACTCCAGCTCTACTCAGTGGCATACTGCCTGTTCAGAGGTGATCTGTGCCTGACGTATAAAGCCATGTCCAACCCGGAATTAATGGACATGCTGCACCTCAGAAAATCCAAATCCCATCGAGCTACGCGCTCGAGAGACTTGAACCTCAGCACTGAAATAAATAGGACATGCTGGAGGGACAGATTCATAACACCCCTTCACTCTGGAATAAAATCCCAGTCCAGGTTAGGCAGAGTCCCTCATTGACTCTCTTCAAGAGGAATCTTGATGAGTGGATGGGAGGTCGTAGGTTTACCCTGGGTATCACTTCTGTGTCACTGTTAGACAGAGGCACAGTATACTAACCTCGAAAAAGGGCATAGCAAAATAAATTTAAAATGGATGGCGAAAGCCAAACACATTCTGGCTAGGCTTATAAATGCCCTAGGGCAGATAGCCTAGTATGAACCTATGAACCTAAGAAAATATTAGGCATGAATATATGAATTCAGTACTAGTAGTTCAGAGTAGTTTTACATATTATTTCCCATTATACTAAAACTAGGCTAGGCTACATTTAACTGAAAGTCTTGATATGCACCCAATATCTATGTCAGATTATGTGCCAATAATAACTAAAATAAAAACACAGGATAATGAAATAAAAAATGAGACACTGGCACTTTCCCACCTAACTGTTGAAAAGAGAGGAATTTAAGGAATGGGCAGTGGAAATTATTCGGGAGCTATTAGAGAAGACAGAAATTTCTTGCAAAAATATAGCTAGGGAGTGGGATAAAATTAAAGTCGATTTTAAAAATAGGATGGAAATAAAAGAAAAGGATATATGGTTAAGAAGTAACAATAATTATTTAGAGAGACAGGCAAATGTTAAATTACTGCAAAATAGGGGGAATCTCACAGAACAAGAAGAAGCGTAACTGCAGAATGATAAACAGAAAATAAGAGATTACCTTGACAATATGCATGAGTTTAGAAAGATTGCTGTGAAGCAACCTTTTTTTGATAACTCTAGAGCACAAAAACTTTTACCACAATGACTCAGGCAACAGAAAGTAGAAAGGGCTGTCACTAAGCTTAGGGATCCTATAACAAGGAATATCACAAGCCCAGGGGTGACAGATGCAGGCCATCTTTCTCAAAGCATCAAGGTCTGTCAGTCATGTCATCCCAGGCAGACAGATACTGGATCCCCTTAGAATGACAGCAGAAACCACTCCTCTTAGGTGGTACTCCAAAGACCAAATTACCACTGTAACAGCTACAAATAAATGCAATCTGAGGGTCATGATGCTCAATGCTAGAAGCCTAGATCTCAAAATGCACTCACCTGAAGCACTCCTTAAAATGGAGAACATCATTTGTGCTGTAACAAGGACCTGGTTTAAAGCAGCAGAAATTACCCCTGCACTACCAGGCTATACCTCATTCCACACCTTTCAGCCCCAGAACTTGGATTGAAGCTCCAAAGGTGGTGGTGTTTCCATATTCATAAAGGATGCGCACACCTCCAGACTGGTAGCTCAACATAACACATCAGAGATGCTTCAGGTGCAGCTAACATTGTGTAAGACAGCGATTCAGGTCATAGCCTGTTATAGGTCCCAAACCATGTCCCAAGACTCACACTCCACATTCCTAAGCACCCTGGTGAATATTAGGGTCCAACCCAACACTCTTATACTGGGCGACTTCAACTTATTTATTAATTCCAATGCCCTGGACCAGCTCATTCTTACCCCTGCTAGAGGGAGCAACACCTTTGATCTGGTCATTACTAACATGGTTGACCGTTGCTCTACACCAATAGTCAACTCCTCCCTGGTTAGATCCGACCACAAACTAATCACCTTGGAAATACACATCCACATTATTGTTCATGCTGATTCATTAATTTTTGTTTGTGTGAGCCTACAGACAGTTGAATGCTTCATGTTTATAAATTTTGGCAGAATTGTTGGGGAAAAAGTAGAAGGAAGGCTAACTTGAGGCAGAGGATGTCTGTGACTGTGGTTCTTAGATTTACATGAATTTCTCCTTGAAACCGTTATACCAGTTTTATGTTGATTTCCCGCTCCTGCTCAATACATTACATTTATTTACCTCAGTGTCAGATGCAGGGATTGCTGGTGACCTTTTCAAATATGCATCTATCCACTAGCATGTTTCTTTGCTACATGGTAGTCCTGATTAAAATGTTGCAGCTCCAGCGGTCAGCACTGAGCATTGCTCAGTGACATAACTCTGAAGGTTGTAGCTGTCCTCTACATCAAAGGCATGTGTTCCACAAAGGCATCATGAATTCTACTACTTTTATAGTTTTGTTAGTCCTTTAGTTTTAGACTGATTTACAAGTGATAATGCACAGCTAAAGAAGAGAAAAATGTATGGCTGTAACAGCATGCAGCAATGTATTCAATTCACTTGTAACTAATAGTAAAGGAAGTTTTCTACAGCAGTTTTGTTGTCAAGAGCAAGATGCTGTATGTTACCTACCTATGGTAATAAACTACATATTGAAACTGCATTAAACTGATTTCAGTTGTTTGCTAGTGCTTCTCACAGTGGTTGTGAAATCAGAGTAGTTAGCTTTTTATATTAAGAAAAATGCTGTTTCTTCCAGATGATCATCTTTATTTTTTCTTTAAATTATATAAAATTGCTTTCATTTGTTTGTTAGTGTATATCACTACACCTAAGAATACAATTGAAAAAAGGAATCCTTGATTCTGTGACAAACTTGAAAGCAGCGCCATTTTTAGATATTTTTATCAAGGGCAAAATATACTTTGCTTCCTCATGATTATAAACTGCCTAGTAAAAATGTTTCAGCTCTGTTCAGGAAAATCAGTTTTAGTTGTTTGCTAGGGTTTTGGCACTTCTTATGAAAGCAGTGCAGCTGACATTTTTAATCAAGAACAAAAGCTTCCCTACCATAAGTTTAAAATGTTGCATGTGGCTTGCTCACAATCAAAGACTGCAAAGCAAGAATGTATCAGCTGGGTTTGGGTAGCACTGTCAAATGTTTGCCTCCTATCCACAAAACCACATTGATCCATATCTATCAATTTTATCATCACTTTTGCCATTCGTTTAGCCATAATAGACATAAATACTTTATAACCATGGTTTAGTATTGAGATGGGCCTGAATGGAGCTCCATCTGCTGGATCTTTACTCTCTTCAGGTATTACAGCTACTTCTGCTTTCTTCCAGGATGTTAGTACCTCTCCTCTTAAAGTACTCTTAAACAAAACCTTCCAGATCATTATCATTTTTTCCCTCCTGTCTTCCAAACTTCCACAGGAATACCATCCACTTTCATGTAGATGGTTTATGCATCACCATTTTTTAAACACCTTTATTGAATTATCACTTGTGACATAGGCACATTTACATTTATGTAAAAATAATCAAACTGTATTAAGTTAAAATTAACAAACATTATGCTTCACATATATTGCTGTATATCTTACAACCTAAGCAACATTACATAAATTATTCAGTTCCTGCCCTTTTTTTTAAACAAGAAACATCTTTTTTTAAACCATCACTTACAACATAAGCTATCATATCATTTTTATCTCATCTCCTCCTATCCTTAGTAATTGAGCCTCCTGTGCCTCTAACCTTGGCATATTTAATTCTTCCATAAACATTTCCATTTCTAGCTTTTCTTGACATCCATATTGCTCTGCTTTATACACTTTCATAGAATTTCTGAAATACTTCTAATACTAGTACAGGATCCCTTGTTCATAGGTTCATAGATGTGTACTAGGCTAATGGCCCTGGAGCCTTTACAAGCCTAGACCATAGGATTACCCTGGCATCGTGCCACCTGACCTTAGTTCCAAGTGCCTCTGTCTAGTAGAGACACTGGAGTGATCCCCAGGGTGAATTTTCTATTTCCCATCCACTCATCAAGATTTCTCTTGAAGGGGGCCAGTGAAGTGCTCTGCTTGACAAGTATGGGAAGTCTATTCCATAGCATGGGCAGTCACTGGGTGAGGAACCTGTCCCTCCAGCACGTTCTGCTGATTGTGGTAATGAGGTTGAGGTGTCTGGAGTGTGTGCTGTGGAGGGATTGGGATTTCTTTAGATGTAGCATTTCTAACAGAGCTGGGTCAGACATGGCTTTGTAAGTCAAGCAGAGATCGCCTCTAATTAGGCAATATGAGACAGGGAATAGTTGGAGTTTTTTGAGTCTGTCCGAGAATTTTTGCAGGTGACACAGCATTCAGTGTTATAGCTGAAGTTTGTGGTATACAGAGTGAAAAGAAAAGGTGATAAAATTGTCCACTGTGGTGCTCCAGTGCTACATAGCACTGTGTCAAACACTCAGCCCTACAGTCTCACATACTGGGGCCTATAGGTCAGATAATCCAGGATCCATGAAACTAAGGGAGCATCTACATTCTTCACTGACAGCGTACTTTCTAGCCTCTCTGGTTGGATGGTGTTAAAGGCACTTGAGAAGTTGAAGAACATGATTCTGAAGGATTCTCCTGGTTTGTCCAAATGACTGTATGCTCAAAGTGTAAGGTGGATAATGGCATCTTAGACCCCTATCTTTTCCTGATATGCCAATTGAAGGGGTCTAGTTCTGACCTGACCTTGGGGCAAAGTACTTCCAAGAACAGCCTCTCAAGGACTTTTATGCACTGTGACGTGAGTGCTACAAGCCTGCAATCTGAAGTATCCTCCGAACGTGCCTTCTTTGACACCAAAATCAGGCAGGGTGTTTTCCACAACACAGGTACCCTATGGGTACTAAGGCTCAAGATGAAGATCCTGAGTATCACCCATCCAAGCTGCAAGGCACAGGTCTTCAGCACCTGTGGGCTAATCCCATCAGGCTCCATTGTTTTTGTAGAGCAAAGCTTTCTTAGTTCTCTGATCACCTCATCTTCTGATAGGATGATAGTCAAACTGCTAGCCTCTGCTTTGCCAGCTGAGGTGGGAGTGTGGATGGATTTTGTTTGTGCCATGTGGTCTGGATGTGATTTTGTAGAGACTGGGGGTGGATGCAGACAAGGTATGCATTTTGCTATCTAGGAGGGTATCTTCCCTTTGCATGTGGGCACCACATTGCATGTTTGGTCTGGTGCATGTTATCAAACCTATTAAAGAATATGTTAAACTCATTGGGTCTCTCTTTACTCACCTCTGTTACATGGCTGCCAGACTTATAGCCAGCAATGGTCTTCATCCCCCTCCATACTTCTTTGCTGTTGCACTGTTGCATCTTTTTTTCTAACTTCCTCCTATACCTGTCCTTCCCCCTCTTTAATCTTCTCAGCCAGCTGTTTCTGTGCCCTTTTCACTGCATCCCTGTCTCAAGACCTGAATGCTCTCTTTTTCTCATTTAGGAGGGCTTTGATATCCTTGGTGATCCATGGATTGTTGTTTGAGAAGCAGTGTATAGATTTTATGGGTACAGTGGTTTCCACAAAGAAGTTGAATCATTCAGTGACACAGTCAGTGAGGATATTGATGTCTTCCCCATGAGGCTCACAGAGGGTATCCCAAACAAAGGCCTTTCTTTGTTTTGTCTAAATAATACCTGAGCTATCTATGCAAGTCAAAAGTATGATTAACTTTCTCAATAGCAGACTGTCGATAAGGAAAAAAAGAAGGAAGCTGGATGGTGATTAAGGAACAGCTCATTAACCACCTGTTTCTATGAAAAACCAAAAAAGGATGGTCCATCATCAAGGCCTAGATTTCAGATATCCTTCCAACACAGATTAAAGCAACCAATAAAATAGTCTTCAAGGTGCAATGCTGCAAAGGAGAAGAGATAGCAGGCTCAAAAGAAGCCTGTGTGAATTTTTAACGACAAAATTAAGATCCCAAGAAAGCAGAATGGGCTTTCTTGGGGGTCAGATATGCAGGATACCTTTTCAAAACTGCTTGACCTTATATCTAGAAGCCAAAGGAGGAGTAAGTGGCAGACTGGCAGAAATGGATGACATGGGATTTCACTGAAGAATATGCCAAGCCAGCATACAGCTCACACAGACAGAAAAGAAACAAGAGGACCCCCACTGAAAATCAGTCTTGGTAACGTTTCAGATACCAGACAGAAAATGTCTTCTATTTGGACATATATGAATTTCTGGTATTGGGTTTGCTGGCCTCCTGCAGGACCCTAAGCATGTCCTTAGAAAACTTGTATCAGAAAGGAGTCAGAACCCCGTCACTCAATGTGTCAGTGGAAGAGCAGACAAGTGAAGGTGGAGGAGAGATTTGTTGTCCTGCGTGAGAAGGTCCATGCGGTGAGGTAACTTGTAATGACTGCCCCTGGCCAGATGGAATAAGAGGGGACTTTGGAAAGAAGAGGAAGGGGAGGCAAGGCATAAAGGAACATTCCCTTCCAAAAAAAGACATGGCATCCACTTTCCAAGCCAAAGTAATTGGGACTCTGAAACAGAACTGAGGAAGTTTCTTTTCAGAGGGGACTCAAAGAGATCCACATGAGGAGTATCCCACAGATGAACTATCTCCAGAAATACATCTCTGTGAAGCATCCATTCCAGAGGCTGACTCCTGGACCTGCTAAGAGAATCTACACAAGACTGCTCTCTGAAGGAATGCAGACTGGCTGTATGGTCAAGTGCAAATTGATGGCTATTTCTCAGACTTGAAGGGCTTGCCTGCAAAAAAGGTAAGGCCTTGTGCCACCTTGCTTTTTGATGTAACACATGACTGTGGTGCTGTCTGTAAAAACCTTCAAGGGACCTGGCACCCAGAGTGAGCGGAAATCTTGAAGTCCCAAAATGAGAGCCCTCATTTCCTTGATGTTTATCTGATTTACCCTGTCTTGAGGGGGACCAAAAACCTTGAACCTTTAGGATACCTGAAGCAGCTCCCCACCCCTGGTCTGATGTGTCCATGAAGAGTTCCTAGGACAGATACGACAAAGAAAGCAGGAAAAGAAACTAATTTGTGATAGACAGAGAACCTTGGTTACAGGAAAAGAGGCTAGTATTGGAACAATTTGGATCCTGAAGCCTAGAAATGTGTGATCCTGAGATGGAGTCAACACTGACTTCTGCCAGTTGACAGTGAACCCCAGGCTGTTGAATAGAAGCTGGGTAAACTGAAGATCCTACACTAAGCGTGGTTTGGTAAGAGGCCTGAAGCAAGAGGTCATCCAGATAGGGAAATACCTGAAGCCTGCAAAAGGTGAACAGTAGAGCTAGGCATCTGGTGAGTACCCTTGGGACCACAAAAAGCCCAATGGGCAAAACACATAATTAAAAATGACAAGAAACAGATAAATGCAAAAAATTCCTGAATAAAGGGTGGGTAGGGATATGAACGCAGACGTCATTTAGGTCCACAGAAACTATGAAGGCCAAAGGAAGCAGCAGGGGAAATATAGTCTGAAGCAAAAGCATTCAGAAGGATGGCACTATAAGAAAAGTGTTCAAAAAGGAAAGATCCAGGACAGGTCTCCAAGACCTTTCTCTCCCGAGGACCAGAAACATTCTGGAATAAAACTCTAGACCTCTCTTGGTCTGAGGAACAAGTTGAATGGTACCCTGGTCTAACAGACCCTGCAATACTCCTGAAAAATGAGGGACTTGTTCTGCAAGAGGTTGCAGGATACTGGAGAAGGCATGAAGGGTTTCCGGGCCATAAAGTAACCCTATCTGATAATGGAGAGAACTCAAGAGTCTGTGGTGGTTTTTTGCCAGAATGGGGGAGACAGAGAAAGATTGAGGGATAAGGGAACTTGGCCAAAAAGAAGGCAGGGCAGAAAGACAGATGGCTACAGACTTGTCAGAAAGGTACTGCTTTGGGATCTAGGTGTTTGAGTAAACATATCAGAAAATACATGCCTATTAAAACAGAGTTAGAATGTCACACTGAAAAACCAATCAGAAAAAACTAAATGAAAACTCCAGCCAAGCTAGAACGTCCAATGAATGACCTCCCAAACCTCCTGTAACAGAGGCACATGGGATATATGCAAATATCCCTTATGAACATCAGGTGTTTCAGCTGTATGGCGATTCTGATTGCCCTTGACTTTTACATTTGAAGTCATTTTAATGGACAATTTCAAGCCAATAAAGCGAAACCCCACTAGCCATGGATATGCATATTTCGGCTTTGTTATGACCTCATCAGCATAGCATAAGCAAAGTGTTTGACTAAGCATAAGAAACACAGGTTTGTTATACCAATCTGATGTCCATTATCATTAGGGTGACTGCAAAATATCCCAAATAACAAATTAAAACAGAGTTAGAAGGTCACACGGAAAAAACAATCAGAAAAAAACTAAATGAAAACTCCAGTTAATCAGAATCGCCATATAGCTGAAACACCTGATGTTCATAAGGGTCATTTGCATATATCCAATGTGCCTCTGTTACACGAGGTTTGGGAGGTCACTCATTGGAAGTTCTAGCTAGTAGCAAAGGAAGGACAGCAGAAGGTTTAGGAAAGTTCATTTGTAATAACTCATAATGCTTTTTCTGAGATGTCAGACACCTGGGAGCAATCACTCTGAAAAATGTCCATTATACACAGGACCATGTCTCCAAAGAAGAGTTCCTCCAAAGGAGAATCAGGACTGAGAGGTTCTTCTACCTCTACCATAGTAGTTTAAAGGAGAAGACAACCGAAAAGAGTAGGCTAAAGAGTCAACATTAGAGGTAAAGTCTTCATCCAAGGACTCTTGCCCAATTGAGGAAGAGGACCAAGGGGAGGGTGTGCAGGAACTGAAACCCACTGAGGCGGCTTCAATGCCATCAAAGCCATTCCCTTTGTAGATCACTGGCAGCAGACACCACATGTTTAGTTTTTTTTTTGTCTTTTATTCAGTGGAACATCCACCTTGGCCAAATGTGGTGCTTCAGACCCCTGCCTAGATTTAATCAAGGTACCTGGCACCTCTTCCCTAACAAGGATCGGAGGAATCCCTTTCAGACCCTTGGAGATAACCAGTCATTGTTCCCCCTCAACATCCCTGGCTGATGTTTGCAAAGCCACCACGGACTGAGAGAAGCTGGTTTCATGCCGGCCTCCTAGAAGGAAGTGGCAGAAGAAACCAAAGATAACACTGGACTGTTCTCCAGGTTTCCATGTACCTCAAGATGTGGAGGATGGACAGCAGCAGGCTCAGGCCTAGATTTCTTGGCTTTCTTCTTGTTGAGCAGCTATGCCTCAGGGCAAGCAGATTCTGCTATGGTACCTTGGGCCAACATCTTGAGATTCTGGTTCTCAAGATAAATGGAAAGGGGGTGAAAGATGCCTTAGGAACAAAAGCCTGACAGAACAATGAATGTGGTCATAAGACGCACCAAGCAAAACAGGCAACTAACATGGTAGTTCTTATGTGGAATCTGCCTCTCACACTGACATTTTCCTTTCTTGAATGACATGTAAGCCACTGAAAAATAAAAGAAAAAAAATGGGTACTTATCTTCAAGACGTAGGCTTAGTATAACCAGCAAAGTGAAAGATGTTCAGACAGACCTACGATAATGGTGTTTGGACTGACAGCAACAAAGTCCTGGGTTAGGAGTATGCACTTCACTTTTGCAGGGAGCATACATCTGATACACAATGCTACTAGGTAATTAAGGCTTTGGTATACTGGCCAGATGTCGGGCTATCCTTGGCAGGAGATCCCAGAGGTGAATACTGCAACAGTAATATGGAAGGGCTTCTACTATACCTCATATTCAACAACATAAATTCTTATTTCTGTAGTGTATAAGTTATCCTATTATATGGTGTTGTATTTTACACAGGTCTGTATAATTTCTCTTTCATACCCAGCCTAAGTGGAATTTCACACCTCCTGGCACTTGAAGAGTTCCTGCCTAAACAGCCTTCAACTGACCTAAAATTTTGAGAATGAACTTTTCCAATGAAGCTGTAAACAATCATATATATGTATCTCAAAAATTGATAAAAGTTTCAAAAAAAGTTAAAATATGAAAGTTATTCAGCACACACTCCTCTACACAATGAGGATATTAATCTGTCAGACATTTTTGAACAAATGATTAGATAATATATATTTACTTACTATAATTAAGCAAATAAGTACTAATATCTCTATAACCATAGTAGACAGACCACAATTATCAGCATGACTTTTGTTTGGGTAGATGTGATCTTCATTTTTCTGAGAACTAGATTTATGATAGCACTCCATTTTTGAAATATTTTCATAATTTAGTATGCATATCTGAATATTAATGGACAAATAAATGTAAATATCTGACATGCAGTGCTGGTTAGACACCCACTATCAGTGCAGATTTCTAAAGCATTGTGCTTACTTTCATTTGATATCATGGAGTCTCATGTAAGCACTCCTGGTTGACATTCTTAATATAATTATGAACATATGCATAATATTTTCAGGAAAAAAAACTAAATTTGTGTGTTACCAAGGACACTATTGGTGTAAGAGCCATTCATGTGCCCCCTGGTGACTTGGCATGTGACATAGTGACTCTCAAACCATCCAAGTGCACAGTGCTGTAAATATGCTCAAAAATATGATAATTATGCTAATATGCATATTTTATTACTGAACAAGTTTGAATAATTGCAAGTTGTAGTATTGCAGCATTATGTAAGCTTTCAATTGGTATCAATGAAGTACAATGTATTTACCTCATGAATCAAATTATTATCATTATTGACATATTCCATATATTCATAATATTTCCAGCCAGAAGTTCATAATTTTTATGTTACCAAATACCCAATTTGTCAGAAGAGCCATTCATAACTTTTCTGGTAAATAGGCATGTGAAATACTAAATCTCAATCCATCCAAGTGTACAATGCCAGAGGTATGTGCAGAAATGTCATTATGCTAATATGCATATTTTAATACTAAACAAGTTTGAATATCTGCCAAATGGTAGTACAGAGACACCTGGCATCTTTCATTTGATACTATGAAATCCATGTAATCAATTTATGGTTCATGTTATTATTATAATTATTGACATGTGCCATACATTCATAATATTTCCAGCCCCAAACTCATTTTTTGTGTTACCAGGTACCCCGCTTATCTGATAATAAGTAAGATATATTCTTTCATGATTACTGAAGGTTTCCTTGACAAGTGCTTATAAAACACTGTTTGGCATATTCCAAATAGTGTGTGACATTCAGACCAAGGGAGTGTCAACATGTATCAAACAGTTTATTCAGATGTAGTAGAACTTTCCTGGAGTTTTCAAGGATGCCTCCATTCAAGATCAGCAGTGCATATACATATGATAACAAATAACTTTAATTCCGTGCATTTACCACATCACAATTACTGCCAACAGTATAAGAGACATACAGAAAAATGAGAAATATAGTGCACTACTTACGTTGGTCAAACACTACTTAATACAGCAGAGTACTGATAAATAGTACTTTATCTACCCAGTTCAACCACCAAACAGTCCTAATTATTTTAATCTCCATCACCCCTATGTAGTAAGAACAAAGTAAATCTGACAATTCCTGCTTCAAAAGTTGACATAATCTCACTACCAAGAGAACTTCTACAGCTGAATTTCACTCCAGTTGCGAAAGTACAAAAGGAGCAATACCTTAAGTTAAAACGTATGTAAGGCAGTTTCCAAGAATCAAATTAAGCTTAAAGAAATATCTTGTTTTCCCTCACTTCTGCATCAGGGTGTTCTGTACAGAAGTGTTGAATCTGATGGAGGGACACCCCAACCCCCACCCATAGGCCTTATAATGCTGAAGATGAAGCTAAATTAAAACGTTTGCACATTTCAGTCTAGTAGTGTAAAATTTCCCTGGAAAAGCAATAAAAGCCCATAAAAATAAAACTAAATGCTGTGACTCACACCGAGTATTTAGAGTTCAAATATCCTGTCTTTGTATTTTTATTTATTTTGACATTTGTTAACCAGGATAAGTCCAACTGGGTGGAGGTCTTTTTCAGCAGAGGCCTAGGGAGAAAAGTTCCAGTCACAAAAAATTAAACAGGAAGTCTGACACAAGGAAGTAAAGTTAGCAAACAAAGTAAAATTGTAACATATCAGGCTGAGTAAAATGCAAAAATAGAATGCAAACAATATGTCTTGAGGATATAAAACAGCATAACAATGATTTTCCCATGACTGGTTAAGCAGATAATTAGGCGAATGAATAAAGCAAATTTAGAATGGACAGAGTAGTTAGGGAAAGGAAAAGGATGGCACTGTAGGACAGAGAAATGGTGATTAGATTGAGGGAGGGTGATAGGGATGAGGATGTAGGTAAGGGATGAAGGTGAAGGAAGTCCATAGTACAGTAATACTGTCAAAGAGGGAAGAGAGGAGAGGTAAGTGGTTGGTTAGATAGGAGAAGAGGGAAGAGAGGAATAGGTTAATGGAAGGTTAGGCAGGAGCAGAGCCAAGAGTTAAGGAATCTTTCTCTTGATGCTTTTTAAATCTGACACTATTCAGGATAAATCTAATGGTTAGAGGAATTTTGTTCCAGGACACAGCCACTGTGTAGCTGCATATGACCTAAGGATCTTTTAGGCGTGTAGATTTTTAACAGAAGTTGATCAGAGCTCCAGAGAGAGGGACTGGGTGTATAGTAAGTGATGAGTGGAGCAATAGCTGGACAGGAACTGGGTTTATTAATAATGAAGAGAGTGAGGAGCAGTTGAAAGAAGAGGAGCTGTTGAGCCAATTTAATGTTTTTAGAGTTAGACAGCGGTGTGAGTTAGAGAGTTGTTTGGCAGCAAATCTGGCAATTTTGTTATAGCAGAGCTCCAGTTTTGTTTTTAGGATGGATTGTAGGTTGGTTAGAATAGGGGAGCCTAGAGTAGGCTGGGAAGAAGATAAGCATTAACAAGGGACAGTCCGGTGCCAGTGGTAAGGAATTTTTTGTTCTGTAGCACATAGCAGGTTTTTGGTGATTTTTTTTATACAGTTTTGAACATGTACATTATCATCGATGATGACACCCAAGAGTTTGTGTGCCACTACTTCTGTTAAGGTGTTATCGGCAGATGTAATGGTATCCATAACATTCTACCTAATTGATTGTTTTTGGTTGGAAACCTTCTGTGGGGGGGGGTAACTGAATCGCATTGAAGTATCATGCAGTTCTGTTTGACATTCCTTCTCAAATCACATTTTACTCCATCTCTATCAAACCCTACCAATTCTCCACACCACTATCACTGCTTAATACCTCACCTAATGTAAGTCACAATGTCAAAGTAATACTTCTACCCATCTCTGCTTAAAATGGCTCTGTCCTGGAACAAAATTCCTTTAACCATCAGATCTATCCCGAATAGCCTTTGGACTTCCAAGATGGTTGCATATTGAATAACAGCTTAATTCTGGCTCTCCCAGTGTGCAAACATAAACTTAGCAGAAAAGGACAGTGGATCTGGATTTCTGAGTAAATTTCAATAACCAATTTGTAAGTGCACTGACTGGATGCCAGGAAAAAAGAAATAAAAAAGGACCTGAAGAAAAATCAGCTACACAAGGTGAGTAAAAAACAAACACTGACTGGAAAAAAGTCTGTAGGTATTAAGCAAAAAGAAGTGCAAGC
Organism: Protopterus annectens; assembly: GCF_019279795.1. Classification (NCBI taxonomy): domain Eukaryota; kingdom Metazoa; phylum Chordata; order Ceratodontiformes; family Protopteridae; genus Protopterus; species Protopterus annectens. Next base: position 953,918,785 of record NC_056734.1, on the reverse strand, counting down.
TCTAGACATGACTTCCAGTAACCTTGAGGAAAGTATAAAGCAATTGCATACAGACTTGACTAAAATAAATGAAACACTGATGAGGTATATCAACTCAAACAATAAAAGGCTGAAAAAATGGAAGAACTTTTAAACAGATACTCAGATGAGATGGTAAAAATTCAAAACTCGGATGTCTAAATGAAGAAAAGGCTGGCTGAGTATGAGACTGCACAATAAGAGGTGTTTAAAAATAATAGAATTAGGGGGCAAAGCACATAGAGAAAACCTGAGAAGCTGGAAGGAATATACTGTATTATGTTCATGAAAGCACAAATAAGCAGCTGGTCTGGTATTCCACAACAGGAATTGTTAATTGAAAGGGCACATCATGTGTGGACTCCAAACCTGGCTATGAGAAAACAACCTAGACCTTTAATAGTAAAAAAATGTAATCTTACCAGCAAAAGGATTTCAACAAAACTGTGGCAGAAGGGCAAAGTACTAAAAGTGGGAGACAGCAAAGTGTTTGTGGAGAATGACTACTCACTGTAAACCAGGCAGAAGAGAAATAAATGTATTTCATTATATATGGAATGTCGAGAAGCAGGTGCGAGTTTCAAACTGCTGTACCCAGCTGGCTTCAAAATATTTTTCCCTGGAGGAACAAAAACATTTTTGATGAAGTACATGCTAAGAAAGAAATACAAAAGTTTGTCCAGCAAAGAGTGAGCTGTGAAAGAGATGAAGATTCTGCTTCTTGTTCTTCTGGTAATAAAGACCACAGACAGACTGTGCCAGTGAAACCTTTCCCAGGGTTTCAATGGAAAATGGTTGAGAGGGAAAAAAAACACAGGAGTTGACTAAAAGGTTCAAGAGTGCAGTGGAGATGAAGCAGAAACAGGGTTTGGGAGTTGGAGATGAACAGGAATGGAACAAGAGAATCTCGAAATACTGGACTTTCTTAGACTTTGTTAAACTCATAAAGGGCTCTAAAGCATATGCCCTACTTCATGTCATGAATGTTTGGATAATAAAATCAGCGACTTGAAAACTGACAAACGTGGGATTACAAAGCAATAATTATATTTCTGAAATGTGACAGAAAAGAAAATCTGAAAATATTAGACTTTTTTGCACTTTTTAAACTTATAGGGGACTCTAAAGCATATACCCTACTTCATGTTGTTAATGATCAGAAAAATGCTCAGGAGAGGGAAAGAGAAGGGAGAAAGTTAACTGGAAGTGAAACAAAACTGTTTCTATTTTGAAAGTGCATGGGTTTCTTTTCATGTTATAAAGTAAAGTTTTTTTCGTTTTTTTTATGTGTAATGGGATACTAATATAAATAGGGTCTCCTGTTTTTTCCTTCTCCCTTCTACTCTCTTTCTCCTTGTTCAATTTTAAAAGTGTAGGCACTGCAATGTAAACAAAAAATCTGGTTAAAAGAGAATGACAAAAGAAATGTGCTTTTTCTCATTCTTGCATAGGAAAATGACTGCGTTAAGGTCATTAGCTTTATCAAGCAACAAGTTCTAAGAGAAAGCAAGTAAATGGAAAATAATATTAAATATTATAAGGCTTTTTTTCTAGTAAACAAAGATATGCTTGGCAGTTTTGTGTCTGGCTTTCATAGCTCTAAAAGACAATTTGATAAAGAGTAATGGCTTGGAGAAAATGTTTTCAATAGCATTTAAGTGTTTTCCCAGCTTAGAGATCTATAAAGATAAGACAAACCCAGACAGCACTTAAAAAAAAAAAACACTGGCTGTACCATATGTCTTGGCGTGGATAACCTTTCTATTAGGTTATCTCAACTATGTATGTGTGACTGTCAGTGTAGAGCATTTGCCCCTATTAAGAGGGTAAAACTTCAATATTTGAAGATGTACATAGTTTTGTGTGTTGTTATTGAGTTAATAGGTTTTTGGGGTTAATGGGATTGTGTTTGTATTTTTGTTTGAAGGTTTTCAATAAAACAAAAAGTTCTGTAAAATGTGATATAGGCTCAGGGCCAGCTCATGTTATTGGACTGCAGGACTCCATCCCCCAGCTGTAAAAAAGAAAGAAAAAAAAAAACAGCTGTAAAAAAGAAATAAAACAATAAAAACAAACATGAGTACCAGAACTTCATGCATACACACTCACGGTGTTTCCCGATATCCGGACTGCTGGTGAACCAGTTCAGAGCATGCGCATAAAATCTGGACTGCTTGTGAGAGAGTCCGGATTAGGAAGACAGCATTCAACAGCAGAGATCCCAGAAGTCTATGTAGTTACAACTACATAGAGTGGAAGGGGATTAGACTGCAATGCCTGCAGGCTGAGTAGCAGCTTGCTCTCATGGGACTTTGCTCTCACGAGCTTACTTTGCAACAGTGGAAGGATTTATCAATGGACTTTGCTGCCTGGGTATACTTTGCAACTATGGAAGGAAGGATTTTGCTACTCAGGGTGCGTGTGTGTGTGTGTGTGTGTGTGTCTATTTTTGTTCTTGTGAAATTTGTGGTTTTCTGGATTTTGAATTCACTAAATAATGACAGGCATTTGAATTTCAGATGACATATTCTTCAGAAAGTACATGGTAACACAAAACCTTTTATTCTAGCAAATTTCTGTTTATAAGATAAATATTTGAAATGTGTCCCTATTTTGGGGGCTGTATTCTTCCATTATTGGCTTTGTCCAGGTTTTTTGTGCTAAGAGATTGAGAGCAATGGTGAGAACTGAATATGTTTGGAAGCTGTATTTCCCCCCATCATTGGCTTTGTCTATGTGTTTTGTGCTAAGACGTTGAGAGCTATGGTGAGAACTGAATTCACTAAATGATAGCCATTTAAGTTTCAGTCTACCTGTCTTTCAAGAAACAGCTGATTTGGCATAGTGGTATGTTGCTCTGACTGTAGTGCACAGGGTCCTGGGTTTAAGACTTGGCAGTGAAATGCATGGTGGTAACACAGCATTTTATTCTAGCAACTTTCCAAGATTATACAAGCAATGTTTAAAATGTGTCCCTAGTTTTGGGGCTTTTGTCCCCCCCCCAAATAAATGTTGGCTTTTTCCAGATTTCCTTTGCTTCAGAGTTGAGATATACAGTTGAGTGTTGAGTGGATTTTATAAGGATGTGAGAGCTTGAAGAGAAGTTTAATGCTGCTTATGCTGAGTCTGCTTGTATTGTTAATAGCACAACAGGTAGTGTACTTGCTTTTTATGCAGAAGGCTGTGGGTTCCACTTCCACAGTATATAGATGAATTGTTGATACTGTTCTGTGTTGTACTTTTAAAGGGGGTGCATACTGCAGTCCTGAGAATGTCCTCTATGGCAGAGATGCAGAGTAACGATGAATCTGTATCAGTTTGCCATCCATTCCCTATTGCAATATTGCTAGCATATCATTTTTTAATGTAACATAGGCAATTTATTCCTCAACGGCAACACATACTTTATTTGTAGATGAAAAATGAAATATAAAGTTGCTTGCTAGCAGCAACATCTTCATTAGTTACAGATCTCTTTAATGTGGAATTATTTAGATGACTTTTACTTCTGCAGAGATTGCGCATATTTACTGATACTGGTGTATTGTAGAAGTTTGTAAAGACTTTTATGATGGAAATGTTCTGAACTGGGTAGTTTTCTCATTATTGGTGCATGCATTTTGTTTCATCGTTTACTGAAAAAAATGTTCAAAACAATCAATTTAAAACACCCTCTAACAGCTGTACTATATTATACAAGGAATATAATTTAATACAATCAGGAAGGTGTATCAAATAACACATGTATGTTTCCTGTGCAAGGGCCCTATGATTTGAAAACAGCCCAAAGTTAATCTTTATCTGCCATTGGCCAGATGTATTTTCTTTGAATGTGGGTTTCAATGTTGTTTCAATAAATGTGAGTTTCAAGGGGAGAGAAGTTTTAATGCTAAGTCTATTTTCATTGTGGGACTGCATTGCTTTGTTTAGCAGATGTATATTAGTGTTTGTGCTGTAAAATGTAAAATAAAATGAAATCCAAATAATTGCAGACGTCAAGCAGTATGCACATTACAGTGTTTATGCTAAATGGGGCAAAACATCCAAGTAATGAGACACTGGAATACTTGCACGGGGGAGGCCCCACTCGACCATGATTTTTGTGAGGAGGGAAGGGTGGCAAACTCAGACAGCCCCATCTGAACTATGTGTCTTAACTATCCAGATTTTTGTAGAATGAATAGATTTTGCTTCTTATTTTTGGTTTGTTCCTCATAAAATTTGTGGTTTTCTGGCAAATCATTTAGGAATGAAGTCACTAGATAATGACAGACATTGAGTTTCAGACTTCATACTCTTCAGAAAAATGCATGGTAAAGCAAGACCTGTTGTTCTGTCAGCTAAGTTTATACAAGAGCAATTTTTAGTACTGTTTGTATGTTCCCCTGATTATTTGGCCTTGTCCAGATTTCCTGTGTTAAGAGGATGAGAGGTACACATAAATAAATCACTTTATAGAATTAGGTATATCCATACCTCTCAACTATCCTCAATTTTGACTGAAAATATTGCTCTTTCCCTAATAATCTATCCACAAAATGGCAAATTCGGAAGAAAATGTGGAGGGTTTACAATTAATAAATAATTGTAATGATCAGAGTTATAAATTACTTTTAAGTTCAGAAATGCATGTTGATTCTCTTATTTTGTCAGCTGCTCAAGTTAACAGTACTAATATTAAAACGTGTCCCTCTTTTGACAGGTCGCTAGATATATTGTGTGGCTAATTTATATTTTTGCATCATGTTTTTGGTCCGTTTTTCATAAAATTGTGGTTTTCTGGCAAATTAGTGTCAAATCATTAAAGACTGAAGTTAGAAAATAATGACAGACATTTGAGTTTCAGATTTCTTACCCTTCAGAAAATTAATACTAAATGCAAGACCTACTGTTCTATTATCTTTCTAAGTTTATAAGAGCAATATTTAAAAATTGTCCTTATTTTTGGGCCTTTGTCCCACTTCTGTTTATAGCTTTTTCCAGATTTCTTGCTCTGAGGCTGAGAGGTATGACAAATGTGTCAGGGCCATCACAGTCATCCAGAGACACTTCAAATTGTGACATACTTGTTGCACCCCACTCCCCCACATAGTAACTCTGGATGTGTCCAAGCAAGGCTAGGAGCAGTTATGCAGTGTAAGTGTGCAGGGTAACCACCATCCAAGGTAGACACAAGTACTACAGTGGCTTTTCATCTGTCCATGATTTTGCAGAATGTTCTGGTTTTCTGTCATATTTTTATACTGTTGATTTATGCTTCTTCTTATTCAGAAAATGCATGTCTTTCCAATGCCTGTTGTTCTGTGTTTAAGTAGCAATGCTTTAATGACCATCAGGTAATCTTGTCTGAGACTGTAGGGTGCAAGTAAGCTTTAATAAGCATACTGTTAAGAATTACCAACATTGAAAGCATTTTTGTTGTTGCCATACACACAATATTTACATAACTAGATAGTGTATAAGCCTTAGGTATTGAAATGCATATGATAGTATGTGTAATAAAGGACAGGACTACAGTATTTTCAGAAGCTCATTACATTTGTTGGAGACTTGCAGTCATCTTTGCAGGCTTTACCCATAAACTAAACAGAATGCCAATCTATCATGTGTGGTCCATAAACTGTGCAGTGATCCTTTAAGCAATTTATCTTTAGCTTGTTTCTTGTTTGCTGCTCATTTTTTTTACTTTGATCATGTTTTCCCCATGAAACAAGTAGAGGCTTGTAGTCAGGCAGCAGGTCTTTTTTGGATAAGAAGCATTTTTACAAGTGGGGGTATCACAGAGATTGCTACTTTCAGCATGTTACTTGGTACTTTTATAAAGCTGAATATACATTATAATTAGAACTGCAGTGCAAGGAGAAGTGGTTTGAGATGAGTGCTGCTTGTTTTTTATACTTGATTTTGACTGGCATTCCAGTAATGTATTTAAAAGGTAATTTATTTGTTCATGCCTTGCAACCTTATTTCCATCTAGATATTAAGTAAGCCGTCATGTAGCCAATGGATTGAAATTTTTTTCTTCTACAATTCATTTTGTCTTGATTGGACTCTCATAATGATGGTTTGGCAGCATATTTAATTAAAGTCCCAGTTTTTGCAATTTTTAGCATAGCCCCACCCCTTTCTAGTTGGCCACATCCCTTCCTGTTGGCCTCACCCATTCAGCTGTCTCCTGCAGTCTCTCCAGTGCCCCTTTGATTTGAAGTCACCATCTGCCACTGTATAGGGTCGAATGGAGATGACAAGAAACAACTGCATGAAAGATTAACCTGCCAAACAGTACATGCATGAAACACAAATGCTGGAACTAGACATTTAACAAAAAATCTGTTATACATAAAAGGTTGGAATAATAGTGTTTAAAAATATGATTCTTTCTGTAATGTCTTTAAATGTTAATGATCTCATAGAGAAATACAAAAAAGAAAGAGCAGTGAATTATATTGAAAAATGCACAGTACAAATAGCTATGCTACAGGTGACACATGGAAGGAACTGAGCATGCGAATTTGATAAATAAAGGTTTTTCAGGATGGTTATTCAGTGGAATACCTGGGGCAAAGGAAGAGAAGAGTACTTATATTAATTGCAAGAGGAGCTCTAATGGTGAGAGAAGAGGATAAAAAGACAAAAATAGTAAAAGAGGCTACTGGCAAGGGAGGATGATTACACTGGCATGTATTTATATTCCACCAAAAACTGCTGTAATGGAACTTAAGAAAATTCTGGGAGAAATAATCAGCTTTTAGCAAGGAATATTACTTAAAGATGGGTAATAAATTTTGATTTGCAACAGTGAAGATGAAAATATTAGGCATGAATATATGAATTCAGTACCAGTAGTTCAGAGTAGTTTTACATAGTATTTCCTGTGATACTAAAACTAGGCTAGGCTACACAGAATTTACATTTCGCATGAACATGTGCATTTAACTGAAGGTCTTGATATGCACCCAATATCTATGTCAGATTATGCACCAATAATAACTAAAATAAAAACACAGGATAATGAAATAAAAATGAGACACTGGCACTTTCCCACCTATCTGTTGAAAAGTGAGGAATTTAAGGAATGGGCAGTGGAAATTATTCAGAAGCTATTAGAGAAGACAGAAATTTCTTGCAAAAATATAGCTAGGGAGTGGGATAAAATTAAAGTGGATTTTAAAAATAGGATTGAAATAAAAGAAAAGGATATATGGTTAAGAAATAACAATAATTATTTAGAGAGACAGGCAAATGTTAAATTATTGCAAAATAGGGGGAATCTCACAGAACAAGAAGCAGCGTAACTGCAGAATGATAAACAGAAAATAAGAGATTACCTTGACAATATGCATCAGTTTAGAAAGATTGCTGTGAAGCAACTTTTTTTTGATAACTCTAGAGCGCAAAAACTTTTACCACAATGACTCAGGCAACAGAAAGTAGAAAGGGCTGTCACTAAGCTTAGGGATCCTATAACAAGGAATATCACAAGCCCAGGGGTGACAGATGCAGGCCATCTCTGTCAAAGCATCAAGGTCTGTAAGTCATGTCATCCCAGGAAGACAGATACTGGATCCCCTTAGAATGACAGCAGAAACCACTCCTCTTAGGTGGTACTCCAAAGACCAAATTACCACTGTAACAGCTACAAACAAATGCAATCTGAGGGTCATGATGCCCAGTGCTAGAAGCCTAAATCTCAAAATGCACTCACCTGAAGCACTCCTTAAAATGGAGAACATCATTTGTGCTGTAACAAGGACCTGGGTCAAAGCAGCAGAAAGCACCCCTGCACTACCAGGCTATAACTCATTCCACACCTTTCAGCCCCAGAACTTGGACTGAAGCTCCAAAGGTGGTGGTGTTTCCATATTCATAAAGGATGCGCACACCTACAGACTGGTAGCCCAACATAACACATCAGAGATGCTTCAGGTGCAGCTAACATTGTGTAAGACAGCAATTCAGGTCGTAGCCTGTTTTAGGTCCCAAACCATGTCCCAAGACTTACACTCCACATTCCTAAGCACCCTGGAGAACATTAGGGTCCAACCCAACACTCTTATACTGGGCAACTTCAACTACCCCTCCATTAGCTGGGAAAACTACTCATGTACCAATATTCACTAATTCCAATGCCCTGGTCCAGCTCATTCTTACCCCTGCTAGAGGGAGCAACACCTTTGATCTGGTCATTACTAACATGGGCGACCATTGCTCTACACCAATAGTCAACTCCTCCCTGGTTAGATCTGACCACAAACTAATCACCTTGGAAATGCACATCCACATTATTGTTCATGCTGATTCATTAATTTTTGTTTGTGCATGCCTACAGACTGTTGAATGCTACATGTTTATAAATCTTGGCAGAATTGTTGGGGAAAAAGTAGAAGGAAGGCTAACTTGAGGCAGAGGATGTCTGTGACTGTGTTTCTTGGATTTACATGAATTTCTCCTTGAAACCATTATACCAGTTTTATGTTGATTTCCCACTCCTGCTCAATACATTACATTTATTTACCTCAGTGTCAGATGCAGGGATTGCTGGTGACCTTTTCAAAATATGCATCTATCCACTAGCATGTTTCTTTGCTACATGGTAGTCCTGATTAAAATGTTGCGGCTCCAGCAGTCAGCACTGAGCATTGCTCAGTGACATAACTCTGAAGGTTGTAGTTGTCCTATACATCAAAGGCATGTGTTCCACAAAGGCATCATGAATTCTACTACTTTTATAGTTTTGTTAGTCCTTTAGTTTCAGACTGATTTACAAGTGATAATACACAGCTAAAGAAGAGAAAAATGTATTGTTGTAACGGCATGCAGCAATGTATTCAATTCACTTGTAACTAACAGTAATAGTAAAGGAAGTTTTCTATAGCAGTTTTGTTGTCAAGAGCAAGATGCTGTTATGTTACCTACCTATGGTAATAAACTACATATTGAAACTGCATTAAACTGATTTCAGTTGTTTGCTAGTGCTTCTCACAGTGGTTGTGAAATCAGAGTAGTTAGCTTTTTATATTAAGAAAAATGCTGTTTTTTCCCAATGATCATCTTTATTTTTTCTTTAAATTATATAAAATTGCTTTCATTTGTTCGTTAGTGTATACCACTACACCTAAGAATACAATTGAAAAAAGGCATACTTTTTAATCCTTGATGCTGTGACAGACTTGAAAGCAGCGCCATTTTTAGATATTTTTATCAAGGGCAAAATATACTTTGCTTCCTCATGATTATAAACTGCCTAGCAAAAATGTTTCAGCTCTGTTCAGGAAAATCAGTTTTAGTTGTTTGCTAGGGTTTTGGCACGTCTTATGAAAGCAGTGCAGCTGACATTTTTAACCAAGAACAAAAGTTTCCCTACCATAAGTTTAAAATATTGTATGTGGCTTTCTCACAATCAAAGACTGCAAAGCAAGAATGTATCAGCTGGGTTTGGGTAGCACTGTCAAATGTTTGCCTCCTATCCACAAAACCACATTGATCCATATCTATCAATTTTATCATCACTTTTGCCATTCGTTTAGCCATAATAGACATAAATACTTTATAACCATGGTTTAGTATTGAGATGGGCCTGAATGGAGCTCCATCTGCTGGATCTTTACTCTCTTCAGGTATTACAGCTACTTCTGCTTTCTTCCAGGATGTTAGTACCTCTCCTCTTAAAGTACTCTTAAACAAAACCTTCCAGATCATTATCATTTTTTTCCCTCCTGTCTTCCAAACTTCCACAGGAATACCATCCACTTTCCTGTAGATGGGTTATGCATCACCATTTTTTAAACACCTTTATTGAATTATCACTTGTGACATAGGCACATTTACATTTATGTAAAAATAATCAAACTGTATTAAGTTAAAATTAACAAACATTATGCTTCACATATATTGCTGTATATCTTACAACCTAAGCAACATTACATAAATTATTCAGTTCCTGCCCTTTTTTTTAAACAAGAAACATCTTTTTTTAAACCATCACTTACAACATAAGCTATCATATCATTTTTATCTTATCTCTTCCTATCCTTAGTAATTGAGCCTCCTGTGCCTCTAACCTTGGCATATTTAATTCTTCCGTAAACATTTCCATTTCTAGCTTTTCTTGACATCCATATTGCTCTGCTTTATACAGACTTTCATAGAATTTCTGAAATACTTCTAATACTAGTACAGGATCCCTTGATCATAGGTTCATAGATGTGTACTAGGCTAATAGCCCCGGAGCCTTTACAAGCCTAGCCCATAGGATTACCCTGGCATCGTGCCACCCGACCTTAGTTCCAAGTGCCTCTGTCTAGTAGAGCCACTGGAGTAATCCCCGGGGTGAATTTTATATTTCCCATCCACTCATCAAGATTTCTCTTGAAGGGGGCCAGTGAGTCAGCTACTTATACTACAAAAAGAAACAAATGCCCTTTCTAAGCACTGTTTCAAGAGACAGGGGCATTTGTTTAATTTTGTAATATTAGAAGCTCTTAAATTAAACAAAAGAGAAAGGGCATGGCCACTTCTGTTGGAAAAATCCGAGCTTGTCTGGCAGATGCGGCTGAACGCAAATCACTGGCCGGGCTTAAATAAGCATATTTCCATCATGAGTATTTTAAAATTAAGAGCTTTACATTGATGATATTTTATAATAATTGTAGTTCTTTGATCAAGATTATTTTTGAAAGTTTTAACTTTTTGTGCAGAATGCAAAGTTTTTTTTACTACTTGGGAGTGTGAAAAAGGTTGGATGATTTTGATTGGTTGATTGGAGGGAAGTTTTTTAGAACTTCGATGATATCTTTAATTCATTGATAAAAACTGATGGAAATGGGAGGCTGTTTTTTATCTGATGAAGTTTCTGCAATAATTGAGAAACTAAAGCACTTATCTTTTTATTAAAGTGGAGAATTGTTTTATTGAAGTGAAGAATAAACTTTGGCTAGTGAAGTCAATCCTGGTGTATTTTTTGACCTGCTTTCCGGACAGCTTATAAATTAATTAATGTTTACAACCCAAGAGGAATATTTCAAGCAAATTCAGTGTTCTTTGTTTACTGACTTGTCCCATATGTACAAACAAAACCATTTTCTATACAGATTTACTTTATTAAGAGTAACTGCTTAATGGTTTGGTAGATTTTTTTTGCATTCTACAACTGCTACTCAGAAATATTACATTAAATACAAACCATATATTTGACAGATTTGAAATCGGTAAGATGCACTGTAAAAAAAGAAGATTATGACCACGTTTCTGATGATACTCAGCTTGCTTTGTGTTTGGGACAAGGATGCCAAGAAATTCACTTTAAGAGTTAAGTGAATCAAAGTAAAGCTTGAGAGATAAATCTTGACATCTGTGCCAAAAACATGTAGTGAGTAATTATAATCAGAAACCTAACCACGATTATTTGTGATCCATGGAAATTTTGATAATCTGATGTGCTGCCACTCACAGGCAAGTGTACATGTCTTCAGAAACTGTGAACACTTACTGCTGTGACACATGCAGCTACAAGAAAGTAAACAAAGAGGAGTACATTTGGCTTCTGTTCAGTGTCTATGTGGCAGTGCTGTCTCAGGACTTTCAGAGACACGAAACACCCCTATATTTTTGGATGCAATCTTTACTGCACCACAAGACTTCAGATTAACAGAAGTTGCTGGTGCCTGACAAAGCATGTTAAGCACCTTATGGCTGTCAAAAAGGTGCTTAACAAGCCTGTCCTTTCCCCAGTCTCACAGCATTACTGTCAAGCTCCATACAATTTATGTTCATAAACATTATTATTTAGTTACAAGGACACATTTAAGATTTGTTTTTAACACACTGCTGTCTTCTACACAATATAATTACATCAGGTTCTCCAAATCTTTTTTTATGACATTGAATGCAATAATCAATACAGCATTTATTGAGTTTGTACTATGGTTGTGATTTTCAACTTTTTACTGTGTATAATAACAAGAAAACAATAATTTAGAAATTACTATGAGGGCATGCAACTACAAGGCATGTAAGCCATTATTGTGAATGGTGCTATTTATCCATTTTCTGACTCTAGCTATACATCATGACAGTTGTCCCAAAAAATACACATGTTAAGGTAATTATGAAGTGAGTACCATGCAGAAAAAAAAACAGACAACTGCCACTGTGTTGTGGTCTTCAGCACCATGCATGTTTATTCCTTAAGTTAATTTGAAATGCACTATAAAATGGATTGACTGATTAGTATTATAAGAGGTTATTAGGCTAACAGCCCTTGCACCTTTTTAAGCCTAGCCATTCAAGCCCAGTCTTCCCAATTATCAGTGCCTATGAGCAAGAACATCTTTGGTATATGCCTGTGCCTTAGGGCATCTACAAACTGCCTCTGCTCTTAAGGGCCACTGGTGACAAGTCGGGAAAATTTCCCATCCAGTTAGTCCAAACTGAGTTTGAATACTTGTGGAATAGCTTTATTTCACATCAGTCAGGACTCTATTCCAGAGAAGGGATAATCTCTCAGACATACACCTGTCCCTCCAATATGTTTTGTCTATGTCATAGATGAGGTTTAGATTCATAGATTGGGTAATTCTAGTGCTGTTTGTTTTATGCATGTGTAACAGATCCATCAGGACTGGACCAGAGAATGCCCTGTAGGTAAGGCATAGATCAGCCTTCAGTAGTCTGTAAAAGCTCAAGGACAGGGACAGGGCTTTGAGGCGGTCTGCATAGAACATATTATTTAAACCTTGTATTCCTTTAGCGAGAAAACTTTGTGGCTGCTCTGGCTCTTGCAAATGTCCTGTCAGGTACATATTGAAAAGTGTATTGTACTCTATTATTGGTTTAATGAGGGCTAAGTATAGTAGCACTATAATCTCCTTAGATCTGGATGCCATGCACTTATTTATAAGTTGCACCAAATAGAAGGATTTTCTCACTACCATGGACACATGGTGATCAAAGTTTAGTTTACTGTCAACATGAGTTCCTGAGTCTGTTACCACTGGATCTACTCTTAGGGGAGTGTTATCAGTGTTGTAATTTGCAGGGGTGGTTGTCTTCCCAAAGGGTATAATTATGCATTTTTGCACTGAGTTTTAGGCCATGGCTGTGTCACCAGTTATTTGTTTGTGTTAGACCCTTCTGGTGGATATCTACATCTTTGGGAGATTCAGTAATTGCACCAAGCTTCCAGCCATCAGCATATCTATTCAGCCAAAGGTATACTATATTTGCCTTGACTTCAGAAATTTGTATTCCAAACGGAAGAGGTCCTAGTACCAAGCCCTACGGGACACCATTAGTAACAGGCTTCCTCTGTCCTATCTGTGAGTCATTGTCTACATATTGGGTGACACAGGGATTTATGCCTAAATTTGTGAGTTTGTCTGTAATACCAAAGTGAGGTATTGTGTCAAATTGCCAGGTCAAGATAGGCAGTATGTACCATTTTGCCCTTGTCCATGGCTCTAGTGACCTTCTCAAAGAAGTCTACCAAGTTTAATAGGCATGACCTGCCCCTGAAGTAACCAAACTGGGATGGGTCCAGTATTTGAAGAGTTCCTATGTCTTAGCTTATCAGGACAACTATAATTCTATGGCTTTGCATATAAGACTAGCCAAACTTATAGGTGTGTAGTTCCTTGGGTCTAGTGATTGTCCACCTTTATGTAAAGGGATGACTGTTGCAGTTCTTCATTTGCTAAGGAAGAAGCCTGTCTGCAGGGAGCAGCTAATCAGAGATTCTAGTTGGCATGACAGGTCATGTTTCAAGCTATTTAGAAGGCATCTTGGGATATTACTAGGACCCAGTGATACAGTGATAGTTGGGGAGAAAGAAAATGCTTCCAGGGAGTGGAGCTTCTTGATGAGACACCTACCACTGAGCAGTAACACATTTAGTGTATCTTACTTACAATTTACTACATTACAAGTTTTATCACACTGACATTGCATAAAGAAGGCACTGTAGGGGTTGGTAATGCTTTGACAATATCCAAAATCCTAGCAGGGACAGGTGCAGACCATCCCTGGCAAAGCAGTGTGGTCTGCTGATCATGTCCTCCCAAACATTGGACCCTATTAGAATGGCACCAACAATTAATCTAATTGTTAAAGTCAATCATGCTCTGTTTATATTGTGGTATAATCCATGGAGAAGGCAGAATGCTTCTCAATCCAAAACATATACCTGCCTGCAACACACAATATCTGAAAGCTCTATCATGTCTCTCTTCATCAAGTCCATGAAGGAACATCTCGGGTCATTAAAACCTGCATGGAGTCATATTGGTGCTTGTGGTTTAATGTCCAAAGTGCATGTGTGATCTGGCAGATCCCTGACAATGATAAGCAACTGACCATGACCATCTCCTTGCTCATCCTGGTGAGGGGGACATCAGGATGGATTGATGTAAAGTTTAACTGAATTAGAGGACTAATACACAACCTTTTTCAGCCTTATCCTGGGCCATAAGGTATTACAAAACATACAGAAGACAAATATGAAGCATATAATGTAGACAGTTACAAGAATATGTTGGCAAATACATTCTGCACAATATCTCCAAGATAAATATGTTTTCTAAAATATTGACAAAGGCTGTCTAAGACAAACATAGGTATACTTCAAGTAACATTTCAAGAGTTTTAGTAGGTTTTCTTCTGGTTATGTACCCAAGAATACATGTTTGCACATTCAGTAGTATTACACTGAGGTAGGATGTTGTAAATACCCATAGTCTTTAAAATAGAAGCATTTATATTCATTAAGGTATTCCTTTAGTTGTTTCATGACTTGATTGAGATCTTGTAAAGAAGTATTCTGAGAAGAAATTCTATTCCATGGATAGCCAAGAAGAAGAAAGGCCTGTAGTACTATGTAAAGCACATCATGATTTGGGGAGAATAAGTTTTTGGTCTTTAAGTATCTTAATGTATAAGTATCATTAGTTATCTGTATTTGAGCTCCTTTACAAACTCAACAAATTCAGCTTTGAACATATGCTAGTTTGAGACTTACCACCAAAACTGAACATTTCAGGTTCACTCAGGAAACTTTCTGTCTGCTCAAGGTGCCATTAGCATAGAATTTCAAGATGGCTGCCCATTGAGTAACAGCTTCATTCTAGATCTCCCACTATGAAAACAGAAACTCCTCAGAGAAAGCCAGTAGACTTTTGTGTTTCTGAGTAAATTTCAATAAGTGGCTAGTAAATGCACTGCCTGGATGCCAGGAAAAAAGAAATGCAGAGGACCTGAAAGAAAGTCAGCTACCAAAGGTGAGGAGAAAACCTTGACTGGAAAATGTTCTGCAACTGTTTAGCAAACAGCAGTGCAAACTCCATACATGACTTCTAGTAACCTAGAGGAAAGTGTAAGACAACTGCACACAGACCTGGTTAAAATAAACAAAACACTGATGGAGTATATCAACTCAAACAAAGGGCTGGGAAAAAATGGAAGAAGCTTTAAACATATCTTCAAAAGAGGTGATACAACTGCAAAAATCAGAGGTTAAAATTAAGAAAAAGGATAGCTGAATATGAGACTGCTCAAGAAGAGATGTTTAAAAAATAATAATAATAGAATTAATGGAAAGAGCACTTAGGGAAAACCTGAAATTTTCAGCTGTACCAGAGAAGCTAGGAGGAACAAACTGTATTAATTTTATGAAAGCAGAAATAAGCAACCAGACTGGTATTCGACAGCAGGAGTTGTTAGTTGAAAGGGCACATTGTGTGTATGCTCCAACCTGGTCATGAGAAAGCAACCTAGACCTTTAATAGTAAAGATATAACCCTAAAGCAAAATGAGTTGACTCTGACAAAACTGTGGCAGAAGAACAAAGTAAGCAAAAGTGGGAGAGAGCTGAGTGTTTGTGGAGAATGATTACTCATTGCACACCAGGGAGGAGTAAATGTATTCCACTGTTCAGAGAATGCAGAGAAGTAAGCATGAGATTCAAACTGCTGTACCCAGCTATCTTCAAAATATTCTTCCTTGGAGAGACAAAATCATTTTTTGATGAGGTACATGCTAAGGAAGAAATACAAAAGTATGTCCAACACAAAGTCAGCTGTGAAACAGAAGGAGATACTGTTTCTTGTTTTTTTGGTAATAAAAACCACAAAGTGCCAGTGAAATATTTTCCAATGTTTCAGCAGAAAATGCTCGAGAGAAGGAAAGGAGCATGAGAGTTCACTAGAAGAATCAAGAGTACATTGGAAATGAAGCAGACAGGATTTGGGAGATGGAAATGAACATGAATTAAACAAGTAACTTGGAAATTGTCAAATGTGTGATTACAAAGCAATAATTATATTTGTGAAATATGAATTAAAAGCACTACACCCTTACTCCCCACTGGCCCTTGTTTTCAATTATTAAGGAATTCCCAATATTATTCTAGCATGTCCAAAGGTCAGTTGTCAATCTCCTCTCCGGTCCAGCTGGTGAATCTGGGAATCTTGAGGCAATGTTATAACTGACTCATGTACACAGACAACCCTCTCCTCCTCCCACATAACACAAATACTTGCGAGAGATGCAGCTATTTAGCCAAACTGGAGGCTGAGCTCCCTCAACTCAGGACTGGCAAGACCAGACAGGAGGAGAAGGCAACTACACACACCACAAAACCAGACTCACATAATGCTACCACACCACTGAATCAAACACATAAACACACAAAGACATACTCGGAGGCTCTGAGTAAAAATTTACCTAAACAGCAGAGGCCTCCAAAGCAGACACCCAAACAACTGCTACCTCAAGACACCCCACAAGCAACACATAAACCACAAAAGCAGTGTGCAAAGCAGTCACAGCCCTTAAGGCCAAATACAACACCAAACATACTTG
Organism: Protopterus annectens; assembly: GCF_019279795.1. NCBI lineage: Eukaryota > Metazoa > Chordata > Ceratodontiformes > Protopteridae > Protopterus > Protopterus annectens. The sequence goes on along the minus strand of NC_056734.1, from coordinate 953,901,916 downwards.
TCATAGGTGACTCCATAGTCAGACACACTGACGTCCCACTCACCAGGCTGAACAAGGAGAGGGTCACAGTAAGCTGCCTATCGGGCGCTAGAATCCACCACATAACACAAGCACTCGGGTCACTCCACGGCAAGTACAAATATGACACAGTCATTGTCCATGCTGGTGTGAACGACCTGAGACGTACCTCCCTGGACTACATGAAAAGAGACATAGAGGAGCTCTCTGATTATGTAGCCCAGGCAGGTATGACCCTGACCCTGAGCAGTATCCTTCCTTCACCAAGAATGATGCCACAATATAGAGCCAAGATGATCAGCTTTAACAATTGGCTTAATGTCTGGTGTCATTCAAAGGGGATCCAGTGTCTGTCTGCCTGGGATGACATGCTTGACAAGCCACGCTGCTTCGCAAGGGACGGCTTGCACCTGTCACCCCTGGGATTCTGGATACTGGCTAAGGCTCTTGCCACCCCCATAGTGCCTTTTTTAGTCAAGGCTCAAATTCTAAACCTACCACCCTAGAAAATAAAAATGGGAAGAAACTGAGGGTAATGCTGCTCAATGCCAGAAGTCTAAATCTCAAAATACACGCACTCGAGGCCCTTCTCAGTATGGAGAACATCGATGTCTGTGCTGTAACTGAAACCTGGTTCAAGGCTCCTGAGAGCACCCCGGTACTATTAGGTTTTACCTCATATCATGCGTTCCGGCCCCAAAACCCAGACCACACCACAAAAGGAGGGGGTGTATCCATATTCATAAAGGATACCCACACCTCCAGGTTGGTGGCAACGCACGAAGCTTCAGAAACCATCCAGGTGCAACTAACCATAGGCAAAACTGCTCTGCAAATTGTAGCATGCTACAGGCCACCCTCTCAAACTCAGGAACCCCACACAGCCTTCCTGAAGACACTGGAGGGTATAAATGTATCTCCAAACACCATCATATTGGGTGACTTCAACTACCCGAATATAGACTGGGAACATTACTCAAGCCCTAACTTTCTAGCCCAACGGTTCCTGGAGTTCATAAATTCAAATGCCATGGAACAGATAGTCACTGTTCCCACGAGAGGAGAAAATATACTACATCTCATTATCACAAACATGGGGACAAAATGCTCCACACCGGAAGTATATCCCTCATTGGTGAGATCTGATCATAAACTAATCTCACTGGAAATCCACATCCCGCCCCCACCCCAAACAAAAAAGACCACAGTGAAGAACTTCTCTAAAGCAAACTTCACACTACTCAAGACTGGTGTGGTATCCTTCAAGGCCCCTGAGCCAGTGGAAACCACAACCCAAGCTGCGGAAGCCCTTACAAATGCCTTCTATGAACACCTCCAGGACTGCATGGATCAGGCAATCCCAAATAAAACCAAGACTCTTTCCACAAAGGGCAAACGTCCAGTCTGGTGGACCCCAGCCAATAACAAACTTTACAATAAGAGGAGAAAGCTATTACATGATAGAACAAAATCCATAAAAGGGAAGTCACCCCTGATCATTATTAGTAAAAAATACCAGCACTCATAAAATCAACTAAGGCCAATTTTGAGAGAAAAAATTGCCATGGATTCAAAGGACAATCATAAGGCTTTTTTCAGCTATGTTAGGAACCTGGGTGGAAACTCCCAGATATGCTCAGAATTAGTCCAAAATGATACAAAAATCACTGAACCCACAGACATTGCCAACATACTGGCAGACAGGTTCAGTGCAAACTTCACCCCCTCTCCCCTAAAGGAGAGATAACTATCCCAGCGGAGTGTAGCCTCCCAGACATCTCAAATGCGCAGGTGAAAGCTGCTCTCTCTAAAGCTAAAAACACAGCATCAATGGGACCAGATGGTGTCCCCGGCTGTGTGCTACACGAGCTAAATGAGAAATTAAACCCGCACATGAGGCAGCTGTATAATCTCAGCCTTACCACAGGATACTTGGCCAAGGAGTGGCGTACGGCAACTGTGGTCCCACTCCACAAAGGCGGTGCCTCTACGGACCCTGGTAATTACCGCCCCATAAGCTTAACAAGTCTAGTCTGCAAAGCTATGGAGAGGATCATAATGGAGCTCATAAAGAAAGATATAGGGGACTTGCAGACATTGGACCCGACCCAGTTTGGCTTCGTCAAGGGAAGATCATGCCTTTTGAACTTGGTTGACTTTTTCAAAACAGTCACCAAGGCCATTGATGAGGGAAAGGCAGTCCATACAGCCTACCTTGACCTTGCAAAGGCTTTCGACACAATACCCCACTCGGGTATTGTAGAAAAACTTACCAGCTTAAATGTAAACCCATATGTCACAAGATGGGTTGCAAACTGGCTTAAGGACAGAACCCACAGGGTTAGAGTTGCTGGTGCTATGTCAGACTCCAAGCCGGTCACAAGTGGTGTCCCACAGGGCTCGGTCCTTGGCCCCCTATTGTTCGGCATCTACTTCTCAGGAGTACAGGCCAACATGGGAGGACTTTGGCTGACAAAGTTTGCAGACGACTGCAAACTGGGCCATAGTGGAAAGTGCATCGGACACGGATATCCTTCAGAAGGGACTCACGGAAACAGATAGCTGGTGCCAGAGCCATGGCCTGAAGTTAAACGCCAAAAAATGTATAGTCATACCCTTCGGGAAAAACAAGGTAACCCCAAGCTACCATATAGGTAGCAATCCACTAAGCACAGAAGAGGTTATCAGGGACCTGGGGACCCAGGTTGACAGTGGCCTTTCTTTGACACTCACGTTGCTAAAGTGGTTAGAAAGACCTTCTACATTGCCCACCTGATCATGAAGGGATTCACATCCAGATCTAGTGAGGTCATTGTTCCCCTGTACTCTTCACTTATCAGACCAATGATCGAGTACAATGCCCCATTCGGGATGTATCTCACCCGACATCTGCAGCAATTGGAGAGACCCCAAACGTTCCTCACCAAAAGGATAAAGGGACTCCAAAATCTGTCATATGCTGCCAGATTGAAGAAACTCCAGCTCTATTCAGTCGCATACCATCTGCTCAGAGGTGACATGTGCCTGACATACAAGGCCATGTCCAACCCGGAATTAATGGACATGCTCCACCTCAAAAAATCCAAATCTACCAAAACCACTAGAGCAAGCGACTTAAACCTTAGCACGGATATAAATAGGACATGCTGGAGGGATAGATTTATCACTCAGAGACTCCCTATGCTGTGGAATAAAATCCCAGTCCATGTGAGGCAGAGCACCTCGCTGGCTCTGTTCAAGAGAAATCTTGACCTGTGGATGGGAGATCGTAGGTTTACCCCAGGAATCATCTCTGTGTCACTGCTGGACAGAGGCACAACAAACTAATGGGCACAGTATTTTTTCATATAAGGGGTGGCGTAAGCCACAAAAATTTGGGCTAGGCTTATAAATGCCTTAGGGCAGATAGCCTAGTATAAACCTATGAACCTATGACAGAACAAGAAAATCTGGAAATATTAGACTTTTTTGGACTTTGATGGACTTCTAGTGGACTCTAAAGCATACATTTATAGTAAAATACTCGGGGGAAGGAAAGAAGAGGGGGAATTTAACTGTATGTAAAAAAACATTTTCTTACTACTACTATTTTTATAGTGTATGATTTTCTTTGCATACTATAAAGTAAACTTTTCTCAGCTATTTTTAAGTAGAATGGGGATACTATTGTAAACAGGTGCTCCTGTTTTTTTTTTTCTTTGTCCTTTATTCTCTCTTTCTCCTTGTTCAGTTTTAAGAAATGAAGGCAGTGTAATGTAAAAAAAATGTCAAAAAATGTGCTTTTTCTCAGACTTGCATGGGAGAATTACGATCATTAGCTTGATCTAGTAACAAGTTTTAAGAGAAAGCAAGTAAATGAAAAATAACTTTGAATATTATAAGGCTTTTTCTAGCAAATGAATGTATGCTTAGTAGCAATTCTGTATCTGGTCCTCATGTTTCCATGAAGACAATCTGATAAAGAAGAATTGGCTAGAAAAAAAAGAGAAATTGGCTAGGAGCTAATGTTCTCTGAAAGTATTGAGGTGTTGTCTCAGCTGGAAGAGCTATAAAGATAAGAAAAAGAAACAGCAGTTAATAGAAGCACAGGCTGCACTATGTGATTTAGCATGGATAACCTTTCATCTAAGTGTGGCTGTCAGATTGGTACATTTGTTCCTATTAGGAGGGTAAAACTTCAATATTTGAAGATGTACATAGTATTACATTAGTAGGTTTTATGTGGGTATTGGGAGTTTTTTTTTCTTTTTTTTGAGGCTTTCGATAATACAAAAAGTTTTGTAAGGTGTGACACAGACTCAAATGGATATGACAAGAAACAACTTTATAAAACGTCAACCTGCCAAATATTATATGCATGTAACACAAAAGCTGGAACTAGACATTTAACAAAAAAGCTGTTATACATAAAATGTGGGAATAATAATGTTTTAATACAATGATGCTTTCTATCTTCTTCTTCTTTCAGCTGCTCCCGTTAGGGGTTGCCACAGCAGATCAACTGTTTCCATTTCTTCCTGTTCTCTGCATCTTGCTCTGTCACACCAACCACCTGCATGTCCTCTCTCACCACATCCATAAACCTTATCTTAGGCCTTCCTCTTTTCCTGTTACCTGGCAGCTTCATCCTTTGCATCTTTTTCCCAATATACTCTGCATCCCTCCTCAGCAGATGTCCAAACCAACATAATCTTACCTCTCTGGCTTTGTCTCCAAACCTTCCAACCCGGGCTGACCCTCTAATATACTTATTCCTAATCCTGCCCATCCTCGTCACACCCAGTGCAAATCTTAACATCTTCATCTCTGCCACATCAAGCTCTGACTCCTGCCTTTTTGCCAATGCCACTGTCTCCAACCCATATAACATAGCTGGTCTCACTACCCTCTTGTAGACCTTTCCTTTCACTCTTACTGATACTCGTCTGTCACAAATCACTCCTGACACTCTTCTCCACCCACTCCATCCTGTCTGTACTCTCTTCTTCACCTCTCTTCCTCACTCACCATTACTCTGAACTGTTGATCCCAAGTATTTAAACTCATCCACCTTTGCCACCTCTACTCCCTACATCTTCACCATTCCTCTATCCTCCCTCTTATTCACACACATACATTCTGTCTTAGTCCTGCTAACCTTCATTCCTCTTCTCTCTAGAGCATATCACCACCTCTCCAGGGTCTCCCTTCACCTGTTCCCTACTCTCACTGCAGATCACAATGTCATTTGCAAACATCATAGTCCACTGGGACTCCTGTCTGATCTCGTCTGTCAACCTGTCCATCATCATTGCAAATAAGAAAGGGCTCAGAGCTGATCCTTGATGTAATCCCACCTCCACCTTAAATGCATCCATCATTCCCATCACAGATCTCACCGCTGTCACACTACCCTCGTACATATCCTGTACCACTCTTACATACTTCTCTGACACTCCCGACTTTCTCATACAATACCACAACTCCTCTCTAGGCATCCTGTCATATGCTTTCTCTAAGTCCACAAAGACATACTGCAACTCCTTCTGACCTTCTCTGTACTTCTCAATCAACACTCTCAGCACAAACATCGTATCTGTAGTGCTCTTTCCTGGCATGAAACCATACTGCTGATCACTAGTCATCACCTCCCTTCTTAACCTAGCTTCCACTACTCTTTCCCTGCTGTGACTGATCAATTTAATCCCTCTGTAGTTACTACAGCTCTGCACATCACCCTTATTCTATCTGTACCAAAACACTTTTTCTCCATTCCTCAGGCATCCTCTCACTTTCCAAGATTTCATTAAACAATCTAGTTAAAAACTCCACTGCCATTTCACCTAAACACCTCCATGCTTCCACAAGTATGTCATCTGGACCAACAGCATTTCCACTCTTTATCCTCTTCATAGCTATCTTTACTTCCTCCTTGCTAATCCACTGCACTTCATGATTCACTATCCACACATCATCCAACCTTCTCTCCCTCTCATTCTCTTCATTCATCAGCCCCTCAAAGTACTCTTTCCATCTGCTCAACACACTCTCCTTGCATGTGAAATGTTTCTCTCATTATCCTTTATCACCCTTACCTGCTGCACATCTTTACTAGCTCAGTCCCTCTGTCTAGCCAATCAGTACAGGTAATTTTCTCCCTCGTTAGTGTCCAACCTTTCATACAACTCTTCATACGCCATACCCTTAGCCTTCGCCACCTCTCTCTTTGCCATGCACCTCATCTCCTTATACTCTTGTGTACTTTCTTCATCTCTTTGACAATCCCACTTCTTCTTCACCAACCTCTTTTTCTTTATACTCTCCTGTACTTCTTCACTCCACCACCAGGTCTCCTTGTCCTCCTTCCTCTTTCCAGATGTCACACCAAGTACCTTTCTAGCCATCTCTCTTACTAGCTCTGCTATAGTTACTCGGTAACTTTTCACTGCCACCCAGTGCCAGTCTTAACTCTTCCCTGAACTCCACCTCACAATTACCCTTTTTCAATTTCCACCATTTGATCCTTGGTGCTGCCCTCACACTCATCCTCCTCTTCTTGATCACCAATGTCATCCTACAAACCACCATCCTATGCTGCCTAACTACACTTTCCCCTGACACCACTTTACAGTCTCCAATCTCCTTCAGACTGGCCCTTCTACATAATATATAATCCACCCGTGTGCATCTTCCTCCACTCTTGTATTCTATGCTCCTCCCTCTTGTTAAAATACATGTTCATCACAGCCATGTCCATCCTTTTTGCAAAATCCATTACCATCTGACCTTCTGCATTCCTTTGCTTAATACCATACCTACCCATCACTTCCTCATCCCCTCTATTCCCTTCAAAAACATGCCCATTGACATCTGCTCCAATCACCACTCTCTCACCCTTGGGTACAGTCATCACCACTTCATCCAACTCACTCCAAAATTTTTCTTTTTCATCCATTGCACACCCAACTTGTGGAGCATATGCACTAACAACATTCATCATTACACCATCAATTTCCAGCTTCATAAACATCACTCTGACACTCTTTTCACCTTCAAAACACTCTTAGCATACTTTTCCTTCAGGATAAATCCTACGCCATTTCTCCTCCCATCCACACCATGATAAAACAATTTGAACCCACCTCCGATATACCTAGCCTTTCTCCCCTTCCATCTGGTCTCTTACACACACAATATACCAACCTTCTTTCAGTCCATCATTATCAGATAGCTCTCTCCCTATACCAGTCATACTGCCAACATTCAAAGCTCCAACCCTCACTATCACAGTCCTAGCCTTTACCTGCCTTTGGGCATGCCTTCCCCCTCTTCTCCTCCTTCGGCCAACAGTAGCCCAATTTCCGCCAGCACCCTGTTGGCCAACAGTACTTGTGGTAGTCATTGTTAACCCGGGCCTCGACTGATCCAGTATATATATCTGTACTGTTGTCCGCATGTATGATTTGCCAAGATTTTATGCCGGATGCCCTTCCTGATGCAACCCTCCCCATTTTTCTATAATGTCTTTAAATGTAAATGGTCTCAGAGATAAATACAAAAAATAAAGAGTAGTGAACTATATTAAAAAAAATGCAGAGCGCAAATAGCTATGCTACGAAAGAGACACTTGGAAAGAACTGAGCATATGAATTTGATAAAGAAAAGTTTTCAATATGGTTATTCAGTGGAATACCTGGGACAAAGGAAAAGAGGAGTACTTACATTAATTGCAAATAGAGCTCCAGTAGTAATAGAAGAGGACAAAAAAGATAATAATGGTAGATTTGTAGCACTAAGAGGCTACTGGCAAGGAAGGATTATACCGGCATATATTTATATTCCACCTAAAACTTCTATAATGAAGCTAAAGAAAATTCTGGGAGAAAAAAAATCAGCTTTCAGCAAGGAATATTACTTATAGATGGGGATTAGAAATTGATTTGCAGCAGTAAAGATGTGTCTGGGGGCCCAGAAGGGAAAGTCTAACAAAGGAGGGTAGACTTTTGAAGAAATTTATGAAATACTTGGTATGGAAGATGTGAATTCAATGGGAGTTCAGAGTGGATTTACATATTACTCCCCAAGATACAAAAATGGAGTTAAGCTAGACAAAATTTACATCTCCTTACATTTTTTCATTACCTGGACTTCCTCCAGCTCACTACAGCACATAGACTAATATTTAATCCAACCAAATGCCCTGCTCTAACATCCTTCCCCCATTCACCCCAAGTAGAACTCTCAGATCTGAACACCAAAACTTAACTAATGTCCACAAACTTAAATGTCCTGCTGTACAATGTCTCCCCTCCTTCTCCTTAGGTAAGAAATGGAACTCTCTCCCTTCCACACTAAGGACAATGTCAAACCCAAACAATTTGAAAACTCAACTTTACACTTACCTCTCCTCCAAATGGAAATGTAACTGCATTCTCCCTACCTGGAACTCTTTAACAAAAGCCCCTGGGAGGGTATTCTCCTGAGTTCCTAAGCACCTTATAGCTGGCTATAACCTTCTACAGCTAATTCCCATATGATCTGTCACACTCTGTAAATACTGTAATTAGCTTTTGATTTTTTGACTTTAACTGTGTGAATTTGTTAAAATGCATCTGCACAATATTTTTCCACTATGGGCAATATTGCTCACTGTTTGTATTATTTGATATGTATTTGTACTTGTACTTTTATTTTTATTGGACTCCTGTCTTTACTTTAATCTGTTTCACGGAGCTTTTCTCCCTGGGCCTCCACTGAAAACGGGCTCTCTGACTCAGTGGACTTCCCTGGTAATCAACCTGGAAATAAATAAATTTCACAAAAGCATGTGCATTTAATTGAAGGTCTTGATATACACCCAATAACTATTTCAGATCCTTTGCCAATAACTAAAAAAAAAAACACAGAGTAATGAAGTAAAAATGAGATATTGGTGCTTTCCCACCTATCTGTTGAAAAGAGAGGAATTTAAGGAATAGGTAGTGAAAATTATTCGGGAGCTATTACTGAAGATAGACATTTCTTCTGAAAATATAGCTAGGGAGTGGGATAAAATTAAAGTGGAGTTTAAAAAATAGGGTGGAAATAAAAAAGGAAGATATGGTTAAGAAGTAAAAAGAATTAAAGGGACTAATAAACGTTAAAGTATTGCAGAACTGGAAGAATCTTACAGAACGAGAGGAGGAACAACTGCAGAATGCTAAACAAAAATTAAGGGATTACCTCAATAATATGCATGAGTTTAGAAAGATTGCTGTTAAGCAAATGTTTTTTTTTTTTTTTTTATAATAATTCTAGGGCACAAAAACTTTTAGCACAACAACTCACGCAACAGAAAGCAGAAAGGGCTGTCACCAAGCTTAGAGAGCCTATAACAAGGAAGGTAAGAAGAGATCCTGTAGCAGTATTAGAAATATTTCAGAAATTCTATGAAAGTCTGTATAAAGCAGAGAGCTATGAAAATCAAGAAAAGGTACAGATGGAAATGCGGGAGAATTAAGGATGCCAATGTTAAGGTAGATGAGGCTCGATTACTAACAGTTAGGTTAGGAGGAGATGAGATAAAAAATGGTGATGTATAACCAATCTAAATTAAAGTCCCCAGGAATAGATGGTAATCCTGTGGAAGATTGGAAGCTAGGAGGGGAAAACACTGATAAAGATCTTAAAGGTTTTGTTTCACAGTATTTTAAGAGAAGTACCAACATCCTGGAAGAAAGCGGTGGTAGCTGTGATACCTAAAGAGGGTAAAGATCCATCAGATCCAGCTTCATACAGACCCAGTTCAATACTAAACCATGATTATAAACTGGTTATGTCCATAATGGCAAATGTAATGCCAAAATTGCTAGATATGGATCAATGTGGTTTTGTGGAGAGGAGGAAAACATTTTACAATATGAACAGAACACTGATGATCCAGCAGGAAGTAGAATGTAAGAAAACACCACTATTATTGTTGGCTCTTGATGCAGAAAAAGCATTTGAAAGAGTAAGCTGGGACTTTATAAGCAGGGCAATGGAAGCATTTGCATGCCCCGATAAAATTTTAAGGTTGATTAGGAGCCTGTATGAGGGATCAGAGGCAAAAATTAAAGTCAGTGGGGTCCTCTCTGATAATTTCTGCTTGAGCAGAGGGCCAAGGCAGGGGTGTCCTTTTTCTTTGTTATTTGCATTATATTTTGAACCATTGACAAAGAAAATAAGGATATAATTGGTATGGTAGTCAAGAAAAGCTGGCTCTATTTGCAGATGATATTATTTTATACCTGACAAAACCAGAAAGGGACATTACAGTATTGTGGCACATTCTGAGACAGTTTCAAATCTTTTCGGGACACAAAATTAAATTAATGAAATGAAAATAAAAGCAATAGCAGTAAATTATGTACCCATACACAAATTGGTTCAGGAATATCCATATTTATGGGGACATGATAAAATTATGTATTTAGGAGTATGGATTAAAAATTATTCCAGTGTGGTAGTTAAGGATATGTGGAAAGAGACTAAAAAGATAATACAAAAACTGAGAAAATGAAAGCTCTGTTATATGGATATAGATAGTAAGATACAAGCAGTTAAAATGTTTTTTGTCCCTTTAGTCTTATACACAGGTCAGGTATATTTTTATCAACCAGAGGAGAAGCTGTGGATAACAATTAATAAAGAGCTGAAGGATTTTATGTGGGAAAGGATGATGGCAAAAGTTAAGTGGGATAAGATGATTCTTCCAATAGAACAAGCTGGATTATGATTATCCAATTGGAAGGGATATACAAGAGCAATACAGTTAAGGCTCCTATACAAAGCACCTGCAGGAAACTATAATTCAGAGTGAAAGGGGATGATGATGATGAATCAGGGGAAGCTCAAGAAACAGAGAGAGACTGGGATTTTTGATGTAGACCTTTAAGGAAAATAACAATAATCATACAAAATATTATATTCATAAAGTAGCAGAAAGTACTCCGAGAACTAAACCAACAAGGGTATGGAGAAAGGAGATTTTCCAGTAGGGATGACTCCAACTAGGGATGCAGGCAATAGGGGGCAGGAATTTATTGGTGAAAACTGGCAAAGGAACTAAGTTGTTGGGAGCAAATAACTAGAGAGGGAAATGTAACAGAATGGGAAGATGCCAGGAATGTATCTGGCCTACAGGATATAGATTGCCTTCCCTATCAAGGACTAATATCAGAGTATATGCTAAGAGAAGGAAATAATGGGGTCCTAAATGAAAGACCAGCACTGATAGAGTTTTTAGCAAAATCTAGTAAAGAAGCTGTTGTTAAAAAAGGAATAATTAGTACAGCATATAAAATATTGCATGTTAACTATAAGAATCAATAAGAGGAGGTTAGAAAGAATTGGGAAGAGAGACTGGATAAGCAATTTACAAAGAAACAATGAGGGATATATGTATGTCTCCCAAATATGCAATAAAGTCTAGAAGATTTAGGATTTTTGCTTGAAAATGTTTGCATAGATATTTTTATCCCCCAAGTAGACTCCAGAGAATTTTTCCTCAGGTAGACAGTAAATGCTGGCAGTGTGATGGGGAGGAAAGAGGTGGTTGGGGGCATATTTTCTGGGAATTTAATGAGTTGGCTGACTTTAAGGATTCCTACAGACTGCTTGGTCAGGGATGCTGGGTGAGCAAATTGGTGTAACTAGAGAAATGATTTTTGTGAACTACGATACAGAATCAGAATTACCTAGACAGAGTAACGTATTGCTGAGTGTAATTATGGTGGCTGCCTTAAAAAGCAATTACTAGAAAATGGAAATCAAAGTCTAAACCCACTGTACTAGAAGTAGTGAATATAGTAACAGAGATACAACAACTGGTGTTGGGATCTTTAGAAAAGGGTAGGAGCAAATTACACAGGGAAAATGGGAATAGTGGGAACAATACATACAGGGGAGGAATGAGGTTTAAATAAAGCCAGGACTTGAATGAGCTGTGTACGGTTTGACTGACAATGACTGGGTAGATTATAAGTAATGTATAATGTTTGCAACAAGGATTATGTCAATACAGTTTGTGATGTAAAATGCTTGCAACTAGAAGTGATAATTTAATAAAGATGTTTCTTGCTAAAAAAGGTTCCATTAACATAGGTGTCGCCAGGGCTCTGCACTTGGTCCCCTTTGGTTCTCTCTTTTCATTAATGAGTTATGCTTTGATATTTACTAACACAGTTATGTACACTGGATGGTCTTTTACAACTAGAATCCACTTAGTAATCCAGTTTCACACAATTATACAACTGGACACTTAGCAATATGTTTCTAATCAGTCCTCACATATCAAATATTATGATCTTTGGCACACCTCTCAAAACCCACAAATTTTACAATAACTGACACAGAAGACCACTTCTGACAGAACAAAAATAATTAGGAATAACTTTGGACTCACTTCTCTCACTAACAAGACATACTGACAATATTATTAATAGGATCTCTCTCTCTCTCTCTTACCTGCTTACTCCTCAGTTTGTAAGTCTATAGTCAGAAATGTTTATGGCCTCCCTCTTTTAACTTTTCTTTCAAGGACAAATATACACACAAAATAAAAACAAATGTAAACAAAATTTGTAGATTTGCTCTGCTTGCTGACTCACATACTCACCACTTACAGTCTTCAACTGGCTCCCTGTTACACAAAGAGCAAACCTGCTTCTTCATTCACAACTGTACAAATTATTAAAATGGACGATTGTCCTTCCCAAGCAAAATTGCCAATTAAACAATAAAGCTATGCTGTGATTGAGAGTCAGGAAGAAATTTTAACCCTCATTTGACTCCAATTCAAAACCTCCACAAGCAAAACAGTATTTTCAAGGATGGGCCCTATAATTTGGAATCATCTCTCAGGAAACACAGACAACAAAATGCACTAGAAACAATCAAAACTAAACTAAAAGAGCAACAAGTTAATGAACTCTAAATGCACATGCTTTCGGGAGAAAGGTTAATCTCTGTAGATCATGCCAAAGTCACATCTGTGATTAGTACTGTTCAGTCTTACTAGCTTGCTTAATGCATCTAGAATGTCTAATCTTAGCTGAAGAATCTGCAAAAAGATACATACTGTAAAAATGCTTATTTACATGATTGTTTTTGCATGCCTTTCTTCATGTCCACTTATCCATGAACATTATATTCTGTTTCTGGATCTGGGTCATGGCTGAAAGGAGTCTGTCGCCCAGTCCACTTACTGGTTATTAAAGTGAAATAAATAAATAAATAAAACAATCTGAAGTGTTGCGTTGTGAAGAGTGTTCAGTAGATTGTAGGGCCTAGATGAGACAGGTAGCTATTCCATTTGACCTTATATATATATTGTTACAATGATGCTCAGAATTACTGGAAAAGTGTATGAATCTTAGTATTTTTTTTCGATAGTATGAAGTATGGTATTGTTGTGGTCAAACATTCAGGCACTTAAAGGTAGTGCACATTCAAGCTTTGGCAGTCATACATTAACAGCAACAGATCAGTGAGCTTCCAGACTTAATAGGTTTGGTAATTTATACGCAATTTTAAGTTGGCCAGAACTTTTGCTAAAGTAGGATATATACAGTTTTGAAAGGAAAGGCTATCATCTATTATGACCTAATTTTTATGTGTTTTAATGAAAGAGATTGTAGTTCCAGCAGGATCAGAGCAATATGGGTCTAGTAGTTTTGTCAAGCCTTCTGGATGCTCCAAACAGCATACATTTTGTATTTATTGAAAGTTTGTTTTGGTTGATCGAATTCTAGATTAAGGAGTAGTCATTTTGTAACCTTGTGGCAACCAGTTTTGTTCATTTATATGCTGGAATAAATTCCAGCATGCAGTCAGCATTATACTCCACTTTAATAACTTACCAAACTCTTATGACGGTAATTACATTTAGGATATACTCTACACAGAAGCAGTAGGTAGTGAGTATCAGACTAGGAAAGACAAGTATAAAATACTTTGGAGAGTTGAATTGTCCTCTGTTTTTCACGAAAGTGAAGAAATCAGGGTACGTCTGTTTCTGTAATTTTGATACTCCTGAAATGCCTGTACTGAAGTGTATATTCCCAGACTAGTAAAAACTATAAACCAGCATTTGCTATGGCAGTTTTCTATATATTCTTCCCAGTGAACAAGAAATATATATATATATTTTTTTTTCATGTCAAAAGGAGAGTTTTGAAATCCATTTTGTAAAAAAAAAAAAAAAAAAAAAAAAATTCTGCATGCCAGACAACAGTACACTCATTTATAAACATATATCTGTGTTCAAAAGTTGACTGTACTACAAGTTCTGCATTAATTTATTTAATATGTTGAATGTCATGAACAGATGTGGACAGTTACATTTTAACAGGAAAAAACAGACATATTTGTACAATATGTTTATTAATAAGAAAATTACATCTCTGAGCATGTATTTATTTTTAACCTTGCACTCTGCACGTCTGAATTTATCCCAGCAATGCAGGAGCTCCTTTAGAGATCCATAGTCATATTTATTTATTCATTCCATTTATTCACTGGGTATGTCTGACTGAGGAAAAGCCCATTTTCAGCAGAAGCCTGGGGAAAAAAACTCCATCTAAGTACAAAGAAAGAAAACAAAAACAACACTAGAACATACTATACATTTAGCAAAAGAACAATAAAATATAGTGCATGTGTAACAAATTTATACAATTGTAGGCAGCAGCAAAAATTATGTAAACAGATATAATGTTAAAGAGAAAAGTAAGTAGTTTAATTTACAGATACTGCTAAAGCTACTGTTTTGCTACTTGGCAGATGAATCCTCACACCGACAATTCATCAGCTATATTCCTGAAAAAAAGTATGAACTGTAGTGCAGTACATCCTTTGTTTTAGTTTTTTTTTACTACCTCATACTTCTTAATATAATATAATATAATAATGGAAAGCACTGAGATGTATTTTAAATACTCTAAATAATGTCTCTGCTTCCTTTTTAGGATATAACTGTTCCCTAGGATGTGGTGATAAGGTGACAGATCAGCTCTATGCAGAATTAAAGCCAGCCATTGACAACACCAATGTGATCGTCAAACACATGAGAGAGAAGAACGACTACAGTGAGGTATGGTGTGGGAAATGGCATCAGTGTGGATAAGGAAAACTGAAATCTCAACAAGTGTGTACCATGATGGCAGTTCTCACCAAATAAAAAAAGCAGCAAGTGGGTGACTGACTCATATTTTACATATGCACTAAATATTACTCTTTTCAGGTTACATTTCAAGAATTTATTAAGAAATCATTCATTGTCTGTGTACCTACATGAAATAATCACTAAAGTACAGAAAAATGTGATGGGTATCTTTATACTGGCAAACTTATCAAAACAGGCAAATTATGTTGTGATTCATAAACAGCTTACAACCAATGCCTAAAATCAGAAGGTTATGTTGACTGCAGTCTACAGACATGCTATCTCAATGTAATGTCACAGGCATCTTCTGCTATAACCTACAATACCACAACTGTGCAGCAAAGGAGAGGGATACAAGTGCCCCATCACTTCTGCTTATGGGAGTATCCTGTGTGACTCATGGAGGTGGCAAGTAGCATACAGCACGTGTTATTCATACCCAGACCTGTTCTGGACTACTGGAAGCACAGTTGACACCTTCAGAAAAACACTGGCCAAAGAGGGTGTAAACACACTTGACATTATAGAATAACGATACGCAATGGCTTTTCACAACTACTGTGCATCACATAATAGTGAAATATACTGTCTGGTCATAAACACTGAGCACTGTGGAACAGAGGCATGCATTGTCATTTCACAAGCATTGTGCATCATGGAATGGTAGCATCCTCTGCCATGTCAAAAGCACTGTGCATAGTGGAATAGTGATACATACAGTCACTTTTCAAGCAATTTCCATTATGTATGATCAACATAGTGTCATAAACTGTCATGCCAAAACCACTAATAATCACAGAAAAGTGGCTTGTACTGTCATGCCACAAACACTGTGCGTCATGGAATAGTGGTATGGGCTGTCATGCTACATGCATGATGCATAATATAACAGTGACATGCACTGTCATGTTGTAAGTACTGTGTATCATGGAATGGTGGCTTGCACTTTCATACCACAAACACTGTGCAGGATGCATTAATGGTGTGCTCTGTCATGCCAAAAGCATTGTGCATCATGGAATAATAGCATATACCATCATGTCAAACACAGCTCATAATAGCATACTGGCATCATGGAACAGTGGCATGTCCTGTCATGCCACAAGCATGGTGCATTGTGGAATATTAGCATACACTGTCAAGTCAGAAACACTGTGCATCATGGAATAGTGGTATGCACATGTCATGACACAAGCACTATGCATCATGGAGTGGTAGAATGCACTATCATGCCATGAGAAGAGTGCATTATGAAATACTGGCATGCACTATCATAGCAAAGGAACTGTGCATCATAGTAGCATGTACTATCATGTCACAAGCACTATCCATCACGGAATAGTGGCATGCAGTGTACTGCCACTGGCATCTGGCAACAAATAAGAGTGGCATGTAGTGTCACATTACAGGAAGTGTGCACAATGGAGTAGTATGCACTCTAGAGCACTGTATGCTAGAAGCATGATGTATCAACTGGAAAGACCCCAAAAGTACCTCACCAAGAGGATCAAAGGGCTCAAACAGATGCCATATGCTGCCCGGTTAAAGAAACTCCAGCTCTACTCAGTGGCATACCGCCTGCTCAGAGGCGATCTGTGCCTGACGTATAAAGCCATGTCCAACCCGGAATTAATGGACATGCTGCACCTCAGAAAATCCAAATCCTATCGAGCTAAGCGCTCGAGAAACTTGAACCTCAGCACTGAAATAAATAGGACATGCTGGAGGGACAGATTCATAACCCAGAGGCTCCCTTCACTCTGGAATAAAATCCCAGTCCCGGTTAGGCAGAATCCCTCATTGACTCTCTTCAAGAGGAATCTTGATGAGTGGATGGGAGATCATAGGTTTACCCTGGGTATCACTTCTGTGTCACTGTTAGACAGAGGCACAGTATACTAACCTCAAAAAAGGGCATAGCAAAATTAATTTAAAATGGGTGGCGAAAGCCAAACACACTCTGGCTAGGCTTATAAATGCCCTAGGGCAGATAGCCTAGTATGAACCTATGAACCTATCATGGAATACTGATGTATTCTGTCATGTCACACACATGGCTCATCGTAGAAGAGTGGCATACACGGTCATATCACCACAAAATAGTGGCATACACTGTCATATCACAAGCATGCATTTTGCATCATGGAATATTGGTATCCAATGTTACCTCATAAAGAATGAGAGTCAGGGATAGTGACATCAACTACATTCCAGACTATAACAAATCAAAACTGACCATTTAAAAAGTTTAATTCAGGTAACTCCTTTCAGTAAGTGCTTTTGTCTTAACTCATTCACTCCAGAGCAGCTCAGAAAATGCTGTCTGCTTACTTCCACCATAGGAAGAACAGTGCACCCTGATAATTTTCAGATAATCCATTTGTAATACCATATAGAAAACAAATGTTCATAACTCTTTAACCATAAGAACTAGACTAAAAATGTAAATGTGAATGTTGTTCAGTAGACACTGATCTTTTCAATAGTGTAAATGTTAATAGTGTGTATGCCAAGAAATGCTGATTTTATGCATATTTTCTACCTTTTTGGTAAAACAAATCACAATATCTTGGTGAACATACCATGTAGACCCATACAATTTGTAATTAATTTGTTTGTATGAATGTCAGCTTTAAAATGATACCTTATCCATTATTGTGTGATGCTCCTTAACTGAGATATTCACAAAAATATGATTAATATTTCTCATAATCTGATAATTAAACAAAGCACAATATCTCATCACCTGTAACAGACAGAGACTGCATATCAGGGTACAAGTTGTACTGCTCAATGTCAACTTCAAAATGATACATCATGTGTGCTGTCACCATGCTCCCTTGCAAAGATATGGGCATAATAATGAGAAATATGGAAAATATATATTCATTTTCATAATTCTACAAGAAAACAAATTGGAATATCTGTCCATGTATGATACTCACAATTCATATTATTACATGAAGTTGTACATTTTGATAATGGCTTCAAAAATGATAGCTCACTCATCACCTTGCCATCTTTCCTAGCAGATTTATTTACCAAAATATGAAAAATTGTAATACTTTTCATAACCTAAGTAAAAAACAAACTGTGATATCTGTACATGTGTACAACAGACAGGCACAGTTCTTTTATCATCTTGTAAGTACTAATACCATCTTTAAAATGAGGTATTAGCATGTTGATATGTCCCCTAGAAAAGTTATTTATAAGAAAAAAAGATAAGTTTCATAAGCTAAGTCCTAAACAAACTGTGATATCTGTACATGTGTACAGCATACCGACACAGTTCTTTTACCGTGTTCTAAGTACTAATACTGTCTTCAAAATGAGGTATTACTTAGCATGTTGACATGTTCCCTAGCAAAGTTATTTACCAAAATATGAAAAAATATAATACTTTTCGTAACCTAAGACCCAAACAAACTGTGATATCTCTACATGTGCAGTATACAGACACAGTTCTTTTACCATGCTGTAATTACTAATACTGTCTTCAAATGAGGTATAACTTAGCCTGTTGACACGTTCCCTAGCAAAGTTACAATTACAATTCTTTTACTGTGTTGTAAGTAGTAAAAACGGTTTTCATAAAATGTAATAGAGTTTTACTTACCATACTGGTTGTTTTTCATCTTTTGTCACTAGGTGCATGTTGCCAGTATATCATGCATTGCTGCCACCAAGCCATTGTGCATATGAGTCAAGAACAGGTCAATGCTATCTTCATTTAGGTGAACTCCATCACTTCTGAAAAGGTGAACATCTTTTGAAATTATGCTGTTATGGCTGATTGTTGATCCGCCGACCCTGTGCATCAAGCCATGAATGAACCGTTCTGTAACTGCCTGGCATTGTGCACTTCCCATTGGCTGTTTACATTTCTCCACTTCTGGTGAGAGATTTTGTCAGACCACAAAAAATGACAATGTAGCCACCATGACTGCATCTGTTAAAAAATCACCTTGATTTCAAACCGCGGCTCTCCAAGTGGATGAGTGATGACATCATTTCCTCCAATGTGCAACACAAGAATGTCAGGCTCAGGGTAGATGAACCACTTCTCTTCCAGCAACTGCAGGAGTCCACCCCAATGCATACCGCTTCTTGAAATCCAGTGTACCTTCATGCTAGATGTGGGGAAGCTCATGTTGTAATAGTTATTTCTGGAGGCATGTCTGGCAGCCCAGTGAATGTAGGAATGGCCACACACCCGCACTCTCACTTGTCATTCCCCTGATCTTGAAGCCATGTCACTGTCACAAGGTGGAAGCACCTGCACAGCCAAAAAATACAAAGAGGTTACTGGGGATGTTTGAGAGATTAATTGAATTACTACATATATATGTATACAACATGCATTACCTTGTTCATAGGTTCATAGGCATATACTAGGCTAACAACCACAAAGGTCTTTTTAAGCCTGCCATGCATCCCAAATCTCTGACAAGTTCTGATACCCTTGATAAGTGTAAGTAGCCAATTTAAATCTTCACTCCTATCCATATTGTCATTATTCTTTTGATAAGGTTCATTATTTGCTATAATGATGCAGAGGTACAAACCTACCAACCAGGAAAACACCAGCTGACACACACTATCAGAATGGCAGTGGGTACAAATCATTGTAAACAGAAACATTCCTGCCCTAGCCAAAATACTGCATGAATGGATACTGACAAGGGGCTACAGAAAGGGCACATGTAAAGAGAAAAAGAAGGGTAAGGGCCACCACTCCACTAATGAACTCAGGAGAGGCATAGAGCTTCAGTGGTACTTGAGGGCATGTGAAGTGCCTCATGCCTGTGCTGGCTACCCACTCAGACTGTCGATACTGATACTGTCTCATGACTTCCTGCAGTGTCAGCAGTCTGCCTTACCTCTGCTTTTTCCCTTTCCATGTGTACTTTCAGCAATGGATATAAGGAATCAAAGGAGGGAACTAATCTAATGTTTCTTACCCTGACATAAATACATTTGCTATACCAGAGGGAAGGGAGAGTGACAGCGCTACACAAAGAGCACATGAGAAAATAAAAATACTTAACTTTTCTTTTTGGATGTGGCCATTCAGGAAGGGACAGAAGGCATCACAGTGGCACCCTTGAAACCATGCATATCCAAGAAAGCAGCACAATGTGATTGAGCTGAAGAGTCTCCAAGTTCCCCACTGCCATCCAGGATGATCCTAAGATCCATGGTGTTTAGGTGTGACAACTAGCGACACATACAGTATTCAGCACCAGAGCTGAAGTCTCCAAGTTCCCCACTGCCATCCAGGATGATCCAAAGATTCATGATCTTTAGGTGTGACACCCAGTGATGCACACAGTATTCAGCACCAGAGCTGAAGAGTCGCCAAGTTCTCCACTGCCATATGACTACATAACATGATTTCTCTTGTACATTGCATACAATTCACAAAAATATGAACTGTATAGCCACAATGGATACCTCATCTGTATCATACAGTAGAAACAACGGTAACAATAAAAGAAATAAACTGGTGAGAGAAACGTCTACATGACTCCACAATGACAGAAAACAAAATCTGGCATGTGCAATCATCAATGTGATAATGACTTGTAATGTGAACAGTGACAGCTGCTGAGAGTTTTACCTGACAAGTGATAATGACTCAGTGTTATACTGTAACTACACATTGTAATTTAATAATGTCATAATGACTTGCATTTAATTACTGCAAGGTTCTGTATGTTCAGACAAAGGTGATAATTGCTGCACATAGCCTGTTGAGTAGACATTTATTATATTCCTGGTGCAGATCTAACGTAAGACTGAGTCATTACCATCTGTTAGGAAAAGACCATATTAATTCAGTAAAAGTAGTACAACACTTCCTTTCACCTAAATTCTACATATGACTGACAAAGCCAAAAATTGTCAAAAATATTTGGTTGCTCCATGCTGGAATGAATGTACAAGTAATAACATTTATTTCATTGAGCCATCCTCTGATTAGAATCAGACACACAGAAAGTCAGAACTATCTAAACTATCTGGTTGATCCATATAAGAACTACTGCAAAAGTATTAATAACTTTTATCTCACTGAACCATTCCTCTGATTAGAATAAGACAGAAATGACAAAGGCAGAAATATTGTCCAAAATATCTGGTTGATCAATTAGTGTAAAATCAGTAATAACATATATCTCACTAAACCTTTCCTCTCATCAAAACATGTTGTAATATATCATATGTAACTTATACACTTGACACTTTCCCCATCTCATGTGTTCACTAGTGAGGTCAGATCATAAAGTTATTTCATCTGAAGTAAAAATTAACCCAGAAAATCCAGATAAACCAATAAAAGTTAGGAACTATTCAAAGGCAGACTACATCCTATTAAGTGACAGTTTGTCAAAATTCAAGGCCCCCCCAACCCAGAGACCACAGCTACTTGCAATTTATTCAAAGAGTCTCTATACGAACATGTGAAGGGCTGCATTGAATCTGCTGAACCTACCAGAAATAAACCCAAAACAAACAGTAAAAAACAAACCCCATTAGGAGAATCCCCTCCAACTTACTTCCCTCAGCTATCAGTAGGTTCCAGGTGCTAACAGTAGTTACTAAAGCCAAGAATACCATCATCCTGGATTCCTGACAAAAGTTGTTTCATGAACAGAGTAAAACTGTCAGAATCACTTGAAGCACTCTAACTACATTCGGACAGGACAGTGGTGCAGCAGTTGGCATTGTCACCTCAAAGCAAGAGGTTCTCCAGTTTGATTCTCAACTGGGATGCCTTCTATGTGGAATCTGCATGTCCTTCCTGCATTCATGTGAGTTTCCTCTGGGTGCTCCGGTTTCCTTCCAAGTCACAATAACATGCGTCTGGAGCTTTTCTTGCCAGGCCTCCACTGAAAATTGGCTAATTCCAAGTCAGACTTTCCCGGTAAACAAATGTTAAATAAATAAATGCACTCTTGAAACAGGTTATGTTCCAAGTGAATGGATGACTGCAGCAGTCATTCCCCTCCACAAGGGTGGGCCATCAACTGACCCAGGTAACTGTAGACCTATCACTTGAACAAGCCTAATATGCAAAGCCATGAAACTAATTATAAAGAAAATGATAATTGTAGACATGTTTTAAAACTTTAAATGAATTGTTGCTGCATAAGCAGAGCATTTTATATCTCATGGCATCTCAGTTTGTAAACCCATAAGGCAAACCACCACAAAACCCAATATTTTGGTCATAGGAGACTCTGACAGAAAACACACAGATGTCCCACTCTCCAGGCAGAGTAAGTAAAGAGTCATAGTCAGTTGCCTCTCAGAGACCAGAATCCATCAGATCATGCATGCACTAGGTCATTGAACCACAAGTACCAGTATAACTCAGTGATAGTCCATGTGAAAGTAAATGACCTGAGATGTACCTCTCTGAACTATATGAAAAGAAACATGAAGGAGCTCTCAGACTATGTATCCCAGGCCTAACACTGAGCAGCATTCTACTTTCGCCAAGGATGATTACACAATATAAACAGAAGATAAATTACTTGAATAATTGCATTTGTTTTTGGTGTCATTTGAAGGAGTAAGATATTTGTCAGCATGGGAGGATACAGTTTCATTTTGTAAGATGGCTATCCTTAGAGACTACCACATTAACAATGCATGCATAAGAGTGGACCAAGTGGTCATGGATTTGAGAATGCATGCAGGTGGGAACCCGGCCTTTGACTATCATGTGTCTATGGTATTAAGGAAATAATTCTATTTTGCACAACATATAAGCAAATGTATGACATCTACTTCCAATGATGTAATTGTTCTGCTGTACTCAGCCCTCATCAGACCAAACAGTGAGTACATTGTGCTCTTTGCTATGCACTTGACCAGGCGTATGCAGCAACTGGAGTGGTACACAGAGGTTTCTCACAAAAAGAAAACAGAGTGAACAACATGTCTTATGCAGATCACCTCAAAGCCCATTCCCTAAACTATATCTCCTACAAATTGATGAAAGGCAATCTATGCCTAGCCTACAAAGCATCCTCTGATCCCACTTTCACAGATATTTTACACATCCACAAAACAAATAGCATTAGAATTACTAGAGCTAAGGACCTAAACCTTGTCTGCAACATAAATAGGACACTGTGGAGGGACAGATGTATGTCTCAGAGACTACCCATTCTGTGGAGCAGGCTTGCTATCCATGTGAAGCAGAGTTCTTCCCTAATCTAATACAAGTGTAAATTGGATAGGTGGACAGGTTCATAAATTTACTCTGTCTTAGATTAGGGACCTCCATTTTAAAGTAGTTATTAGGCATTATGCATATTTTCAATAGCAGATTCTCAATAAATTCACTATAGTACATTTAGGTAGAGTGTTGTTGCTGTTGTGTCTTTCGGCTTTTCCTGGTTAGGGGTCACCACAGCGGAACTCCGGTCCGCTAATGATTGGCAGTTGATTTTTATGTGCCGAGTTGCCAGCCCTGATGCACAACCTTCAATGAAGGTACGCCCATTCACGCATGTCTCCACGCAGAAGACGCTCTAGCTGAGAATTGAAACGGACAGCATCTTACTGTGAGGCGACAACGCTACCGCAGCACCACCACCGCGGATGTAGTACATTTAGGTAGAGTAAGGCCTAAAATATGGAGTCAGACATGTATGCATTCAATTTCAGAGAAAGACAGTTTATTAGAAATGAAAGAGAAGCATGAAATGTACAAAAAATACAAAAATACAGAATGTTCTTTTCTCAAGGGAAAGATGCAGTCTTGCCAGCTACAGAATGCTCCTTAATGGAATGTTAAATAAAGCCCATACAAGACAAGGCCTGAGAACCAAGGCTAAGAAGGTGTGTAAAGCATTACAGGGTTTTGGTACTGTTAAAATATACTTCAGATACAGTTGGTGAGGTCAACTGGTTAGTTAATTCATTCGACCTGACATTACAGAGAAGATTAAGCCACAATACAGAAGCCTGAGTACAGAAGACAGGACAAATAAAGACTTTAGTTTACATTATTCAGGACAATCAGAAGACATGCAGAAACTTTGAATATATTTAGCAGCACTGTTATTACTAACCAGCATTCTAGCATTTCTACAGACTGTTATTGCTTATCAGCACTGTTAAGGAAGAAGTATTCAGATATGGTAAACATCTAATAAAGCCTCATTAGATGAACTACAGTATTTGGAGAATTCATTCTGAAAAGTACACAAGACTTGGCCCATAAAAGCCCATAATGGAGAGACTGGCACCTGTTCAGCACAAGTTTGGGTAATTAACAGATAAAGACTTTCGTTTCACTCTCATTTCAGTTAATTACATACAGTACAATTTTATCAATTATTACAATGGTGAGCCACTATAAATGGGGTAAAACAGTTAAAGTAACTCCCAGAACCCAATACAAACCTTGTATCAACAGTCAGACTGTGTGTGTTCTACAAAAATCTACATAATAGCAGTGTTTTGTTCAACTACATGTGTTCTACTGAGCAAACTACAGAATGACAGTGTTTTCATTCCAAGCAACCTTATCAGCACTACATGTAAAACATTTGTTCATAACTTCAACATATACAGCTGTAGTAAGAAACCCTTTCAAGTACAGTTTTTAGTGCAGCACACCAGTGTTTTTCCATAACTGAAAGCTGTAAACACTTTACAGAATAAGCCAAAAATACAGGACTAGTTTCTCATTACATAGCAGACCTTTCAGTAAGACAGCACTACTTCATGCAAAAAAATGAACAGCACACCACCTCTACATACAGTAATTGCAGCTGTTCAATCACCATTGTTTACTTCAAAAAGGCCTCAAAAAACTTCAGCAAACCAGCACTAAATCAACAAATTTCAGCAGTGTTCCTTCAAAACATAGAAGACATTATCCAGTTAATAGCTATCTCCACAAACTTTCAAGTTTCCAGTGTGATGTCATACAGCCAATAAGCAATGAAAAGGTTAAAAAGTTACAGACAACAGGACACATTCTTCCAGAATCATAAAGTTAATGTAAGACTTCATATGCACTTTTTAGGTAAAGCTCAAAAAGGTTTAAATTCATCAGTAAAACTCATGTACACACCTATTGTATAAATATGTCAAGTGATACTTCTACAGTTAAAACATCAGTAAATTGTTTTTAAAGCTAAAACCTGGGGAAGAGCAGTCTAAAATATGTTCTAGAAATGTTCTTTTAAAGTTAAAGGTTATTAGTTCAGAAATGTTAAATATTTCTAAATGCAAAAAATTAGCTCACAGAAGCATGCAACAAAAAAGCATTTGCATAATGAGTCAGCTTCTATCAATACAGTTTCAGACTTGGACATAAATGCTTCAGTACATGTGATGGCCGTGCCCTGGCCCAGCAATCAAGGAGCCGCAATCCTCACCACTGACATATAAGAGGAAAGGATAACAAATACACACAGTAAAGTACAATTTCCCTTAAGTGCACACAGAGATCACAGTCAGTCTGGGGCTGGTTGCTTCTTTGCTCCCCAGGTCCCCAATAAGACTCCCCACTGGCACAGCTATTAGGGTCCAGATCTCAGCCTAGCTGGCAAGCTAACCTCCAGTACCCTCTCTGTCCCACCAGTGCTTCATGTTTCTGCCCAGCTAGCTGACACACACCCACACACTTTGAGATACGTATTTATACAACTTCACAGACACTCCTGGGAAAGGCTGACACAGATTCTCCAGCTATGCCCCTTTACCCAGACTATACCGTAGTAATTACTGCGGCTGCCAGCTAATACTTATCAGCTACCCAAAGGCCCTTAAAAGGATGTCCAATTATTACTGTGCAATAGTATCCAATTTGTACGTGTGACTAATCAGGCTAAGGCTTATTAGAGAGTCCTTGTACAATAAACTCTATAAATATGCAATGTACTCTAGAGCTTAACTTAACTCTACACAAACCAGCTACAGGTAAAATGTTTTTAAAATATTTAATAATAAATAATTAAAAACACAAGACAATACTACTACAATACAATGCTACTCAAGAGTTCAGAGATCACACAGAAACTTAAAATAATTCCGTAGTACAATTCTGACATAACAGAAAAACACTTAAGTCTAATCTTTATAGTCCTAGCTATTTCTACAAGAAAACATACTTCTAAAGTAACTTACTTTCATAGAGCAAGGCCGTGCTGAGAGTTGGATATTATGAGCAAAATGCTTACAGTCTGTCTCTCAGCAATAGTTTAAAATCACTAACACATTTTTGCTGGGCCCTCCCAGATTACATCATTTTGACACTTAGGTTTTTTCCCAGTATACACATTACATCATTTTGACAGTCTGGAGTTCCCAGGCCAACAGGCTATATTATTTAACACCTGCTCAGGAAACTACAACAATAAAAGACGTTTCACATGTACACTCTAGTAATTATTCCTTAAGTTAAAACAATAGAAAAAATGTGTTCAGCTAGCCTCTTTGGCACCACTATCTAGGTCAAATGCCAGATTTGGAATAATTTTAACTTCAAAAGAAAGATTTGAAATGCTTGGCTTAGTTTTCCTTTACAGCAGATGGCAATGTTGCTACAATCTTGAAGTTCAACATTTTACAGTGTTTTCTTTCATTTAAGAAACAAGCCTGTATCATACATTTATATTTACAAATGATAGAATTATGTAGCAAATTCTATTTGACTAGGCTGGCAGCCTTCACCCATCTCCACCAGTCTTCACACATGTAATTCAAAATACACAGTTATGTTGCAGTGTTAAACATACAGACATCAATACAGTTAACAAACATAACATGGAGGCAATGTCTAAATTTCACATTATTTCACATAGTTTCTTGTTTTCAGAAGCATGTGCAAATATTGCACTGAGGGGGATAAGATCAATCAGAGTGCAGATTTTGATAAAGTAAATTCCAGTATAACTGAAAACCAGACTTCAGCATAAAGTAAAATTGCTACTGTTTCATAGCAAAATAAAGAAAGAATGCATTTCATAGCTATCTATAAAGGGTGCGGCAGTCTGGCACCAAATCAGAGCATTAATCTGTCATTGTTTAAGGTTAAAAGAAATAACAATATTTCATTGTTTACAGACAAATCAACTTCAGTTACACATAGATCTTTATTAGAGGACACAAATACAACTTTGTTAGGATTTAAAAGGTCGATGATTACAGCAGCTAACAGTTCAAAGTGTAACAGCTCTGTACTAGGTATGAACATGTCATTAGAGTTATATGCTGTTTTAGACTTCAGTAACAAGATTTTTGTAAATGTACAGAATTTGAAAAAATGGTTATGACAGGAACATGCAGATTTATGGTTTAAAGATAAAATAAATTCCAGTTCAGCTGACACAGCAAGTGCTCAGAAAGACATATTGGGTGTGGCCAGTTATAAAAAAAAGGGGTAACCATATACATGTATGTCTTGTAAGGTATATCAGAAATGACAGTCAAGTTAATTCACAGAATAAAGAGTTTACAGTTTCAGATTGGCAAATGAATGTTTTGTGTTACTGTTTTGTTTAGCAGTCATTAGTTAAGAGCTTTGCATTAAAGTGCTGCAATGCATAAACAATATCTTAATATAGACAGAGATAAAATGTTTCGCTAGTTTACAGAATGTAAAATTTAAAATCAATTCTACATTGCAAAAGTGACAGTACAGTTAAGAGTTCAGATGCTATGTATAAAAAGAGTACATTATGTAATCATTTTAAGACTGTATATATTTCATACAGAAATGGCAGTTTACCAAGCACATCAGATTAGATTACAGCCAGCTTAGCAAGCTGAATTAAAGACAGTACAGTATGCCATAATGCAGTATGGTAAATGGTAAATATCAAATTAATGCATTTGCAGTTTTACTGTTTATCTAAGAAAATTGTAGACAGTAATAATAAATTCTTGAAGCATTCAGTAGTACTGAAAAGGTAAATGACTTCAGCTAAAGAAACGGTTATGGTGAGACAATGGTTGAAGGTCTCACTCACAGAGTAGTATGTTAAAATCCAAGGGTGACAAGAGTAAATCTAAAAAGTTCCACCATTTAAATTCATTTTATATAAGTGCAAAAGTCCACAATGCTACATTACTACTTTTGTTTCATTTGAGGTTATTGGTTTGCTTACAAACTTGCTAGAATTTATTAGCAGCAAATATTTTTCATGCAGAACAATGTAAATAAAGTCAGCACGATACACAATACTATCAGTTTATAATTTCTTCTAATTGTTAAAGATGCAAATGTTATTTTAAGGACCTGATACTAAATACAATCAAAAACTTCAGCCACCCAGCCTTATACAAGAAATGAAAAGAAGAGGTTTAAAAGGCCTAACTATAAAAAGGACATTTTAGCATTAAATCAGGCCTTCCTTTACCCAATCAGTAACTGGGACAATGCAAAGTAAAATTTGGTAAGAGCTGTGGTGTAGAAGTTGACTGTCTATGTATTCCAGTTATTTCTTCAATGTTTGTTTAAAGTTAGAATGTATGAATTAAAGCAGTTATGCATGTTTTCAGTTATTTAACAGTACTAGTTTTCAGTTTATCAGTTAAAGCAAGTATGTATGTTTCAGACAGTTATATAACAGTACTAGTTTCAGCTTATGGTTTTAACTATGTTCAGGCAATACTGACAAAAAGATATTAATAGTTTAGTCTCCAGAATATAACAATAACAGATTTCAGTTTATCTGTGTTCAGGTAACACTGTCAAAATGTTCTCACGGTTTCAGACAATTGTACAACAGTACTAGTTTTCAGTTTAACAATACTGACAGGAAAACAGATTTCAGTTAATTTTTTTATCTGTGTTGATGCAACACTGTCAAAATGCTCTCATGTCTTCAGACAATTGTACAACAGTACTTGTTTTCAGTCTATGTTCGGAAACTATTTACAGGAAAAGGTACTAATAGTTTAGTTTTCAGAATATAACATTTACCAGTTTCTGTTATGTTTTAATCTGTGTTTAGTTAACTCTGGCAAAAGATATTCTTTTAGTATTAGTTTAGTTAGTTTCTAAAATATACACAGCTATTTTAAATGTATCACACTAATGCAAATTTCAGTCAAGATTCAGAATATGACATTCATACTCAGTTATATGTTCAGTATAGTACATTTCTGTCAAATTTCAGAATGTAAAAATAATCAGTTGCCTCACATTATTCATTAGTTTTAAGGGTAAAGTAACATAATCACATTATTCAGTCATTAGTTAAGGGTAAAATGACAGGCTTATTACATCATACATTTCTACTACATCATCCTTCACATTATTCAGTTATTAGTTAAGGGTAAAGTGACAGAATTATTTATTACAGGCTTATTAAGATAAGCTATCTAAATAATAGGTAGTAATAGTTATTCAGTATACTCAAGGCATAACATGGCAGGTTGATTAATTTACAGATTACAGTACACTTTACATAATTATTGTACACTGGTCAGAAAGTTAAAAAAAGACACTAACAGAAAATGTAAAGATATACACCTAAAATACAGAAAGCATAAGTTTAGTAAACTACTAAGATAAGTTATCTAAATAATAGGTAGCAATAGTTATTTAATGCACTCAAGGCATAACAGGGTAAACTTAATTTGTTAATTAGTTTGTAGATTACAGTGCACGTTTACAGATTACATTGCACTTTACATTATTATTGTACATTGGTCAAAAAATTAAAAGGACATTAACAGAAAATGCTGTTAGTTTGTAGATTACAGTGCACATTTACAGATTACATTGCACTTTACATTATTATTGTACATTAGTCAAAAAATTAAAAGGACACTAACAGAAAATGCAAAGGTATAGATCTGGAATACAGAAAGCATAGGTTTTAATAAACTATTATAGCTGATAAATATTCATAGAATATTTCAGACACAAATTTAGGAAGCAGATCTATTACAGCACATAAAAGTTAAAAAAGGTAAGTAGCATTATAGAGCAAATCTAAATAAAAATGTATAGGCACAAGTTAATATATGGTAATTATGCTTCAAGGCCAGTTACAGAATTATCTCATTAGTGGCAATTTCAATTAGGTTTCAGAAAATAACCATCATGCTTGATAGACTACACAATAAAAACAAACAGTACAATGTTTAAAGATTTAAATCTGTGAAAACAGGAAAAGGTTTTATTTGTTATAAGAAAGAGGCATCATGGTACACTAAGGCACCAGTTCATAAGGTAAAAAAACATAGAATTTTACCATTACAGCATACAGAGAAAGAGAGAGAGAGAGAGAAAATAGGTGGGGTTAACAGTTCACACTCTAACTTAAGAATGTGTATGGCAGTTTCTAATCAGCTTTAAAAGACACAGAATTAAAAGATACACATTTTCAGAATAATGTACATGTCTTGAATATATTACTCATACATCAGAATTTAGACTTAAAGACTCTAAAAACTATACTTTTAGGTAATATGAAAATTAAATTCTAAAGTTAACAGACTACGAGCCTAGTAGTCAAAATTAAAAGTGCAAGTTTATTCACTAGATAAAGAAAAAACAATTGCCTAGTTTTAATTAAATCATAAAGTTAAGAGATTTCAATCCAAACAGGCCATAAATGCTCAAGTGACTTCTAGTGGTCAAAATTAAAATTGTAGGTTTATTTACTAAATAAAGATCATTTATTTTCAGATTATGAGTCAGATAGCATAAAGCTGTATACAGCAGTTAGCAATACAGATGTAAGGTAACTTCAAAACTAGGTCCATCTAGACTTTCATCAGGGACCTCACGGGCAACTGTTAGATTAGAGACCTCCATTTTAAAGTAGTTATTAGGCATTATGCAGATTCTCAGTAAATTCACTATAGTACATTTAGGTAGAATGATGCCTGAAATATGGAGTCAGATATGTATACATTCAGTTTCAGAGAAAGACAGTTTATTACAAAGGAAAGATAAGCATGAAATGTGCAGAAAATACAGAAATACAGAATGTTCTTTTCTCAAGGGAAAGAAACAATCTTGCCAGCTACAGAATGTTTCTTAATGCAATGATAAATAAAGCATATACAAGACAAGGCCTGAGAACCAAGGCTATGAAGGCATGTAAAGCATTACAGGGTTTTGGTATTATTAAAATATACTTCAGATACAGTTGGGGAGGTCCAGTCAGTTAATTTGTTCGGCCTGACATTACAGAGAAGATTAAGTCACAATACAGACATTCGAGCCTGAGTACAGAAGACAGGTCAAATAAAGACTTTCAGTTTACATTATTCAGGACAATCAGAAGACACATGCAGAAACTTTGGATATATTTAGCAGCACTGTTATTACTAACCAGCATTCTAACGTTTCTACATACTGTTATTGTTTATCAGCACTGTTAATGAAGACAGTATTCGGATATTGTAAACATTTAATAAAGCCTCATAAAATGAACTACAGTGTTTGGGGAATTCATTCTGAAAAGTGCACAAGACTTGCTCCATAAGGGAGAGACTGGCACCTGTACAGCATGGGTTTGGGTAATTAACAAAGACTTTCATTTCAGTATAATTTCAGTTGTTTCCACTTAATTCCAGTATACTACAGTCTTATCAATTCTTACACTCTGGTCTGGCACCTATGTCTCTAGTAGACACAGACAGCATGTAAATGCTTAACCATCCATGTCCAAATACATATATTCCTAAAAATAACCCTAGGGTAGCCAAACTTGTCAGATACATTTGGGAAGCATAGCTAGGTTTACAAAGGCCCAAGGGGTCATTAGTCTAGTAAACACCAATAAACCTTATAAGAAAAAAGTATTTCATCTAGTCAAAGACATCAAATTAAATTAAATCAGATAAGAAAAAACTGAAATTAAAGACAATAAATGAAAAGATATACCATGAAACAAATTAGCTAATGAAACAGCAAGAAAGAGTATTATAAACACATCAATTAGCCTGACCCCATTTTTGGGAAACCTCTTTGAAAAATATATATTAGATCTAACAGATGAAAAACAAAAGACCTTTTCCCTTGGCGATACATCCATCCATCCACAACCCTTCTTTCACATTTTTCCACACAGGATTTTTAAAAGGTTGAATTGACAATTTGCTAAGTGCTTCAACAATGTTTAATAAATTATCGAGCTTCAATTCCATCTGTAAGACAAAACTATCATAATTAACTCATAAGTAACTATAATTTGAAATGTGCTGAAAAGCTTTTACCCGGTTTACTATTGAATAGTTGAACATCACTCGGTCGACTGTTGTATTGTCGAATGCATTAGGTCGGAAACGGAATTGTCGAAGACATTATAATCATTCGAGGAACGGTTTTACCATGGGTCGAGGTAGGGAAGTTGGTTGTAGTAGGGAAAAATACTGTACACCTACCTCGACCCATGGTAAAACCGTTCCTCGATTGATTATAATGCCTTCGACAATTCCGTTTCCGACCTAATGCATTCGACAATACAACAGTTGACCGAGTGATGTTCGACTATTCAATAGTAAACCCTTTTACCCTTTACTTTCAAGAAATGTTACTCCTGAAAAGTATTATTATTGGTCAATAAAAAATATTATGAATGAGAAAATTGCCTCTTTATTGTGATATAGATTTTCTTTGTTCAGTTAGTTCTGACATTTATGTACACAGAATATCCTATTTTCACCTTCAAATACTGTGTGTGATTTCTACTGGCACACCAACCAGGTGGCCATATGCATGACATGCCCCCCCCCCCCTCCAGCCCCAGCCATTCAAGTCCCATTTCTGTCCCCTTCCCCCAACCCTCCTTTAACATATTTTTATTAAAAAAGCATTGATTCTTTTTAATCTGTAGCAAACAGTTGCTACAGTTTATACCTGTTTGCATGGAGCTCTTCTGTGCTGATGTTTTAGTTAAAATAATATTTTTAAACAGTAGCAAACAGTTGCTACAGTTTATACTCTGCCCACAAGGAGCGCTACAGTGCCCAGGTTTTAGTTGCAAAAAAAAAAAAAAAGATTTTTTGTTATTTTTAAATGACAGCAAACTGTTTGCTATAATGTAGCAAGCAGTTATCATGGTTTAGACTACACAGGGAGCACTATGGTTCTTGGGTTTGACCCCAAATGTAACACTGGCTTTTAAAAGCCAGTATTAGATTGAAAGAATGATTGGGATCAGCTGACTGTGCCCCCCACCCAACACTTTCTGCCTGGGGCTGTTGCCCCTCTTGCCCCACTCTGGCTATGTTACTGATTTAAAGGCATCCGAAGTCCGATGAATGTCATAACATGAAAAAAAAAATGAATTGATCATTTCCATGTACAGCAGTGTTCATTGTTACCTCTGCCCATAGATATACCTTTCGTTCTGCCAGTATTTAAAAATAAATGTACAGAAACAAAACAACTGTCCCTGGAGAATGGGAACCATTTCCCCCTCTTAATATTTTGGCTATGCTAGTTCCCTGTGCTCTGTCCAGCACAGCCACTGAAGTGATCCCCAGGGTAAACTTTCTGTTTCCCATCCACTCGTCAAGGTTTCTCTTGAAGAACGTTAGTGAGGAGCTCTGCCTAATGTAGATTGGAATCTTGTTCCAGAGCATGGGAAGTCTCTGGGACAGGAATCTATCCCTCCAGCACATCCTATTTATTGTTGTGGTGAGGTTTAGATCCCTAGAGCGTGTGGCTTGAGGGGATATGGTTTTCTTTAGGTGGAGCATGTCCATCAATTCTGGGTTGGACATGGCCTTGTATGTCAGGCAGAGATCACCTCTGAGTAGGCCGTATGCAGCTGAGTACGGCTGGAGTTTCTTCAGTTGAGTTGCATAGGGCATCTGTTTGAGGCCAGTGATCCTCTTGGTGAGGTACTTCTGTGGTCTTTCCAGCTGTTGTAGGTGTCTTGTGAGGTACATCCCAAATGGGGCATTGTACTCTATGATAGGTTTGATGAGTGATGCGTAGAGGGGCACAATGACCTCTTTTGATCTGGATGCAAATCCTTTTGTGATTAGGTGGGCCACATAGAAGGATTTTCTAACCACTTTGGCAATTATTAGTTTTAAAAGGTTCTCTTACACTAATTTCTATTTTTTTTTTATTTTACGTTAATGCAGGTGAAGGGGAAATGCTAGTGCTTGTGTTCACAGTCACTGAGATATCAATGGGAAAGCAGAGAAAATAGGTTTACTGTGAACCATCAGAACTGTAGTAAGGGTAGACAGCAAGCCAATTTTCTCTAAAACAAATCCTGTGTAAACAATAGTTAACTCCACTGCAAAAATAAAGTTGAGAAGATTAATAAAGTTCAGATACCTTTTCAATTTAGTTTTCAGTAGTGGAGATAAATGGTGTTTCCAAACTTAGCTACATTCCTAGACAACCTTAGATGTAATGTACCAGGATTGTTAGCACCTCAGGGAGCTCTCGGATGTAACCTTAGATGCGCCTTGTGGCAGTACTCGGGGTTAATAAGTTAAGCAAGACTTCATCAGACTAAATGAACTACATACTCAGACCACCCACATTAAATAATGCTAAGTCATATGACTAAAAACTTTGCATAACAGATTAAATCATACATAAGGATTTGATTAACATCAAAGCCTTTTTCTTCTTAAAAAATCTTTAAAATTTTTCTTTATAATTAAGTCCAGGAGGGTTGCATGCATCTAACTTTAATTGCCAGCAATACTCTGTCCAGTCTAGGTTTATAGGTAGGTACTAGGCTATCTGCCTGAAGGCATTTATAAGCCTAGCTGGAGTATGTTGGCTTTCACCACCCCCTTAGATTAGTTCCCTGTGCCTCTGTCCAGCAGAGCCATTGAAGTGATCCCTGGGGTAAACTTTCTGCTTCCCATCCACTCATCAAGGTTTCACTTAAAGAGGGTTAGTGAGGAGCTCTGCCTAATGTAGATTGGAATCTTGTTCCAGAGCATGGGAAGTCTCTGGGACAGGAATCTATCCCTCCAGCACGTCCTATTTACTGTTGTGGTGAGGGTTAGATCCCTGGAGTGTGTGGCTCGACGGGATATGGTTTTCTTTAGGTGGAGCATGTCCATCAATTCTGCGTTGGACATGGCCTTGTATGTCAGGCAGAGATCACCTCTGAGTAGGCGGTATGCAACCGAGTACAGCTGGAGTTTCTTCAGTCGAGCTGCATAGGGCATCTGCTTGAGGTCAGTGATCCTCTTGGCAAGGTACTTCTGTGGTCTTTTCAGTTGTTACAGGTGTCTTGTAAGGTACATCCCAAATGGAGCATTATACTCTATGATGGGTCTGATGAGTGATGCATAAAGGGGCCCAATGACCTCTTTTGATCTGGATGCAAACCTTTTGAGATTAGGTGGGCCACATAGGATTTTCTAACCACTTTGGCAATGTGATTATCAAAGGAGAGGTTACTATCTACTTGGGTCCCCAGATCCCTTATTATGTCTTCCGTACTTAGGGGGCTACCACCTATGTGATAGTTTGTGGGTACTTTGTTTTTTCCAAAGGGGATGACTATGCATTTTTTGGCATTTAGCTTGAAGCCATGGTTTTGACACCAGATATCTGTCGCAGTGAGACCCTTTTGGAGGATGTCTGTGTCAGCCAGAGAGTCAATTATAGCCCCTGGTTTGCAGTCGTCTGCAAACTTGGTCAGCCATAGTCCTCCTGTGCTTGCCTGCACCTCTTTGAAGTATATGCCAAACAGGAGGAATCCTAGGACTGAGCCCTGGGGAATGTCACTTGTAACCGGTTTAGCGTCAGACCTAGCTCCCGCAACTCTTACCATGTGGGTTCTGTCCGTGAGCCAGTTGGCAACCCATCTCGTGATGTAGGGGTTTACATTCAGGCTGGTGAGCTTGTCTGTAGTACCTGAGTGGGGAATAGTGTCAAAGGCCTTTGCATGGTCTAGGTAGGCTGTGTGGACCACCTTTCCCTCGTCTATAGCCTTGGTAACTGTCTCAAAGAAGTCCACCAGGTTTAGGAGGCATGATCTGCCCTTAACAAAGCCGAACTGGGTAGGGTCCAGTGTTTGGAGGTTCCCAATGTCTCTGTTAATGAGAACCATGATGATGTGCTCCATAGCTTTGCAGACCAAGCTAGTCAGGCTTATAGGGCGATAGATCCCAGGGTCCATTGTGGCTCCACCTTTGTGGAGTGGAATAACCATTGCTGTGCGCCACTCTGTGGGCACGTAGCCTGTGGAGAGGCTGAGTTTAAACAGTGTGTTTAGGTGAGGGGTTAGTTCATCTTTGAGCTCATGTAGGACAGAGCCTGGGACACCGCCCAGTCCCATTGATGCTGTTTTTTTTTTTTTCGCTTTGGAGAGGGCTGTTTTAACCTGAATGTCTGTGATTTCAGGGACACTACATTCTTCTGGTATAGTTATGGGCCCTTTTGGGGATGAGAGGGGGGTGAAGTTTGCACTGAACCTATCTGTCAGGATGTTGGCTATATTGGGCAGTTCAGTGTATTTTGTGCCATTCTGCACTAACTCCAAGCAGATCTGAGAATTGCCACTTAGATTCTTGACATAACTAAAGAATGCCTTGTGGTTATCTTTGGAATCCATAGCAATTTTTCTTTCAAAGCTAGCCTTGGACAATTTTATGAGGAAATGTAGTTTCTTGCTGATACTGATCAGGGATGTCTTCCCTTCTTGGGATTTTACTCTTTTCTGTACTAGTTTCCTCCTTCTATTGTATAGCTTGTTTATGGCAAGGGTCTACCAGACTGGTTTCTTTTTCTTGGAGGAGTGAGTCTTGGTTTTGTTTAGGATAGCATGATCCATGCATTCTTGTAGGTGCCTGTAGAGTGCATTAGTAAAGGATTTTGCAGCTTGGACAGCAATATCCTTTAGCATGGGGGCTTTGAAACTTCCCCCCTCGGTCTTAAGTAACGTGAAGTTTGCTTTTGAAAAGTTTTTCACAGTGGTTTCTTTAACTGGGGGTGGTGGCAAAACATGGATATCCAGAGTGATTAGTTTATGGTCAGATCTAACCAGCATCTGGTTGACCTCCAGTGTGGAACACCGGTTGCCCATGTTGGTGATGATCAGGTCCAATATGTTGTCACGTCTGGTGGGGGTGTTGACCAGTTGATCCAGGGTGTTTGAGTTTATAAATTCTAGGAAATGTTGGGCAAGGGAGTTTGTACTTGAGTAGTTCTCCCAGTTAATGTTTTGGTAATTGAAATCACCCAATATCTGGGTGTTTGGTAGGACCTTTATGTTTCCCAGTGTTTCCAAGAATGCGGAGTGGGGGTCCTGGGACATGGTGGGTAATCTGTAGCAAGCTATAATTTGAATAGCAGTTTTGCCCTTTGTTAGTTGCACATGGATGATCTCTTAAGCATTGTGCTGTGCCACTAACCTGGAAGTGTGGGTATCCTTGATGAATATGGATACTCCCCCACTATTTGTATTTCGGTTCGGGTTTTGTGGCTGAAATGTATGGTAGGAGTTGTAGCCTAGTCATACTGGGGTGCTGTATGGAGCCTTAAACCAGGCTTCTGTTACTGCACATATATCGAATTTCTCCATACTGAGGAGTGCCTCGAGTGCGTGCATTTTGAGGTTTAGACTTCTGGCATTGAGTAGCATTGTCCTCAGTTTTTTGCTACTTGTGCTATTTACGGCGGTGGGTTTGTCTTTTGAGCCTTGCCTAAAAAAGGCACTATGGGGGTGGCAAGAGCCTTGGCCAGTATTTGCAAGCCTAAGGGTAACAGGGTCTCTAGCAAAGCAGCATGGCTTGTCGAGCATGTCATCCCAGGCTGACAGACACTGGATCCCCTTTGAATGACACCAGAAGCTTGGCCAATTGTTGAAGTTAATAATTTTTTCTGTATACTATGGTATCATTCTTGGTGAGGGCAGGATGCTACTCAGGGTCAGGGTCATACCGACCTGGGCTATGTGATCAGAGAGCTCCTCCATGTCTCTTTTCATGTAGTCCAGGGAGGTACGGCTCAGGTCATTCACACCAACATGGACAATGGTCATATTTGTACTTGTTGTGGCGTGACCTGAGTGCTTGTGTTATGTGGTGGATCCTGGTACCCGACAGGCAGCTAACAGTAACCTTCTCCTTGTTCAGCCTAGTGAGTGGGATGTCAGTGTGTCTGACTACAGAGTCACCTATTACTAGTGTGTTGGGTATGTTATTTTGCCTTAAGGGCTGTTATTGCATGGCACACTAGTTTTGTGAAGTGTGTGTTTCATGGTTTGTGTTGGGGGGGGGGTGGAGTTTGCTTGGATATCTGCTTTGAAGGTCTCTGTTGCTTTTGCAGATTTTTATTTAGAGCCTCCGAGTATGTTTTTGTGTATTTATGTGTGTTTTTTGCTGGTGCTGGTTTCATAGGTTTATGTGAGACT
This sequence comes from Protopterus annectens, assembly GCF_019279795.1. Lineage (NCBI taxonomy): Eukaryota > Metazoa > Chordata > Ceratodontiformes > Protopteridae > Protopterus > Protopterus annectens. Next base: position 953,863,396 of record NC_056734.1, on the reverse strand, counting down.
GGTGGTGTGATGCAATTAATTCCCTTCTCCTCCTGACTGCCTGTCTAATTCATCTTTGGCATCAAACCTTTTAACAAAATCCTTCACTTCATCAATAACAAAAAACCTAAAGAAATATTTACATCCACTTATTAGATGGTGCTTACAAAGCACATTCTTAACATCTCCTACTGCGATACCATGCATATGTTCATAAAGTCTATGATATAATCCTTTGTAGTTCTACCTACATAATATGCTGGACAGGACAACCAAATGACTAAATAAACAACAAATCTAGATTTACAAATAAAATATCCAGGGATCTTAATGTTTATATCTTTTATAGTAATATTAACTGTATCCACCTTCAGATACTGGCAAAAATTACAATTAAAACACTTAAACATCGCCCTCTTATTAACTTTTATACTCTTATTTAATCTATTTAATTTAGACTGAAATCTATCTTTAACATTTCTTCCTCTCTTACTAACAAAATCTGGCTCATCCCCTACTACCTTCATAACCTTGGGGAACATACTTCTCATCAAACTTTGTAATGGTATCCCAGTCTTAAAATCACATCTGTCTTTCTTTTCTTTATTATTTAATTCAGGACTCGCCATCCTTTTACTTTTTACTTCATTAAAATCCTTGTATCACTACTTTTTCAGGATACCCTCTCTGTAAAAACTTTCTGCATAACATTTTCCCTTCTATTATAAACTCATTTTCAACTTCTATTAACCTTCTTAACTCTTGCCAGTTGTCCTTTAACAATACTGGTTTTAATTTTCTTAGGATGCATGCTGTCATAACTCAAAATGGCATTGTTTTATACTTCCTTCTTATAAATTTTTGTCTGTAACTATGTCCATAAGTATTCAAGAACATTTTTTTTAACAGACAGAAAAATTTAAACTTTCTTAAAACTCATGGAAAAATCACAGTCCTCAGAGAGGTCATAGCCGTCTAAAAATAACTGGAATGAAGACATCCAAAGACAACACAAACTGATTATTTCAGGGCATGTTCTGTGGGTTATGGGTTAAAACCGCTAATCAAAGTCATGGCCTCAAAAAAGTCAATATGATAAAATTGACACTAAGATAAATCAGGACTCAGTCTCACTGTATCAGTGCAAAACCATGTCATTTCTACATGAAAAGTTTTCAGATTCTAAATGAGGCAACCTTCTTCTGGAAAGAATCAAAAGCCTTGTAGTTAGACAAGGGAGACTGTACAGAAAAGTACAAACAGCTGATTAAATGCAGCAGAGATGTACCACAAAGTACAGTTGTGTACACTTAACCATAAATGTAGATGTTCAAATGTATTCACTGTTGCAGTCATCACACTTGGGTTATCTGCCTGCAGGTAGCCCTCAGTCAGCCCGAATACCAGAGTCTTGGGATTTCTGCATCGGATGCTGTCGCCTCTTCCATGATGTCAGGTCATCAGGGGTATAAAACATGCAGCCGACGCCATTAAATCAGTTTTTTCTTGCCCCAGATGTCAGGAGCCCCCAAAATAGGAAGCAATTACATGGTGTGTAACACCTCCAGTAAAAAGTAAATACCATTGCCATAAGATTTGGCCAAAAAAGAGGATAGGTAGAAAGTATAGAAAAAATCAGGGGACTGGAGGGAGGGTACCCAGGACTGCAACAGTGAAAACACTCGAACATCTACATTTATGGTAAGTGTACACAACTGTACTATGTTCTTCATGTTTCACTGCTGCAGTCATCACACTTGAGTTGATTCCCAAAGCTGAGGAAGGGAGGAGGTAATCAAGAAGTATTAGGGCTGGCTAGCAGGCCTTGTAAGACTGTTGTGGCAAATCCAGCTCTGGAGTTAGAAAAAATAGGTAAGTGGTAATGCTTGGTGAAAATGTGTACAGAACTCCAGGTTGCAGCTTCCAGGATGTCCCTGATAGGGACTCCCCTGAGAAATACTGTAGAGGTTGTGGTAGCCCTAATGGAATGAGTTCTGATACCCTGTGGGGTAGGTTTTCCATGGTGTTTGTAGCAGAAATGGATGCAGTGTGCTGTCCATTTGGAAATGGTTTGCTTTGAGATGTCTTGCCCTCCGCCCCTGTAGCAAAGCTGACTAGCAGCTGGTCAGATTTTCTGAAAGGTTTAGTCCTGTCAAGGTAGAACCTAAGCTATCTGTGCACATCCAAGGAGTGCAGGATCCTTTCCCCTTTATTCTGAAGATTAGGGAAAAAGGTTGGTAATGAATGGATTGGTTTAAAGCCACACTGGATACCACCTTGGGCATAAATGGTGGGTTAGTCCTGAGGGAAACCCTGTCTGCATGTAAAATAATGAAGGGTTCCAAAGCCATTAGTGCCTGTAACTCAGACACTCTTCTTGCTGAAGTGATGGCTAGAAGTAAGGCTGTTTTCCAAGAGAGGAATTTTAACTCTGCTGCAACAGGAGGCTCAAAAGGGGAAAACGTGAGCTTCTCTAGTACAAAGTTAAGGTCCCAGGCAGGGGTGGGAGCTCTCCTCAGGGGCCTTAAATTGCTAGCTCCTCTCAGGAACTGTTTGATGAGATGGAGAGAAAAGAGAGGAGGCTCAGTATTGTAATGAGCTGAGATGGCAGAGGCGTGAATCTTAATGATAAGGATAGGCCTCTGTGGAGCAGCTCTGCTAGGTAATCTAGAATTTGAGGTAAGGTGGGCACTGTTGTGTCCTTTCCTTGAGATTGGCTCCAAGAGAAATATCTTTTCCACTTTTCAGAACAGGATTTCCTAGTACTAGGCCTTCTGGCCTCAAGGATGATGTCCAGCACCTGTTTGCTGAGGGTTGCTGGTGGTGTATTCAGGGTATAAGCCAGACTGCAAGGTTCAGGGTTTGCAGCTGTGGATCCAAAATCTGTCTCTCCTGCTGGGACAGCAGGGAGGGGGTCTGATGTAGGTGTCAGGGTGGCACTGCTGTCAGACTGCATAGGAGTGAGTACCAGTGCTGGCGTGGCCAGTCTGGGGCAATAAGGATTGTCCTTGGTCTGTCCTGTTTGATCTTGAATAGTACTTTTGAGAGGAGGGGCAGAGCGGGAAAGGCAAACATTGAGAGGTTTTCCCATGTAAAGGATAGGGCAACCACTTTCCACGCTTTGTTGTGAGGATTTCTGGTGCAAAACTTGCTCAATTGATGGTTTTGGGAGAAGGCAAAGAGGTCCACCTCTGGTGTCCCCCACCTGTGCATTAAAAGTTTGAATGAGTTGGGTTCCAGTTTGCACTCGTGTGGGTCCAGTAGATTTCTGCTTAAGTCATCTGCCAGTGAATTTTGTTTGCCTGGCAGGAATTGAACTTGCAGGTGCACTTGGTTGCTCAAGGCTGTGTTCCACAAGGCCATGGCTAACCTGCAGAGTAGGTAGGAATCAGTTCCCTCCTGTTTGTTTATGTACCGCATAACTGTGGTGTTGTCTGTCTTTATCAGGAGTTGTTCTGGAAGGATAAGTTATTTGAAGGCTGTCAGAGCATTCTGTACAGCTAACATTTCTTTCTGATTGATATGTAGGGGAATTTGTTCTGGGCTCCATTTGCCTTGAATGCATTTGGCTGCCATGTGAGCCACCCATGCATAGTTTGATGCATCTGTTGTCAGGGTTTGGGCGGTAAGGGGTTGAGTGAAAGGAAGTCCCTTGTTGTAGTTGCATGCCTCTGCCCACCAAAGGAACTCTGTCCTTAGACAAGGAATGATAGGAATCACTGTTTCCAGGTCCTGAGAATGTTGACACCGGAGACTTTTTAAGTACCATTGAAGTTTCCTCATATGCAGTCTTGCATATGGAATTAGTAGAATGCACGAGGCCATGAACCCTAGGGCTTGCAGTATTTTTCTTGCAGATAGCTGGGTTTTGGTGGCCATTAGTTTGAAGTAGTTTGTCAAATAAACCTGTTTTTCTGGAGTGAGAAATGTCATCTGAGAAGTTGTGTTCAAGCTTGCTCACAGGAATACAGTCCTTAGGCTGTTCACCAGTTGTGATTTCTTTTCCTTGATGGTGTACCCCAGAGAAGTTAGGAGTCTCTTTACAAATGCCAGATGCTGAAGTAGCAATTCCTGACTGTCCGCCTGAATTAGGTAATCATCCAAGTATGGGTAAATTTGAATATTTCTCTGCCTGCAGTATGTAATGGCTGGAGCCGGGCACTTTGTGAATACCCTGGGTGCAGTAGATAAGCCAAAGAGAAGTGCAGAGAACAGATTGTGCATAGAACCTGCCCTGAAACGTACATATTTCCTGCAAGATTCCCTTATGGGGATGTGCAGATAAGCTTCTTTTAAGTCTAGGGTGACTAACCAGGCATCCTTGGCTAGCAAAGGAAGAAGCTGTTGCAGTGTAAGCATTTTGAATTTTAGGACCACCAGGAAGGTGCTGAGAATTGACAGATCCAAGATAGGGCACGAAGAGCCCTGTTTTCTGGGGAACAGGAACAGTCTGGAGTAGAAACCCTGTCCCCTTTGCTCTATTGGAACAGATTGAATAGCCCTGATACTGAGAAGAGAAAGTACTTTCTTTTGAGCCTCTGCCCACTGGTTTGGAGGAAGGTCTGGCAACCCTCTTGGGGTTGGCAGTGAGTGGAAGTAGAATTTGTATCCCTGGGATACGATGTTTAAGACCCATCGGTCCTTGGTAATGGACATCCAGTTTTTTGCATGCAGGGCGAGTTTTCCTTCTAGCGGTGCAAGTACTTGGGCATGGCTAGGAAGGATGATAGACAAGTCACTGTGAACTTTTTCCATAAGGGAGTGGCTTACCACCCCCTGTTTTTGAGGAGGGAGCACACCATTGTTTAGATCTCTGCATACCCTGAGACTGTAGTCTTGGTGGTCTGTGGCCTCTGGGTTTGGACTGAGAAGGCCTAGGAGGGGCTGGAAAGGACCAGTTTTTTGAAGGCCAATGCCTACTGAATCTGGGTGGCTGTCCTATAACAAATCTTTAACTGTTTGCATAGATTTAGCTTTTTCCTCCTTCTTTTTAAGAACTTTTTCTGCTTTTTTGCCAAACAAACATTCCTGGTTTAATGGAACATCTAGTAATTTTGCTTTGACATGGTCTGGCAAGATTTATTCGTTCAGCCAAGTATGCCTTCTCAGTACAGACCCAGTGACAGCAGCCCTGCAAGATGCTTCTAAGGCATCAAAACCACACTGCAAAGTATGTTTACTAACCTGGTTTGCAGAATGCGTTATCTCTTGTAAATCTTTATTTTCTGTACAAACTGGGAGCAACAACATTTTTTGTTTAATTAGTTTCATAATATGTTGCTGGTACTTCAACATGTGAAACTGGCAATTCAAAGCCCTGATGGCAAGAGTTGCAGATGTATATACCCTCTTTCCCCATCTGTCTAAAGCTCTAGAATCCCTGTCCGAAGGGGTAGGTTTTTTGGCTGTAGTAGCCTTAATGCCTTTAGGTCCCTGGGAAAAGGTCTCTGGATCTGCAGTGGGATTCTTAAAGAGAAATCTGTGAGAGTCAGGTACTCTGTAGTACCTGTCAGGTTTTCTAGGAGCTGGTGGTAAACTATCAGGAGTAAGACTGGATTCCATGAAGACATCATCTACAATGTCCAGGACAGGGGGTATAGCTAGAGGCCTATGCTGAGGCAAGTCTAAAATTTCTCTGATTCTCTTTTTGACTGAGGGTAGTCCTTGCATTCCCAGCAGAAATTCTCTCTTAAGGTATGCAAGGTTTTACCCAAAGAAAAGTCCTCTGGAGGGGAGGCAGAGGGTATGGAATCCTCTGCATCTGAATCCTCATAGGAAGATAAGGGCATGTCCTGGTAATCAGAGGGATCAGTCATCGGACTCGTGGTCTGTAGAATCAGAAGGAAAATCAATTTTTTGTCTGTTAGAGGGGGAAGGCTGGCTTCCCCTAATTAAAGAAAGAAAATAAAAAGTACACAAACCAACGGAGAAGTTAACAAAAAGCGAGCTTTGAAAACAGTCCACTCAAATGAAGTATAAATAACTTTATAAAATCCTTTTATTGTTGTTAGCACACGCTTTTGGAGAGCTCTATGTCCCTCCTTCTTCAGACACAAAACCAAATCAATGCCTAACTATGATTGTACAATATATACGTCAAGTTAATTAACTTAATTAATTAATTATGCAAATTACACAAAACAAAATTAAGTACAAAAAACGCACCTTGAAGCAACTATAAATACTCAATACCAAACTGCTAGAATCACAGAACAAAGCCTTACATTGCCATACAATTAATGTACAATTAAAATAATTATACAAAAAAGAAGAAACACCATGTTCAATTTATAATCAGGTATAGCCATAAATGTAACTATAAAAATTATATGTATATAAAATAAAATGTGCATATATATATATATATATATATATATATATATATATATATATATATATATATATATATATATGTATAAAAGTATGTACAAGTAGTAACAATTGTGCAAATACATTCTATACATATACAAATAGTACAGATGAAAGCAGAATGCATAGATGTGTATATGTGCAACATTTAAAACCTTGGTTAAAAAGACCATTTTAAAACATTTTAGAAAATCAAAGAGGGTAATAAAAACTAAATAAACTAGATTCACCTTTTTAAGGCAAGACTTTTTAAAATGCAGCTTATAGACACATGGTCATTCAAGCCAGGATAAATATATGCAGCAGTACGAATTTGCCAAAACAATTCTTCTAATTCTAGATGGATCTGCCAAGGGCCACCCCTAATGTCATAATTGACCATCTAAAGGACAGTGAATTTAAAATTATGGTCTGAAAGTTCATTAATATGCCTTGCCAAGGCATTATTAAGATCTCGTCTTTTAATAGCATATACATGTTCATAAATGCGCTGCTTCACTTTCCTTTCGGTCTTACCGATATAAAAAGCAGCACATTTTTGGCAAGTAGCAGCATAAACGACACTTCTAGATTCACAATTAAATTTACCTGTGACTTGATACATTCGGTCCCTAAGTTTAACTCTAAGAACTGTATCCACATAACTACACTGCGTACATGCCCCACATTTCCTCATGCCCAAATTACCATAACCTTTGGGTTTAGGCTTAAACTCCAGAAGTGATTTCAAATTGTGTCCTCTTCTGAAAGTGATTTTTGGAATATCACCTAACTGCTTAGACAGAAAGGGGTCGTCAGTAATGAAGGTCCAATTCCTATGAAGGACATTCCTAATATCAACGTGGTCCAAACTAAATGTACACAGAAATCTAGTTCCTATGGATTCCTTAGTTGTATTATGGATTTGATCAATGTTGAGCCCCCACCCTACTCTTGGGGTGGAAAGAACATTACAATCACTGGTCAGAATTGATTTGTAGAAACCAGCCTGCCTTTTACGAATGACTTTGAGTTTAATCTCTGAAATAAACAACAAGGGATACCCCCTATTGTTGAACATAGTACTCAAAAGTTCACATTCCTCCAAAAAAATCTCCTTCATCAGATGTCATCCTAGCTGCCCTAACCATCTGCCCCTTAACTACAGCCTTCTTTTAATGGCTAGAGTGGCAGCTAGAAAAATGGAGGAACGAATTGGAGTAGGTGGGTTTCCTATAAATGACACTCTTATATTTTGAGTTAGCTAAATCCTTGATCAACAAAATGTCCAAATAGCTAATACTCAATTCCTGCAGGTTATAAGTGAACTCCAAAAAGTTAGTCATACTAGAAATACTGTCAATGAACAATGGGACCCGAGATGGTGGAGCTTTCCAAATCAGGAACATGTCGTCCTGGTACCTAGTGTACCAGGTGACACATTCGCCGAACAATTCACTGGGAAAAAGGAAATTCCTTTCCCAATAAGCTAAAACACAATTGGCAAAGCAACCCCCACATGGGGAACCCATTGCTACCCTGATTTTTGCAAATAGATCTTACCATCAAATAACATAAAGTTGGAGCTTAAAACCATTTCTAAGAGCATCTCGACAGTGTATACAGTGTTATCATCGATTTTTTTATGTCTTAAAAAATCGGCTACCCATTGAATACCCAATTCCTGGGGAATCACTGTATATAGATTTTTGATGTCGATGGTCAAAAACCACCACTCCCCAACAAAAGGCACCTTGCTAATGTCCCGGAGAAAAGACCATGAGTCCTTGCAGATCTGAGGCTCCTGTTCTAACAAGGGTTTTAAAATATTGTCTACAAATTTTGCACAAGCGTAGGTTATCGAACCTCGGCCATCAACAATAGGCCTAAATGGGGGGTCGTGGATGGCTTTGTGAATCTTTGGAATGCCAAAAAGAACTGGTAGCTTAGGGGCTAACATTGTCAAGTACTGGTATACCTCTGTGTCAATGAATCTTTCCAAAAACAGGTCTTCAATAATCAATCTTATCTTTGAATAACCCATATTAACTTCATTCATTGTCACCGGTGCATAAAATTCACTATTCAGCAAACTTACCATTTTCTCGGCATACAAATATTGGTCCATAAGAACCAGACCACCCCCTTATCTGGCTTCATGACCCTTATGTTACAATTCTGCAACATTGTGATAAATTCCCGCTGGGATCCAGTGATGTTAAAACCTTGTTTAACAGAGGGTAATTTATTTGTTGATAATGCCCGAAAGTCGTGCTCGCACATTTTTTCGAAAAGGCGCAAGGACTCTTGTAAAGGGGGATTATACGTACTAGGAATTTTAAATTTACACTCAACACACTCTTTGCCACCCATTAGACTTCTTAGATTCAATTTTCTTACAAAAAGTTTGAGATCAACTATAGTTTTAACCAAGTCAAAATGTGAATCAGGTACAAATGAGAGACCACGTGACAAAAATTCCACCAAATCAGGGCTAATATTAAAATACGTATAATTATATATCTTAAAATCACCCTTAGAGTCACATATAATCTGGGGATTGAAAAAAATGGCTCATCATTTCCTCCTCTGATTCCTCTTGTTCCTGAAATTGCCTTGATTGTACTTCCCCCTTGTGTTTGTGTGTCTGTTCTTGTTGTTCCTGGGAAAACCCTGTTCATTTGTGTTATTCAGACCATCGGAGCTACCTGGGGCTAAAACTTGCTGGTAATTGTTAGCCCCGTTATTACCACAATTGTTATTAGGACCAGTGTTAGAACCATTAAGCAATCTTTCGCTACGATGGAGAGGTTGAACCTCTTAGTTCTGGTTACTAACCACATGGTTCTGTTGGTCATTTGTTTCATTTATTAGTTCAACACCAGAATTATCAGCAAGTTCAGACTCACGAGGTGCTTTAAAGATTAATGGAGGGCGAGGGTATGCCTTGTTGTTGTTGTAATCATGAGTGTCCCTAGCTATTTTCTTCTTCTTGATGTTGATAAGTTTATTTATGGTGGCTTCAATACTGGTAAAGGTACGAGAATATTCGTACTTGTACCTCAGAAAATCTTTATCCTTTTTAATACTCTGTTCAAGTAACTCTAAATCAGTTTGCAAAATTTGCACCTCTGTTTTGTACTGGACAATGAGTAGATTAATGAACTTGAAGCCCTGCCTATTAAAAAGTGCTAGCAAGTCTTGGTGGAACTGTGACCCTTCGACTAGCCCAATGGGGTAACGCCACTGCCGAAGCCCTTTAGGGATCAGCTGCTTTGACACGCATTCTTGCAAATACGAAATTTCAAGTTGCAGTCTCCTGCACTTGAACAGTTTTTGGTCAAAAGCACTTAAAAGATTTGCAATATTACTCACAGCCTGGTCAAAGTTGTCGCGTTGAGTAAGAATGTTGTCATTATCAGAACCATTCTTGAAAAACTTGTTGTTACTTAAGAACCTACCGATTGTAGGTAACAGGTTTTGATCAAGCCCAGACGCTTGCGTTTCTTCATTAACATGCTGAGTATTAGCACCTTGTTCACCCTGAGAGCAGCTCGTTTCAGGACTACGCGTGCCTTTGTTAATACAGTTGCTTCCTGGTTGCAATAAACGCGTGTTACACGCTGGTAATGGTTGTTGCTTCATTACGTTATCCATGGCATTGGAACCTAAAACCTGGTTGCTTGTAAGATGACAACCGGTGTTAAGGTTCGCTGCTTGTAAACAGTCAATCCGTTGAGTGAGGTTATCCATACGCCCCATTACTAACCTCAGTAAGACCGTTAGGTTACCTTCGGTATTCGCCTCGTCTCTCTCAGACTGGTTGTGAAGATGGTTTTCACTGTTACCTTCAGACTGAGTAAACATAGATCCTTGAGAGGCTGCTTCCAACTCGCTCATGGCCAAAACTCAGAAAATAAAAAGTACACAAACCAACGGAGAAGTTAACAAAAAGCGAGCTTTGAAAACAGTCCACTCAAACAAAGTATAATAGTAGAAAATCAAAGAGGGTAATAAAAACTAAATAAACTACATTCACCTTGGCAAGGCATATTAATGAAATTTCAGACCATAATTTTAAATTCACTGTCCTTAAGATGGTCAATTATGACATCAGGGGTGGCCCTTGGTAGATTCAGCTAGAATTAGAAGAATTGTTTTGGCAAATTCGTACTGCTGCATATATTTATCCTGGCTTGAATGACCATGTGTCTATAAGCTGCATTTTAAAAAGTCTTGCATTAAAAAGGTGAATCTAGTTTATTTAGTTTTTATTACCCTCTTTGATTTTCTAAAATGTTTTAAAATGGTCTTTTTAACCAAGGTTTTAAATGTTGCACATATACAGATCTATGCATTCTGCTTTCATCTGTACTATTTGTATATGCATAGAATGTATTTACACAATTGTTACTACTTGTACATACTTTTATACATATATATATATATATATATATATATGCACATTTTATTTTATATACATATAATTTTTATAGTTACATTTATGGCTCTACCTGATTATAAATTGAACATGGTCTTTCTTCTTTTTTGTATAATTATTTTAATTGTACATTAATTGTATGGCAATGTAAGGCTTTGTTCTGTGATTCTAGCAGTTTGGTATTGAGTATTTATAGTTGCTTCAAGGTGCGTTTTTTGTACTTAACTTTGTTTTGTGTAATTTGCATAATTAATTAATTAAGTTAATTAACTTGACGTATATATTGTACAATCATAGTTAGGCATTGATTTGGTTTTGTGTCTGAAGAAGGAGGGACATAGAGCTCTCCAAAAGCATGTGCTAACAACAATAAAAGGATTTTATAAAGTTATTTATACTTCGTTTGAGTGGACTGTTTTCAAAGCTCGCTTTTTGTTAACTTCCCCTAATTAAAGTTATAAGGTCTTCCACCATTCTAAGCATTTGTTTCTGTGGCATGGGAGCTTGAGCATCTACTTTGGTCATCAGTTTTCTATGCATAGTGCAAACTCTGGGCCTGAGAAACTCAGTAGTTTTATTCAAAGATGAAGTTGTCGGTTTAATACAAACATCAGAAGGTCAGAATACACCCTCAGAAGCCAGTGCCTGCACAGCGGCTCCGGATCCATCCAAGGTAGAGACATCCACAGGTTCCATAGTTGAAGAAGCATCTCGCGGCATACTGGACTCCAAATGGGTCTTAGCAGAGGCCTGCGATTCTGTAGAAGCGGGCATCAGAGGCTGCGAAAGCACCTCACTGAGTACCAGTGGACTGGTGACTAGCTTAACAGAAGCATCGTTGACAGTTTTGGACCTATGCGGTCTGTCTCTGTCTTTATCCTTAAGTTTTTTCGGAAGATCGGTAGTCGGATGGCTTGTCAAAGCCATTTTGGAATACGGACAATGAGCATGAAAGAATTTAGTGACAAAGATAGCCCAACGACGAATAGTTTGTGTGTTAAAGCACAAAACCGACAGTGAGGAATGTCGTGGTCTGGGCCTAAACAGGTGACACAGTAAGAATGAAAATCTCTGTGAGGTATTTGCTTTCCACAGGCAAGATAATTGTTAACTTTTTCTGACATCGGTTAGAGCAAGAAAAAAGGATTCCCAATGGGGTACTTAGCTTTAGAAGACTTCAGGTTTGAAACTCGAAAAACGAAAATTTTAGGAGGCGGCCAAGCGGCTGACCGGCACTTGCAAACTGCTTCTGCTTTGGGCTCCCTCACAGCAAGCAAGGCTGATGTAATGACGTTGACTGTATGTTTTATACCCCTGATGACCCGACGTCATGGAAGAAGTGACAGCATCCAATGCAGAAATCCCAAGACTCTGGTATTTGGGACAACTGAGGACTACCTGCAGGCAGATAGCCCAAGTGTGATGACTGCAACAGTGAAACATGAAGAACATCAGAAGTATCGCCATATTTCTGGACAGCTGAGACAATTATACATGCTAGTGCTGGTACTTTTACACATGCTAGCTGTGTTACCATTACACATGCTAACTCATCTTAGCAGGTGTTTGTCCTTAAGTGTTTCTGCTGTTGGTGTTTGCACCAAGGCTCATGGGTCCTTATTGTGGGGGTGCAGCCCCCCACAACCCCCACTAAATATATATTCCAACTCCGAGATCGCAGTACAGTGAGGAAAGGGCAAATATTCCACTCTTCACTTTTTCCTCAATAATGGAAACTTTATTATATGTTGATGGGGAGTCTGTTCCAGAATGTTTACCATATATATACAATATCTACACTTTGTTACTATAACACAACCCATTCCTGGCTCTGTCAGTCCAGAATCTTACTTATTGCAGAGCTCAGTAATTTATTTATGAAAAAGTGCAGATTTCTTATTGAATACTCTTGATTTTCTGAAGCTCACAACAGCAGCAACTTCTCCAGGCAGCTAAATGGACACCAACAGCAAAAATCTATATAAATACAACAGTAAAAAGACAGAAATTCCAACTGTCTTATAAAAATATGAAAATACTTTATTCCACAAGCCAAGCTTTCAAGTCATACAGACTCTTTCTCAATGCATAGAATAATTCATTCACATCACTTTGAATGCAAGCATTTAATAAAAATGCCAACCTATCAAACCAAACTACACATCACGACACAAAGAAACATTTTTTAAAAGAATTAAAAAAAAAGGTTTATGCAACTACATATGAACATCTTAGAACAAAAATGTGTGTATGTTTATAATTCAATGAATACATGATGGACAATGTTAAATAAAACAATTACTATAGCCTGGGTTAAAAATCTTATATAGCTCTGTTTATATTTTAAAATAGGATTTATACTCTTCATAGTATTTAATGCTGGTGGCGAGTCAGCTCTAAAATAATGACTCCATTTGTACTCAGCTAATTTAGTCCTATTAACTAAGTGCCCTCCTCATTTGTGTATACATACTTTCGAAAGCACCCTAAATTTACAAATCTGTTCATTGAACTTACTGTGCAGCAAGGTAATAAGTGCAATCGTATCACTATTCCTATGGAGATCTGATAAATGGGACCCTGTCCTTTCTTAAAACTTTTGGTTTGTTTTTCCTATATAAAAATATTCACATTTTATGCAGTTAGTGAAATATATTACAGTCTCAGTGTGGTAAATCACAAACACATTAAATCTAAAAATCTATTTAGTAATGGGCGTGTAGATGTTCATTATCCAAATTGATGTATCTGCAATAAACAACTGTATCAAGAAATTTTGTCTTTCTTATTAATAAAAGCTTTTATTTGACAGAGCACTTGATCTTTTTAACAAAGACATTGTTTCATTTTTTTCTATTTTATATACAAATTGTGGCTTATCGCCAAATAACTTTTTATCTTCAGGGTCAGAATTCAAAATAACCCAATCCTTTTGTATTATTTTTCTAACTGAAGCAGTATGTCTATTAAACTTTATAATAAATCTTATAGAATAATTTCTATTATCCCTGTTATTCCTAGAAATATTATTAACATTAGAGAAGCAAGATGTACGTAAACCTTTGCATTCTGAAATCACAGATTCCATGCTATTCTTTATCAACTCAGGATCATACCCTCTAGTATGAAAATCAATGGCCATTCTCTCCATTTCATGCAAAAAAAACTCTCCACTGAAGTGTTTAATCTACTGGTCCTTAAGAATTGGCTTCTAACCACACTTCTCTGAACATGCCTGGGATGCATAAAGTTAAAGTTAGAGTGTACATATCTAGTAGTTTGGGCATTTTTTCTGTGTATCATATCAAATCTTCTATCTCTAACCATAATACAAATATCCAAAAAATTTTTTTTCCATAAGAATAGTTCAAATCAGATATAAGAAAATCAGTAGTCTTCTGTAAATCAACAAACATTTTGAGAGAATCAGTACTGCCAGTCCAAATAAGAAAAATGTCATCCACAAAGCGTTTGTAAAATACCAAATATTCTTTTAAATATCCATTTATAGAGATACTACTAAATATATTTATTTCCTCCCATCTGAAAAGGACAAGATTGGAATAGCTATTTGCAACTGGGGTATCCATTGCTACACCCAGTAATTGGTGGAAAAATTCATTATTGAACAAAAAGATATTATTCATGACAATATCTAACATAGAACACATTTAAATTTTCGTAGCTGTAAAACTGCTATGGGTGCATAAGAATTCTCTAAAAAACGATTCCAAATTCATTAGGAATAACAGTAAATAATGATTTAATACCCATAGTGACCAACACAATATCATTCATTAAACTACCTTAGGATCAGCTATATAAGGTATTCAGAAAATCATTTGTATCCTTAATATAATTATTGCTATATACTAATAGACTGTGTAACTGAACGTGTAAATATTTTGATATAGCTGCAGTTACCCATTGGCCACCTGAAACTATAGGTCTCATAGGTGGCATGGTCATATTCTGATGAATGTTAGGCAGCCCATAAATAACCAGACTAACAGGATTTGCAGTATACGAATAATTATATAAAGCAAGGGAAATCGACAGATCCAATAAATAAATAAATAAGTAAATAATAAGTAATAAATAATAAGACAATAAATCGTAAAGATAAGAATTTACTTTATATGCTATACTATTCATAAAAGTCCTGTCTACCTTCTTAAATGTACCAGAATCTAACAGTATCTCATACATCTTAGTAGCATATTTATCACTATCCGTTATCACTATTTTCCCACCCTTATCAGCTTGCTTAGTAATTATAGCTTCCATAGTACATATATTATACAATGCTCTTCTTTCATCTTGACTAAGATTATAAAACTTATTCTTATCACGTTCAAAATATACATTATAAATTTCATGTTCACACATATTGTAAAAAGCTTTAATAGTAGGTGTAGTAACAGATATAAAAGTGTGAGTGCATTTTAACTCATGGCTAGTAGTAGATATTATCATTCTTATGCAATAGTTTTAACTCTAAATTGCGAACAGAGTCTTAACTCTGTGAGGGAATCATTAAGATTACCCTTTGTCAATGGAGTAAATGTTAGGCTTTTGTCCAAAAGTGAAGGCTTAGCTTCACTAAAAGAATAACTTGATAAATTGACCACAGTAAGCCGTTCATTATTTATATCTTCTTAATTTTCCTTCTGGTAGTTGATATTACCTGTGTGAAGACTGGTCAAGAAGGGTGAAGGCTGCCAGCCTAGCCATACAGAATTGTACAGATAATTCTATCATTTGTAAATATGAATGTTGAACTACAAGCTTGTTTTTTCAAATGAAAAAATATGCTGTGAAATGTTGAACTTGAAACAATGTGGCAACATTGCCATCTGCTGTAAAGAAAGCTAAGTCAAGCATTTCTTGTTGGTCCTTCGAAAATAAAATTATTTCATGACTACCTTTGATGTTTACAATTCGGCTCTGGCCAGTCTAGATGAAGGCTTCCTGCCTATTGTTTTAAGGCTAAAGTTAATGACCAGAATTTACATGTGGAATGTCCTTTATTGCTCTAAGTGTAAAAGAATGTAAACGCAGTTTCTGTCAGCCTGAGAACACCAGGAAAGTGCGAAATGATGTAATGTTTTAGCAGAACTGCAGTTTCAATTTAAACAGTGAGAACCAGAGATTATTAAGCATTTTTGTCTGAACATCCAAATTAGCACACTGCCTGTTGTCTTATGTAAGTTATCTTAGACTTGTGTTTTCTTTTAGATTAGCTAGAACTATAAAGATTAGACTAAGTGTTTTTCTGTGATGTCAGAACTGTACTACTGATTTATTTTAAGTTTTTCTGTGTGATCTCTGAACTCTTGACTAGCACTGACTGTGTAATAGAAAGTATTGTCTTGTGGTATTAATTATTATTAATTATTTTAAAACC
This sequence comes from Protopterus annectens, assembly GCF_019279795.1. NCBI lineage: Eukaryota > Metazoa > Chordata > Ceratodontiformes > Protopteridae > Protopterus > Protopterus annectens. The sequence continues at coordinate 953,847,221 of NC_056734.1, read as the reverse complement.
TTTCAACTGTGGCTGGTTTGTGTAGAGATAAGATAAGTTAAGCTCTAGAGTACATCACATATTTATAGAGTTTACTGTCCAAGTCACTTAAATTAAGCCTTGACTGATTAGTCACACTTACCAATTGGATAATAATGTTGCACAGTAATAATTGGACACCCTTTTAAGGGCCTTTGAGTAGCTGATAAGTATTAGATGGGTGATGGCAGTATAGTCTGGGTAAAAGGGGCACAGCTGGAGAACCTGTGCCAGCCTTCCCCAGGAGTGTCTGTGTGGCTGTATAAACTCTTATCTCAAAGTGTGTGAGTGTGTCAGCTACTTGGGCAGGGACATGAAGCACTGGCTGGACAGACAGGGTGCTGGAGATTTTAGCTTGCCCATCTAGGCTGAGGTCTGGACCCTAAAGTTTTGCCAGTGGGGAGTCTTATTGGGGACCTGGGGAGCAAGGGAGTGACCAGTCCCAGACTGACTGTGATCTCTGTGTGCTCTTAAGGGAAATTGCACTTTACTGTGGGTATTTGTTATCCTTTCCTCCTATATGAGATGCCCCTCTCTGCTGTTAGTGGTGAGGACTGAGGCTCCTTGATTGCTGGGCCAGGGCACAGGCATCACATCTGTGGTGGGAAAATTATATCACATATTAGTTAGTTGGCAAATACTAACTGGCTTGTAGAGGTGTGGGTAGAGTGAATCATGTAGCTTGTGTACAGTGAGCTTTAAAGGTGTTTTGTACTCTAAAACAGCCATGCAGTGAATACTCAGAGTTCAGATCACAACTGTTTTATTTCTTTTGTTAGCTTAGTTAGTCAGGGTGAGCAGGCAGCAGGTCAGCAAAGGAGTATGGAAAGCTTATAGGGAGCCAGCTGGTGGAGATGTGCCAGGCTAGGGGACTAGTGCATGGAGCCTCTCTAAGGCAGACCTGATTGCAGCCTTGGTTACAGCTGCATCAGAAAACAACAACCAGGAGGACAATCAGACTGGCAGTGGAGATATAATTCCCTCAGAGAATGGACTGCTCAACCTTTCTGCAGTGGACTTAAAAATCCAGCTGGAGCTAAAGAGACTCGAGTTGGAGGCCAGGCACGTGGAATTAGAAGCAAATGAGAGACTGCGACATTTGCAGGCTGAGGAGAATGAGAAACTGTTATATCTGCAAGCTGAGGAACAAGAGAGGCAGCATGAGAAGGAGATGCTGACTTTTTGCCAGTCATGGAGGTAATGGAGAAGGGAGTAACTGGACCCCAGAAGCGCAAAAGGTCAGTAAATTTCTTCAGCAGTTTAAAGAGGGGGATAATTTTGATAATTTCATTCATATGTTTGAGAGTGTATGTAAAGAGTGTGAAGTTGACCAAGGGCTCTGGGTACGGTTTCTGACCCCCTTACTCCATGGTAAAGCTGTAACTGTTCTGCCCAAAATGTCTGATGTTGCATGTTTTGATTATACTGCTGTAAAAATGTCTTTTAGAATGTTTTAAGTTAACACCTGAAACATACTGCAAAACGTTATGTGAGCATAGACACAAGCAGATGAAAGTGTGTGTGTGAATATGTTGCTGAATTGAGCACTTATTTCCATAGATGGGTGAGTGGAGGTCAGTTCACCACTTCTGAAGGGCTGTCAGACCTTTTGGTGAGGGGAAGAAGCCCTTAGCACTTTGCCTGAGGACATGAGGATCTGGTTAGTTGACAGACAATGTGCTACTTCAGATGAGTTGGGGAAGAAGGGAGACCTATACCTGGCAAGCAGGGAAGGGCAGACCTGCATAGGAAGGGGACACCCAGTACTGCTCATGGGTCTAAAGGAACCCATGGTGGGCAGCACAGACTGCCACATCAGAATCTGCCAGTAGCAGGGGAAGCCACTAGTCCAGGTACACGTCCAGAAGCTAGGGTTAAATGTTTTGAATGCAAGCAGTGGCACCATGTGGCATACAGGTGTCCATGGAGGCAAGGTGGGGAACAAAAGTTGAGGGAGCCAGCAAATGGGAAAGACACAATGCCAATACTAGGTTGTCTTGAGACAACAGGGGTACTAAACTACCATCGTGCAGATGTCCTGAGAGGGAAGGATTTGGATGAGGCAGTACCATGTGCTTATGCAGTTACCTGCAGTCAGACTTTGAGACAAGCATGTGGGTCTGGTAGCCTGGGGGAGACCCAGACAGACTGCATACTTGCAGCCAGGACTGGTGAGGTGGTTACTTCAGGGAGAGAGTTACTCTGTAGCAGTGAAACTGAAGGTGAGCCGCAGCTGCTTGTGGGTACTGATGGTCCCTTGGACAGTGTGACTGCAAAGGTAGAGGTGAGTAGTAGTACCCAGGCTGACAGTGAGGCACCACTGTGAGAGGATGCCAGACTTCCTGTGGAAGGGGAGCTGGGAAAGGTTACAAGGAGAGAGTTGAGACAGGCTCAACTCTCAGACCCTACATTGCAAGGCATGAAGCAGGTAGCTAGGGAGGCACCTGATTCTCAAGGAAAGGGGGAATATGTATACGGGAACAAAGGGTTAAAATGGACCCCTGAGGGAGGGCTAGAAGGTGAGAGAGTACAGCAGTTGGTAGTGCCTAGAGCCTACCATCTGGCGCTTCTAGCCATCGCCCATGATATTCCCTTTGCAGGTCATATGGGCATAAAACATACAAAGAGGTATATTATGCAGAACTTTTATTGGCCTGGAATTTCCAGAGATGTAAACAGCACGCCTCGCACGTACAGCATGCTCAGCCAAACCAATCCACAAAAAAACACTAGAGGCCAGCATGAGTAGTTCCACGACTTTTATTCGAAAACTAATGAAATACTGCAAAAGGACATAATGTCCAAATAACAACACTCAAACTAGTTTCGGCTACTGCCTTCTTCAGTGAGACAAAGTAAAGAAAGAATTATTACAACCAGCAAACCAGTGATCTTTATATATTCTTTATCCAGCCAACAGCAAAGGAAGGTATAGTCCATACCCTCTGAATAATTCATTAGTTGACAACCAGGCTGCAGTAAACAAAAAGTAAATGAAGACATATTTTGGGATGTCCTTGATAATCATTTGATATTTGGTATATACCATAAATTATATGCATTAGTATGGCAAAAAAAACATAGTAAATGAGTGAATGATCCATGTGAACATACACAATTAAACCATGGGTGAAAATAAAACAAAACAACAAGGCTGTATATATAATAGTATATACATTATTTGCTAAATCAACACTGTGTTAGAGTTCTGTAATCTTATAATAATAGATAAGCAAATAAAGGAATATACTCATCATAAATGGTCATTGAGACCTGGTGGAAATAGGGCTCTGAGATGAATAACCCAATATTTTTCTTTGTGGCTAAGTATACTTTGCCATCCTTGTTGATTGTGCCTGTTGCCTGTAATTTTATCAATAACTGTAAACATGAATTTTGCCGTAGGGTGTTTAATAGTATGTTGATAAAGAGCATTTGTCAATTTCATATTACGAATGTCACTCCGATGTTGCCCTATTCTTATTCTTAGTGATCGTGAAGTTTTGCCCACATAGAAAGCAGAACACTGACATGTTGCCAGGTATATAACCTAGCTGCTTGAGCAATTACCAAATATCCTGACATCATAAACTTTACTTGTGTTAGAACTGGTAAATTGTTTAAGCTTGTTCACTTGACTACACGAAGTGCAGTGGCCACAAGGGAAAGTTCCCAAGAGTTCATCCCCTATTATAGTCAATTGTTTGTATTTGGCCCCTCCACTCTCTCTCTGTTTGTAATGTGAAAATAATGATCCCAAGGTTTTACCTCTCCTGTATGATAGTTGACATTGGTTACCCAGGATACTACGAAGATAGTCATTAGCTAACAGAATGTTCCAATTGTCATTCAGAACATTCCTAACCACCTGTTGGTTCCTACCAAAGGTGGTAATGAACCTGATAGTGTTATCTTTTGGGTTGTGTGTGGGGTCCTTGTATTCCAGCAATGTTTTCCTGTTTTGTTTATCTGTCCATGCACTGGTGGATGCAATATCAAAGATGCAATATCCTGTGTCCAAGAATCTATTTTTCAGATCTACTTTGGCATTCTCATAATCAATATTTGAAGAACTGATCCATTTAATTCTCAAATATTGAGATTTTGGGATATTGCGGATGGTGTGGCACGGATGCATGCTAGATGCATGAAGTAATGAATTGAATTGTGGATATTTCCGATGAATCTTAGTACTTAGGGTGTGGTCCTCATTCCGATACACAGTAACATCCAAAAAATCAATTTGATCAGTATGAGAAGTGATAGAGAACTCGATACCCCATATATTGCTGTTAAGATATTCCACAAATTCAATAAGATATGTTGAATCTGCACGCCACACTATCCAATCATCAAGATATCTCCGCCAGATATCGATTTCCACCAAATAAATGTTATGCAGGGGATTATAGATAAGGCATTCCTCAAGATAGGCCATGAAAAGAACTGCATGTATGGGGGCAAAACAGGCCCCCATGGCCGTACCTTGCAGTTGCCAGTAGCACTCCCCTTGAAAATAAAAAACATTTTTGCTAAGCACATGCTCTGACATACAGACAAGCAATGTGTTGAATCCCGGTGGATACAGTTCAGCCTTGTTCAACCAATGTTGTAGTGCCTGCAACCCTGCCCAGTGTGGTATGCTTGTGTACAAGGACTTGCAGAGATGTAACAGGGTACTGCAGGACCTGTGAGCAGTGCCAAAAGGTAGGCAAGGCAGGAGACAAGGTGAGAACTCCTTTGATGCCTTTGCCTGTGATTGAGGAGCCATTTCAAAGGGTAGCTATGGATATTGTGGGTCCTCTGAGTACCCCAAGTTCCACAGGGGAAAAAGTATATCCAAGTGGTAGTGGATTATGCTACATGATACCCTGAGGCAGTGGCTTTGTCCTCCATTGAAGAAGAGAAGATGGCAAATGTTTTGTTAAGACATTTTCAGCAGGGTAGGTTTCCCAAAAGAAATACTAACTGACAGCGATGCTAATTTCATGTCAGACCTGCTGGCTTGTCTGTGGAAGTCCTGTGGGGTGAAGCACATGAAGACTACCCCCTACCATCCTCAGACTAATGGTCTTGTTGAGAGGTTAAACTCTACAATCAAGTCCATGCTACAGGCATTTACAGATCAGTTTAAGAGGGAGTGGGACAAATATTTGCCCCATCTGTTGTTTGCTTACAGAGATGTTCTCCGGGAATCCACAAGTTTTTCACCCTTTGAGTTGCTGTATGGGCATAGGGTGAGGGGACCTCTAGATTTAATTTGAGATGAGTGGGAAGGTGAGTGCGAGTCTCACAAGGAGTCTGTTGTGGCATACATCTTAAACCTCAGGACAAGGCTTAGGGAACTCATGGGCTTGGCCCAGGAGAACCTGGCAGAAGCCCAAAAACAAAAAAAGGTGTGGTATGACAGGAATGCTCGAGCAAGAGAGTATGCTGTGGGGCAGCAAGCAATGATTCTCATTCCTGTCTGACACAACAAACTGCAAGCAGCTTGGGAGGGACCCTACAAGGTGGTAAGAAAGGTAATTGATGTTAACTACATGGTGGAACTGCTAGGCAGATGGCAGGGGCACAAATTGTACCATGTTAACATGATAATACCTTACCATGATAGGGAGGCCCTTGTGCTGAGTATTTGCAGTGGACTGCAGGAGGAGTCTGAGGGAGATCTGGGGACTGATCTCCTCAGTGAGGCTTGGGCTGACACCTCAGTGGAAGGGGTAGCAATGTCCCAGCAGCTATCTCCTACCCAGGTTCAAGAAATCTGAGCAGTGTTGCAGGAATTTGGGGGCATGTTCACTGGGAAACCAGGGTGCACCCACCTGGAGCAGCATCAGGTGAATACAGGACCTCAAAGGCCTATTAGGCAGGCCCCTTATAGGGTGCCTGAGAGAGTCAGACAGACCCTGAGGGAGGAGGTACAGGAGATGTTGAAACTAGGGGTGATTCAAGAGTCCAACAGTCCCAGGGCCTCCCCAGTGGTGCTGATGCCAAAAAAGAATGGCAGCACCAGGTTCTGTGTGGACTACAGGAAATTAGATAGTCACAGAGTCTGATGCTTACCCCATGCCTAGGACAGATGAGGCCCTAGAGCAGCTGGGTGAGGCTAAGTATCTTACAACCATTAATCTTATCAAGGGTTACTGGCAGGTGTCCTTGACTCCCAGTGCTAGTGAAAAGTCACCCTTTGTGACTCCTTTTGGCTTGTATGAGTTCACAAAGTAGTTGATTTTACCTGTATGAAGACTGGCAGAGAAGGGTGAAGGCTGCCAGCCTAGCCAGACAGAATTGTGCAGATAATTCTATAATTTGTAAATATGAATGTTGAACTACAAGCTTGTTTTTTTTTAAATGAAAAAATATGCTGTGAAATGTTGAACTTAAAACAATGTGGCAACATTGCCATCTGCTGTAAAGAAAGCTAAGTCAAGCATTTGTTGTTGGTCCTTTGAAATTAAAATGATTTCATGACTGCCTTTGATGTTTACAATTCGGCTCCGGCCAGTCTAGATGAAGGCTTCCTGCCTATTGTTTTAAGGCTAAAGTTAATGACCAGAATTTACATGTGGAATGTCCTTTATTGCTCTAAGTGTAAAAGAATGTAAATGCAGGTTCTGTCAGCCTGGAAACACCAGGAAAGTGTGAAATGATGTAATGTTTTAGCAGAACTGCAGTTTCAATTTAAACAGTGAGAACCAGAGATTATAAGCATTTTTGACTGAACAGCCAACTTAGCACTCTGCCTGTTGTCTTATGTAAGTTATCTTAGACTTGTGTTTTCTTTTAAATTAGCTACATCTATAAAGATTAGACGAAGTGTTTTTTGTGATGTCAAAACTGTACTACTGATTTATTTTAAGGATTTCTGTATGATCTCTGAACTCTTGACTAGCACTGACTGTGTAATAGAAAGTATTGCCTTGTGGTTTTAATTATTTATTATTAAATATTTTAAAACCTTTCAAATGTGGCTGGTTTGTGTAGAGATAAGTTAAGCTCTAGAGTACATTGCATATTTATAGAGTTTACTGTCCAAGTCACTTCAAATAAGCCTTGACTGATTAGTCATGCTTACCAATTGGATAATAATATTGCATAGTAATAATTGGACACTGTTTTAAGGACCTTTGAGTAGCTGATAAGAATTAGCTGGGTGATGGCAGTAATTACTACCGTATAGTCTGGTTAAAACGGGCACAGCTGGAGAACCTGTGCCAGCCTTCCCCAGGAGTGTCTGTGTGGTTGTATAAACTCATATCTCAAAGTGTGTGTGTGTTGCAGCTACTTGGGCAGGGACACGAAGCACTGGTTGGACAGACAGGGTGCTGGAGATTTTAGCTTGCCTAGCTAGGCTGAGATCTGAACCCTATAGCTGTGCTAGTGGGGAGTCTCACTGGGGACCTGGGGAGCAAGGGAGTGCCCAGCCCCGGACTGACTGTGATCTCTGTGTGCTCTTAAGGGAAATTGCACTTTACTGTGTGTATTTGTTATCCTTTCTTCCTATATGAGACACCCCTTTCTGGTGTTAGTGCTGAGGATTGAGGCTCCTTGATTGCTGGGCCAGGGTGCGGGCGTCACAACCTGCATGAAGGTTAAGCATTTTAATAAACTTGAAAAGCATTAATCACCTGAACAAACCCAAATCCTTGCACAATAGTCAGGATTCTTTAGTAAGTGCTAACAACTCATCATCAGTCATATGTTGAAACTGATTTAAGTGAATCAGAACATAGATAAAGGGAAAACTGATTGCTTTTTATAGGAAAGCCTGGACATTATCTAGTATATGACAAGAAACATTAATTTTGTTTCTGAATCAATAGCATATTCAAAGGAGATGGTTCCCCACTGGAGAGACATAGAGCACTTCCAATAATGACCTAAAACTGGTATCTTCCCCTACACTGATGTTGCATCATGTAGAACAGTGCACAAACACAAAAAGTAACTGTTCTACATCTAAAAGATGGACAGAGCTAACATGCAGCAGAGTTCATTTTGTGCATGCTATTCAGTGACACACAAAAGAACTCTTCTGTGCCTAAAAAGTTAACATGCAGCCAGGTCTCCATTTTAGGAGCAAGTCAATGACATGCAGTAGGTCATAAATTATTTTCGTGCCTTGCATGATGATGATGGATTACAGGTGTCACTTGCTGGGTCTAGTAAACAGTAGCATCACTGTACATCATCAAGTTTTCTGTCATGCAATACTTTCATTCTAGGCTAGTGTTTAGTATTTGTAAAAGAACCAGACCTCCCCAGCAGTCAGCTTGGGACTGGCCCAGACACTAAGCTACTGGGTGCAGCCAGGTCATCTGGGCAATTCCCAAAACTGCTGCTGCCCTTCAAAAAACTCCATGGTAAGTTACTGAAATGCAGAGTTCTTAACTGAAGTGTGAATGTAATATTAGCATTCATTTAGGAAGCTGTGATATCACCTGCTTCTTAACCGAATGTAGGTACTGCACGCAACCCATAAACAGCTGCCAATTGTTACTGGGAGAGCTGCTCCCATTTAACCCCACCATAGTTACTGGTCTGCCCACACATGCAATGAAAGAACATATTTCCTGAGACTGTGAGTGGGGGATGGCTGTTAGGCAACCTATTAACAAAAACATTTCTTCACTGTACAGGCTTGCATTAATATATCCCTAAAACAAACAGATATGTGAGAGATGTGTGCACATATATTTTTTTCTATATTTATATACATGTATATTTGTATTTATGCATATCCAGTAAATAAACGATGGAAATATATCAAGGAATTCTACACTGAACTAATCTATATGCTTTGTTCCTTAACTTCTTACGACTTGCAGCATTATTGTAAATAATGTAGATAGTATTTGTTGTAAAACAGTATATACTTTAAAATCCATCTTCATTGTATACTCAATTTGTATAAACTACTAGTTTTGCATGACACAATATATCTGTACATGTATACATGCCTGATATAAGAAAAGAATAAAAAGTTATTGACAAAAAAAAAAAAGCTGGATGCATACTGGAATGGGTCTGCCATGACGTTTTCATTGATTCAATAAAATAATCATCAAACACAGGGCCTATAAAGTCCACTTAAGAGTTTGCCTTGTTTACCATATGGAGATAAAATATTTTTTATAACATAAGTCCAAGTGTGACTTGAAACACATCAGATCTTTAGCTTCTCTCATATATTTTTACAAGAAATTCAATAGTAACAGTTCTACATAATAAAAACATCACCTCTAACTTTGATCTAAACATAAGCAAGTTAACCAAATTAATGCCCAGCATACCAGCCAAGAGGTCATTTTTTAAAAACACAAATATCAAAATTAAATCAGATCTCAGCAAGCTATAAGCCACTGAACAAAGAAATACATTTTTAAGTGTCTTATCATATGATAGATGTGAATCCAGTTATCTGGCTGGTGAACGCTTTTTTTTTGTTGTTGTTTTGTTTTTTTTGTATAAGCTCTAAATTCCTCAACTCTGAAGTTTTGTGCTTCACCTGTAGGGAGCCAGATAAAGTCCTATGACTGAATGTTGTTAAGGTGGTAAAAACTGTGTAAGTTACACAGAGTGAGTTGCTTAACTTGATTGGTTTACTTGATGCATACATGAAACATTTAAGAGTGGTCATAACTGATAAATCAGAGTATCTGCATGACCAGTGAGAAGCCACACTGAACCAGCTTAACAGTAAACATACAAGACTGATGTTAAGGCAGGTGAGACAGTAAAGCAACTGCAGTAATATTTAACTGGGCAGGAAAACAAAGCAAGAAAGAACATTTTAAAACAGTATGCTGTTTTGGAAAGTGAGGAAAATGGATTTGATGAAATATGTGAAAAACAGGGTGAAAGGCAAACAGACAGACTTTGTAAAAGTTTGCCTGCAAGTAGTACAAGTGAAATGTTTCCCATTACAAGATTCAGAGGTTTAAAAATGAGAAACCAAGGTCAATGTTTTCAAATGTCTAAGTTGCAAATTCCTTACTTTATCATAATATGGTACCTTAGAACCGGCAAACCATTTAGGATCAGCATTATTTCATCTTCTTTCTACTCTGTGGTAAAGGAAGAGATGTTATCTACAAGCACCTTACTGTCAACAAAGCAGTTTTTCTTTTCATACAGTGCTTAATACACTCTTGTAAATACCTCCTCAGATATTTCAAAGTATTCCCTCAGGCTCAGTTTCACAGTGGCCACGATTGCACCTATTCTTCCTCTGTTTACTGTGCATGCATGATAAGCCCCAATTAATGTAGCTAGGTAAGAGCGTGTGATGAGTAGCTGGAGCAGGAACTGCAAATACAACATGTAAGAGTATGGTGTGGCCCTAAGAAAGTAGAAGCAGCAGTATTGCTTATATGTCATGCACAAGCAATGAAGGCGGTTGACGCAATCTCACATGTACATTTGCAGCAAAATAAATCAATAAGTTATGTTACAGAATTGCAGGGTCATGAGGCTTGTATGCTGAGATATTGTTTGACCAAATTTTATATGTTCATAGGTTCATACTAGGCTATCTGTCCTAGGGCATTTATAAGCCTAGCCAGAGTGTGTTTGGCTTTCGCAACCCATTTTAAATTAATTTTGCTATGCTCTTTTTCGAGGTTAGTATACTGTGCCTCTGTCTAACAGTGACACAGAAGTGATACCCAGGGTAAACCTACGATCTCCCATCCACTCATCAAGATTCCTCTTGAAGAGAGTCAATGAGGGACTCTGCCTAACCTGGACTGGGAGTTTATTCCAGAGTGAAGGGAGCCTCTGGGTTATGAATCTGTCCCTCCAGCATGTCCTATTTATTTCAGTGCTGAGGTTCAAGTCTCTCAAGCGCGTAGCTTGATGGGATTTGGATTTTCTGAGGTGCAGCATGTCCATTAATTCCGGGTTGGACATGGCTTTATACGTCAGGCACAGATCGCCTCTGAGCAGGCGGTATGCCACTGAGTAGAGCTGGAGTTTCTTTAACCGGGCAGCATATGGTATCTGTTTGAGCCCTTTGATCCTCTTGGTGAGGTACTTTTGGGGTCTTTCCATTTGCTGCAGGTGTCTGGTAAGGTACATCCCAAAAGGGGCATTGTACTCAATTATGGGCCTGATGAAGGATGAGTAAAGAGGCACGATGACCTCTGCTGATGTAGATGTGAATCTCTTCATGATTAGGTGGGCTATATAAAATGTTTTTCTAACCACTTTGGCCACGTGGTTGTCAAATGAGAGACTGCTATCAACTTGGGTCCCCAGGTCCCTAATTACTTCTTCCATACTTAATGGATTACCACCTATGTGGTAATTTGTGGGAACTTTGTTTTTGCCAAAGGGGATGACTATACACATTTTGGCATTTAGCTTGAGGCCATGGCTCTGGCACCAGTTGTCTGTTTCGATGAGGCCCTTTTGGAGGATGCTTGTGTCGGCTGGAGAGTCGATTATGGTGCCCAGCTTGCAGTCATCTGCGAACTTGGTCAGCCACAGTCCTTCTGTGTTGGCCTGTACCTCCGAGAAACATATACCGAACAAGAGAGGTCCCAGGACTGAGCCTTGTGGGATGCCACTTGTAACTGGTTTGGAGTCTGACATGGCTCCAGCAATTCTAACCATGTGGGTTCTGTCCTTGAGCCAGTTTGCAACCCATCTATTGACATAGGGGTTTATATTTAAGCTGGTGAGCTTATCTATAATGCCCGAGTGGGGTATTGTATTGAAGGCTTTTGCGAGGTCCAGGTAGGCTGTGTGGACCACCTTCCCCTCGTCAATGGCCTTGGTGACTTGTTTCAATAAAATCAACCAGGTTTAAGAGGCAGGATCTGCCCTTAACAAAGCCAAACTGGGTAGGATCCAGTGTCTGTAGGTCCCCAATATCTTTATTTATGAGGTCCATGATGATCCTTTCCATAGCTTTGCAGACCAAGCTAGTCAGGCTTATGGGGCGATAGTTTCCAGGATCCGTTGAGGCACCACCTTTGTGGAGAGGGACCACTGTTTCTGTACTCCACTCTTTCGGTACATATCCTGTAGTAAGGCTGAGATTGAACAGTAGCTTTATGTTTGGGTTTAGCTCTTCTTGGAGTTCATGTAGGACACAGCCCGGGACACCGTCTGGTCCCATTGATGCTGTGTTGTTTGCTTTGGAGAATTACCTGAGCATCTGAGATGTCAGTGGGCAGCACTCTGCTGGGATAGATTTTGCCCTTTTGGTGGGAAGGGGAGGGAGAAGTTTGCACTGAACCTGTCAGCTAGGATGCAATGTCTGTGGGTTCGGTGTATTTTTTGTCATTTTGGACTAATTCTGAGCATATCTGGGAATTTCCACCCAGGTTCCTAACATAACTAAAGAAAGCCTTGTGATTATCCTTAGTGTCCTGTGCAATTTTTCTCTCGAAGCTGGCCTTAGACAATTTTATGAGTGCCCGTAGTTTTTTTGCTAATACTAATCAGAGATGCCTTCCCTTTTTGGGATTTTGCTCTATCATGTAGTAGCTTCCTCCTTCTATTGTATAGTTTGTTTATGGCTGGGGTCCACCAGACAGGACGTCCGCCTTTGGAGGATTAGTTCTTGGTTTTATTTGGGATTGCATGATCCATGCATTCCTGAAGGCGTTCATAGAATGCGTTTATAAAGGATTCTGTGGTCTGGGCCGTATTTTCCACAGGTCCAGGGGCTTTGAAGGATTCCACCTCGGTTTTGTGGAGTGTGAAATTTTCTTTAGAGAAGTTTTTCACTGTGGTTTTCTGGGCAGGGGGTGGGGTCGGGATGTGAATATCCAGGGAGATTAGTTTATGGTCTGATCTTACCAGTGAGGGATACACTTCTGGTCTGGGGCATAGAGTGCCCATGTTGGTGATGATCAGGTCCAGTATGTTTTCCCCTCTTGTGGGAGTGGTAACAAGTTGTTCCATAGCATTTGAGTTTATAAATTCTAGGAACCTTTGGGCTAGGGTGTTGGAGCTAGAGTAATGCTCCCAGTCTATGTTTGGGTAGTTGAAGTCACCCAATATAATGGTGTTTGGAGAGACCTTCATATTTTCCAGTGTTCTCAGGAAGGCTGAGTGGGGCTCCTGGGTTTGGAAGGGTGGTCTGTAGCAGGCTATAAACTGGAAGGCAGTTTTACCCACTGTTAGTTGCACATGGATAGTCTCTGATGCTTCGTGCTGTGCCACCAACCTGGAGGTGTGGGTATCTTTGACGAATATTGATACTCCCCCTCCTTTTGTGGTTCGGTCCAAGTTTTGGGGCCGAAAAGCATGGTATGAGGTATAACCTGGTAGTGCTGGGGTGCTCTCGGGAGCCTTGAACCAGGTTTCTGTTACTGCACAGATATCGATGTTCTGCATGCTAAGGAGAGTTTTGAGTGCGTGCATCTTGAGGTTTAGACTTCTGGCATTGAGTAGCATTACTCTTAGTTTCTTATCCCTTGTGATATCTATGGAGGTGTGTTTGTCTTTTGAGCCTTGCCTAAAAAAGGCACTATGGGGGTAGCAAGAGCCTTTGCCAATATCCAAAAGCCCAGGGGTGATAGGTGCAAGCCGTCCCTAGCGGAGCATCGTGGCTTGTAGAGCATTTCATCCCAGGCTGACAGGCATTGGATCCCCTTTGAATGACACCAATACTTAAGCCAATTGTTGAAATTGATCATCTTGTCATCATATTGTGGCATCATTCTTGGTGAGGGTAAGATGCTACTCAAGGTCAGGGTCATACCGGCCTGGGCTACATGCTCAGAGAGCTCCTCTATGTCTCTTTTCATCTAGTCCAGGGAGGTACGTCTCAGGTCATTCACACAAGCATGGACAATGACTGAGTCATATTTGTACTTGCCTTGGAGTGACCTGAGTACTTGTGTTATGTGGCAGATCCTAGCGCCTGACAGGCAGCTCACCGTGACCTTCTCCTTGTTCAGCCTGGTGAGCGGGACGTCAGTGTGCCTGACGATAGAGTCACCTATTACAAGTGTATCAGGTCTGTTGTTTAGCCTTAAAGGGACAATCCCAGTGTTTAAAATTCGGGTCCGCAAAACAGCTGAATAAAGCCACGCCCACTTTACAACGTCACTTACATTCCCTCCCACGGTGTCTTTTTTCTTGTATGTCCTCAATTCCAGTTGTATTTTGGCTCCCATTATCAACTACCCTTTAGTTTTACGGTCCTATGGCAGAAGTCTGGATTTTTGCCTCATATTCTGTTCGGTTTTTCATAAAATTGTGGTTTTATGACAGACTTTCAGTTTCAGTCCGGATTTTGGAATCTAAGAGGCTGAGAGGTATGGTAAGGTTTGATCGGTTTTACAATGTCTGCAGTCATTAATACCATTCATTGTGGTTCGTTTTTATAGCAACCACAATGAATGATCATCCTAAAAATAACAGTCTGGAGCAGTTGTTCACCCCACTATTTTAGGATTTGCTAATAGTCTGAGAGATGTGATAAGGTTCCTTAGGATCCTGCGTTATTATTTTAGTTTTTAGACAGCTGGATCATTTATTGCAGTTCGTTTCTACAGTAAACGCAAAGAACAATAATTTTAGAAAGAGCACAGTTTTACTGTCCAGAGCATTTGTACCCCTTTTATTTTAGGCTTTGTCCAGATTTTTTGCTCTAACAGGCTGAGCACTACTTTGTACATTAAAAACTTAGTTGAGCGATCGTTCATTGTGGTTCCTTGCTATGGTAACCACAATGAACGATCTTTGTAAGAGCAAATTTTTTCCCAATGTTTTAAAAAAAAAGGAACATGAGTAATGTACACCTACATGCTTTCTAAATTAATAACTTGTTTCTTTTGTAGAGCGATCGTTCATTGTGGTTAGTTGCTATGGTAACCACAATGAACAATTGTTCTAACAGAAAACTTTCTCCCAATGTAAAAAAGAAAAAGAACACGAACGAAACCAACCAGTAAAAAACGCAAAGCCCACGATGTACTAGAACCACAGGATCCAACAGAGTTGTACTTAACGCAAGTTTAAGCCAAAAGCACACAACTGGCGTTTTCGCTACCATGCAATAGTAGCTTCCTCAGAGTAATACAATTCAAAAAAAAGCGCCAAAACTTCAATAAATATATTGACGAAAAAAACGTCATCCTGTAATTAATCAATTAAATAAACTGTTAGTTAAAGAACCAAGCACTTCCTCAAAATAAAATGTAATATAAAGGACCAATGAACAATAAAAATGCATTAAAAAACAGTGAAATTATCATAAAAAATATATATGAAAAGTATTGCCTTTTACAAGAAACACCATACAGGAAAAAGCATTCTGTTTGCGGTGCAAATTCCGTAAACTAGTATATGCAGAGTATTGGACAAGTTTACGAGCACCGCACTAAATCCGAAATGAGTACTCATTTCCATAGGAAGTAATTTTATGTCCGATTGTCAAACATAATGCTTGTAAAGAACTTTTTCAGAGCTTCTAAGCCAGTGTGTAAATAAACTAATATTATTTTCGTAGAAAACACACATGGTAAGAAAATATGTATGTATATATATATATATATATATATATATATATATATATATATATATATATATATATACCAAAAATAATCGCTAGTGTACATCATAAAAATTATAGAAGTTCCACAAGTAAAACTGTAAAAATGGGTAGATTACCCATACAACATCGACAATCTAGAAAATCTGCAATCTAAAAAATCAGCGATCTAAAAAATAATAATATTGGTCGCTCTACAAGGCAGAATTAAAGATATGTATGTGAGGAGACAAAAAAATCCAAGTAGTAATCACCAAAAAAGCATAGGGTAACGCATCCAAACTAAGCTAGAACCTAAATGTGATATGACAGCATAATGGTACAATAATAGTACTATATAAAGTAAATCCGTGGAAGGACCCATCATCTACAAGTGCTAACCAGTAGTGAAGACAAAAATTGTATTGAGAATATAAACATATAGTACTATAACCAGTTATATTACTGTTAACTAAAATTGAAAATATGTAAAGACATATAAAAGATATATAAAAGATTATTTTACATTATAATGTAAACAAGAAAACGAAAAAAAGGGAACAGGAGTAATGTGAGGACATCGCTTTCCACAGTACATTTTAAATGGCTAACGTGGTTCTGTAGTAGAGCGATCGTTCACTGTGGTTAGTTGCTATGGTAACCACAATGAACGATCGTTATAACAGAAAACTTTCTCCCCATGTAAAAAAAAAAAGAAAAAAGGGAACAGGAGTAATGTGAGGACATCGCTTTCTACAGTGCAGCTGTCAGTTCTGTTGCAGTCTGACTCAGAAAACAGTCACAGATTTACTCTCAAGCATCATAATATACACACAATCACCAGTCACACTTACAAACCCATACCAAATACATGTGCACTAGCATACATACACACACAATCACAAAAACAGAAACACACACACATGCCATTGAAGTACTGTTAATGTGATGACATATGGGAATAACATTATCTCTTATTCAGAGAGGAATGAATGGGAACATTGTATGTACTCTGTTCCTTACTTTCTAATGAGACAGACTAAGGAAATTTCTTTTTAATAATGCTTTATGCTTCTCAGTAATTTCTGTGGATGTGAGAACATTGTTTTGCCATACTGAGATTCATATGTAGGAACTTCAGTATTACTAGGCTGTCAGATCAGGGATCATACATCAACATGTTGCTATAATAAGATTATTTTTACTCTTTGGAGAGCATATTAAGGAAACTCATTGCATAGCAGGCTTGTTGTAGCCAGACAGAGTCCTTTGTATGAGCTTTACTTTTGTAAGCATAAATAATCTTTGCATTGTCACACAGAGGAAGCAGGGAACTGCAATGAAAAGCAATGAGCATCTTTAAAATATGTGTCATACCATATGTTGCCACAAAAACTTTTAATGTCTATTGTCAAACAGAATGAGATAAAACTTTTCATGTATTGCAAATAATTATAATAGGATCAGGTATCACCACCATTTCTTATGCATGTTTGAAATGGGTATCATGTAATTCACTACATTTACTCTCAAACTTTTTTTAAGTAAATTCAAAAACATAGTAATTTGGATGATTAGTGAACAGTGAATAATTCTGTATATGTTAGTAGAGATAGAGTGTTTATTATAGGAAAATTCACATCTCAGTTCAAAATTTTAACTTGGTTCTGTAGTAGAGCGATCGTTCACTGTGGTTAGTTGCTACGGTAACCACAATGAACGATCGTTATAACAGAAAACTCTCTCCCCATGTAAAAAAAAAGGGAACCGGAGTAATGTGAGGGCATTGCTTTCTACAATACAATCTAAATTGATAACTTAGTTCTTTAATAGACTGAACATTCATTGCGGTTAGTTTCTATGGTAACCACAATAAAGGATCATTGCAAACAGAAAACTCTTACTGTTTGGGGCAGCTGCTCCCCCTTTATTTTTGTATTAAGTTATGCGTGGTTGTAAGTTGTGAAAACTGTTCGAGTTTTGGGCAGAGCAGACTATAATGGAGTCATTTGTGTAGTGGACTAGGGAACCTTGCTGGATAACTCTGTGAAGATTATTGATGAAGATGTTGAACAAGAGTGGGCTTAATATTGAGCCTTGTGGAACCCCTGTAGGGTTATGAATATAGAGAGAAATTGAATTCTGCCATTTGACTGCATGTTCTGTGTTTGAGAGGTAAGATTTTAACCATTTGAGGAATTGGGAAGATAGACCTAAGCTGGAGAGTTCAGAGAGGAGGACAGGACGTGAAATGGTATGAAAAGCCATTGATAAGTCCAAGAACAAGGCTGATACAATGTTTCCAGAGTCACAGGCTTTAATGACTGTATTTAAGAAAGATATTAGAGCAGTGGTTGTACTATAAACGGGGTGAAAGCCATGCTGTGTGGGAGAGAGAATGTTATTCTTTAGAAGGCAGTTAGCTTGGGGGGTTTTCTGATAACTTTAAAACCTGTGTTGGTTACATCTCTGGTAATCATTTTAAGTAGAGTTGCTGCTACTGAGATTTGTCTGCATACATCAACTGGACATAAGCTGATTTAAGTATATTTCCTTCATTTTATTGTGGTTGTTATAACTTGGGGACTGATTTCTCAGATCTAGCTCTGTTGAAACTGTCTTGTGTGTGTGTCTGAAGCTCTGCACTAGTTGTTAAACTGCACTGAAATTCCTTTAAGTGTTAATTAGCTTGGGGGGTTTTCTGATAACTTTAAAACCTGTGTTGGTTACATCTCTGGTAATCATTTTAAGTAGAGTTGCTGCTACTGAGATTTGTCTGCATACATCAACTGGACATAAGCTGATTTAAGTATATTTCCTTCATTTTATTGTGGTTGTTATAACTTGGGGACTGATTTCTCAGATCTAGCTCTGTTGAAACTGTCTTGTGTGTGTGTCTGAAGCTCTGCACTAGTTGTTAAACTGCACTGAAATTCCTTTAAGTGTTAATTAGCTTGGGGGTTTCTGATAACTTTAAAACCTGTGTTGGTTACATCTCTGGTAATCATTTTAAGTAGAGTTGCTGCTACTGAGATTTGTCTGCATACATCAACTGGACATAAGCTGATTTAAGTATATTTCCTTCATTTTATTGTGGTTGTTATAACTTGGGGACTGATTTCTCAGATCTAGCTCTGTTGAAACTGTCTTGTGTGTGTGTCTGAAGCTCTGCACTAGTTGTTAAACTGCACTGAAATTCCTTTAAGTGTTAATTAGCTTGGGGGGTTTTCTGATAACTTTAAAACCTGTGTTGGTTACATCTCTGGTAATCAGTTTAAGTAGAGTTGCTGCTACTGAGATTTGTCTGCATACATCAACTGGACATAAGCTGATTTAAGTATATTTCCTTCATTTTATTGTGGTTGTTATAACTTGGGGACTGATTTCTCAGATCTAGCTCTGTTGAAACTGTCTTGTGTGTGTGTCTGAAGCTCTGCACTAGTTGTTAAACTGCACTGAAATTCCTTTAAGTGTTAATTAGCTTGGGGGTTTTCTGATAACTTTAAAACCTGTGTTGGTTACATCTCTGGTAATCATTTTAAGTAGAGTTGCTGCTACTGAGATTTGTCTGCATACATCAACTGGACATAAGCTGATTTAAGTATATTTCCTTCATTTTATTGTGGTTGTTATAACTTGGGGACTGATTTCTCAGATCTAGCTCTGTTGAAACTGTCTTGTGTGTGTTTCTGAAGCTCTGCACTAGTTGTTAAACTGCACTGAAATTCCTTTAAGTGTTAATTAGCTTGGGGTTTTCTGATAACTTTAAAACCTGTGTTGGTTACATCTCTGGTAATCATTTTAAGTAGAGTTGCTGCTACTGAGATTTGTCTGCATACATCAACTGGACATAAGCTGATTTAAGTATATTTCCTTCATTTTATTGTGGTTGTTATAACTTGGGGACTGATTTCTCAGATCTAGCTCTGTTGAAACTGTCTTGTGTGTGTGTCTGAAGCTCTGCACTAGTTGTTAAACTGCACTGAAATTCCTTTAAGTGTTAATTAGCTTGGGGTTTTCTGATAACTTTAAAACCTGTGTTGGTTACATCTCTGGTAATCATTTTAAGTAGAGTTGCTGCTACTGAGATTTGTCTGCATACATCAACTGGACATAAGCTGATTTAAGTATATTTCCTTCATTTTATTGTGGTTGTTATAACTTGGGGACTGATTTCTCAGATCTAGCTCTGTTGAAACTGTCTTGTGTGTGTGTCTGAAGCTCTGCACTAGTTGTTAAACTGCACTGAAATTCCTTTAAGTGTTAATTAGCTAGGGGTTTTCTGATAACTTTAAAACCTGTGTTGGTTACATCTCTGGTAATCATTTTAAGTAGAGTTGCTGCTACTGAGATTTGTCTGCATACATCAACTGGACATAAGCTGATTTAAGTATATTTCCTTCATTTTATTGTGGTTGTTATAACTTGGGGACTGATTTCTCAGATCTAGCTCTGTTGAAACTGTCTTGTGTGTGTGTCTGAAGCTCTGCACTAGTTGTTAAACTGCACTGAAATTCCTTTAAGTGTTAATTAGCTTGGGGGTTTTCTGATAACTTTAAAACCTGTGTTGGTTACATCTCTGGTAATCATTTTAAGTAGAGTTGCTGCTACTGAGATTTGTCTGCATACATCAACTGGACATAAGCTGATTTAAGTATATTTCCTTCATTTTATTGTGGTTGTTATAACTTGGGGACTGATTTCTCAGATCTAGCTCTGTTGAAACTGTCTTGTGTGTGTGTCTGAAGCTCTGCACTAGTTGTTAAACTGCACTGAAATTCCTTTAAGTGTTAATTAGCTTGGGGGGTTTTCTGATAACTTTAAAACCTGTGTTGGTTACATCTCTGGTAATCAGTTTAAGTAGAGTTGCTGCTACTGAGATTTGTCTGCATACATCAACTGGACATAAGCTGATTTAAGTATATTTCCTTCATTTTATTGTGGTTGTTATAACTTGGGACTGATTTCTCAGATCTAGCTCTGTTGAAACTGTCTTGTGTGTGTGTCTGAAGCTCTGCACTAGTTGTTAAACTGCACTGAAATTCCTTTAAGTGTTAATTAGCTTGGGTTTTCTGATAACTTTAAAACCTGTGTTGGTTACATCTCTGGTAATCATTTTAAGTAGAGTTGCTGCTACTGAGATTTGTCTGCATACATCAACTGGACATAAGCTGATTTAAGTATATTTCCTTCATTTTATTGTGGTTGTTATAACTTGGGACTGATTTCTCAGATCTAGCTCTGTTGAAACTGTCTTGTGTGTGTGTCTGAAGCTCTGCACTAGTTGTTAAACTGCACTGAAATTCCTTTAAGTGTTAATTAGCTTGGGGGTTTTCTGATAACTTTAAAACCTGTGTTGGTTACATCTCTGGTAATCATTTTAAGTAGAGTTGCTGCTACTGAGATTTGTCTGCATACATCAACTGGACATAAGCTGATTTAAGTATATTTCCTTCATTTTATTGTGGTTGTTATAACTTGGGACTGATTTCTCAGATCTAGCTCTGTTGAAACTGTCTTGTGTGTGTGTCTGAAGCTCTGCACTAGTTGTTAAACTGCACTGAAATTCCTTTAAGTGTTAATTAGCTTGGGGGTTTTCTGATAACTTTAAAACCTGTGTTGGTTACATCTCTGGTAATCATTTTAAGTAGAGTTGCTGCTACTGAGATTTGTCTGCATACATCAACTGGACATAAGCTGATTTAAGTATATTTCCTTCATTTTATTGTGGTTGTTATAACTTGGGGACTGATTTCTCAGATCTAGCTCTGTTGAAACTGTCTTGTGTGTGTGTCTGAAGCTCTGCACTAGTTGTTAAACTGCACTGAAATTCCTTTAAGTGTTAATTAGCTTGGGGGTTTCTGATAACTTTAAAACCTGTGTTGGTTACATCTCTGGTAATCATTTTAAGTAGAGTTGCTGCTACTGAGATTTGTCTGCATACATCAACTGGACATAAGCTGATTTAAGTATATTTCCTTCATTTTATTGTGGTTGTTATAACTTGGGGACTGATTTCTCAGATCTAGCTCTGTTGAAACTGTCTTGTGTGTGTGTCTGAAGCTCTGCACTAGTTGTTAAACTGCACTGAAATTCCTTTAAGTGTTAATTAGCTTGGGGGTTTCTGATAACTTTAAAACCTGTGTTGGTTACATCTCTGGTAATCATTTTAAGTAGAGTTGCTGCTACTGAGATTTGTCTGCATACATCAACTGGACATAAGCTGATTTAAGTATATTTCCTTCATTTTATTGTGGTTGTTATAACTTGGGGACTGATTTCTCAGATCTAGCTCTGTTGAAACTGTCTTGTGTGTGTCTGAAGCTCTGCACTAGTTGTTAAACTGCACTGAAATTCCTTTAAGTGTTAATTAGCTTGGGGTTTTCTGATAACTTTAAAACCTGTGTTGGTTACATCTCTGGTAATCATTTTAAGTAGAGTTGCTGCTACTGAGATTTGTCTGCATACATCAACTGGACATAAGCTGATTTAAGTATATTTCCTTCATTTTATTGTGGTTGTTATAACTTGGGGACTGATTTCTCAGATCTAGCTCTGTTGAAACTGTCTTGTGTGTGTGTCTGAAGCTCTGCATTAGTTGTTAAACTGCACTGAAATTCCTTTAAGTGTTAATTAGCTTCGCCGGTTTTCTGATAACTTTAAAACCTGTGTTGGTTACATCTCTGGTAATCAGTTTAAGTAGAGTTGCTGCTACTGAGATTTGTCTGCATACATCAACTGGACATAAGCTGATTTAAGTATATTTCCTTCATTTTATTGTGGTTGTTATAACTTGGGACTGATTTCTCAGATCTAGCTCTGTTGAAACTGTCTTGTGTGTGTGTCTGAAGCTCTGCACTAGTTGTTAAACTGCACTGAAATTCCTTTAAGTGTTAATTAGCTTGGGGGTTTTCTGATAACTTTAAAACCTGTGTTGGTTACATCTCTGGTAATCATTTTAAGTAGAGTTGCTGCTACTGAGATTTGTCTGCATACATCAACTGGACATAAGCTGATTTAAGTATATTTCCTTCATTTTATTGTGGTTGTTATAACTTGGGGACTGATTTCTCAGATCTAGCTCTGTTGAAACTGTCTTGTGTGTGTGTCTGAAGCTCTGCACTAGTTGTTAAACTGCACTGAAATTCCTTTAAGTGTTAATTAGCTTGGGGGTTTTCTGATAACTTTAAAACCTGTGTTGGTTACATCTCTGGTAATCATTTTAAGTAGAGTTGCTGCTACTGAGATTTGTCTGCATACATCAACTGGACATAAGCTGATTTAAGTATATTTCCTTCATTTTATTGTGGTTGTTATAACTTGGGGACTGATTTCTCAGATCTAGCTCTGTTGAAACTGTCTTGTGTGTGTGTCTGAAGCTCTGCACTAGTTGTTAAACTGCACTGAAATTCCTTTAAGTGTTAATTAGCTTGGGGGTTTTCTGATAACTTTAAAACCTGTGTTGGTTACATCTCTGGTAATCATTTTAAGTAGAGTTGTTGCTACTGAGATTTGTCTGCATACATCAACTGGACATAAGCTGATTTAAGTATATTTCCTTCATTTTATTGTGGTTGTTATAACTTGGGTCTGATTTCTCAGATCTAGCTCTGTTGAAACTGTCTTGTGTGTGTGTCTGAAGCTCTGCACTAGTTGTTAAACTGCACTGAAATTCCTTTATGTTAATTAGCTTGGGGTTTTCTGATAACTTTAAAACCTGTGTTGGTTACATCTCTGGTAATCATTTTAAGTAGAGTTGCTGCTACTGAGATTTGTCTGCATACATCAACTGGACATAAGCTGATTTAAGTATATTTCCTTCATTTTATTGTGGTTGTTATAACTTGGGGACTGATTTCTCAGATCTAGCTCTGTTGAAACTGTCTTGTGTGTGTCTGAAGCTCTGCACTAGTTGTTAAACTGCACTGAAATTCCTTTAAGTGTTAATTAGCTTGAAGGGTTTTCTGATAACTTTAAAACCTGTGTTGGTTACATCTCTGGTAATCATTTTAAGTAGAGTTGCTGCTACTGAGATTTGTCTGCATACATCAACTGGACATAAGCTGATTTAAGTATATTTCCTTCATTTTATTGTGGTTGTTATAACTTGGGGACTGATTTCTCAGATCTAGCTCTGTTGAAACTGTCTTGTGTGTGTCTGAAGCTCTGCACTAGTTGTTAAACTGCACTGAAATTCCTTTAAGTGTTAATTAGATTGGGGGTTTTCTGATAACTTTAAAACCTGTGTTGGTTACATCTCTAATCATTTTAAGTAGAGTTGCTGCTACTGAGATTTGTCTGCATACATCAACTGGACATAAGCTGATTTAAGTATATTTCCTTCATTTTATTGTGGTTGTTATAACTTGGGACTGATTTCTCAGATCTAGCTCTGTTGAAACTGTCTTGTGTGTGTGTCTGAAGCTCTGCACTAGTTGTTAAACTGCACCGAAATTCCTTTAAGTGTTAATTAGCTTGGTGGGTTTTCTGATAACTTTCAAACCTGTGTTGGTTATATCTCTGGTAATCATTTTAAGTAGAGTTGCTGCTACTGAGATTTGTCTGCATACATCAACTGGACATAAGCTGATTTAAGTATATTTCATTTTATTGTGGTTGTTATAACTTGGGGACTGATTTCAGATCTAGCTCTGTTGAAACTGTCTTGTGTGTGTGTCTGAAGCTCTGCACTAGTTGTTAAACTGCACTGAAATTCCTTTAAGTGTTAATTAGCTTGGGGGTTTTCTCATAACTTTAAAACCTGTGTTGGTTACATCTCTGGTAATCATTTTAAGTAGAGTTGCTGCTACTGAGATTTGTCTGCATACATCAACTGGACATAAGCTGATTTAAGTATATTTCCTTCATTTTATTGTGGTTGTTATAACTTGGGGACTGATTTCTCAGATCTAGCTCTGTTGAAACTGTCTTGTGTGTGTGTCTGAAGCTCTGCACTAGTTGTTAAACTGCACTGAAATTCCTTTAAGTGTTAATTAGCTTGGGCCGTTTTCTGATAACTTTAAAACCTGTGTTGGTTACATCTCTGGTAATCATTTTAAGTAGAGTTGCTGCTACTGAGATTTGTCTGCATACATCAACTGGACATAAGCTGATTTAAGTATATTTCCTTCATTTTATTGTGGTTGTTATAACTTGGGGACTGATTTCTCAGATCTAGCTCTGTTGAAACTGTCTTGTGTGTGTGTCTGAAGCTCTGCACTAGTTGTTAAACTGCACTGAAATTCCTTTAAGTGTTAATTAGCTTGGGGTTTTCTGATAACTAAACCTGTGTTGGTTACATCTCTGGTAATCATTTTAAGTAGAGTTGCTGCTACTGAGATTTGTCTGCATACATCAACTGGACATAAGCTGATTTAAGTATATTTCCTTCATTTTATTGTGGTTGTTATAACTTGGGGACTGATTTCTCAGATCTAGCTCTGTTGAAACTGTCTTCCCAATTCTCCCTGTTCTTGGATGTAGTTTAAATTTGGTGGCTTTGCAGTGCCCGCCCACTGTAGATTTGATCTAGGACACAGTCCTCTCTTTACATTCTCTCTAATAAACCCTTTCTGCACTTGCTTTTAGTCCTTTTTAATTTAATTACATTTATTTCATACTGTGTGTGGACTAATATTGCTACATACACAAGTGTGCCAGCTTGCACTGCATGTGAATTGTTTTTATAGCATTTACTGTCTGTTTTTTCCTTGTCGCTGTAAAAAAAAAAAAAATTTCTTTGTTTTCCTGCCTTACTGAACTAGAGTAGTCCAGTTTCAGAGTTGCTGATCCCTGGGCTTTGTTTTAGTTCCTGTTACTGATCCATTGCCTTATTAGGAAGGAGGCTTTGCTTACCAGTGGGAGTGGAGGCACTGAGCGGCCTTTTGTCCGATTTGGTGAAGTTTCAGCCAGAAACTAGTAGTCCATTGGTCGCTTTGAGCTGTTCCTAGCTCTTTTCGCCTATAGCCCTGCTATAAAAACACGCTTAAACACGCTTTCTCCAGCTTGTACCAACTCAGCACAGATCCTCGTGGTGGCCTGCAGAGTGATCCAAGCAGCAGAGAGCTAAAAGAGTGACTTTCTACCAGATATAAGTATTTTTGTGGCTTTCCCACTGTTATTAAGCTAGCGACTGCATTTCGCCTGTTTTACTGCTACTTTAAGTGATTTCTGCATTTTACACTGTTTATTGCACTTTAAGTTACTAATTGTTGCAAATTGTTTTAGGCTACACACTAAAGTGTGCCAGCCGATTTACAGCATTTATAGCATTTACTGTCTGTTTTTTCCTTGTCTCTGTAATAAAACAAAAATCTCTTGTTTTCCGCCTTACTGAACTAGAGTAGTCCAGTTTCAGAGTTGCTGATCCCTGGGCTTTGTTTTTAGTTCCTGTCACTGATCCATTGCCTTATTAGGAGGAGGGAAGTTTTGCTTACCAGTGGGAGGGAAGCACTGAGCAGCCTTTCTGTCCGGTGAAGTTTCAGCCGAAACTAGTAGTCCATTGGTCATTTTGGGCCAATTCCTCTTTCAGCCCCTGTTATAAACACGCTAAACACGCTGTTTCCAGCTTGTACCAACTCAGCACAGATCCTCGTGGTGGCCTGCAGAGTGATCCAAGCAGCAGAGAGCTAAAAGAGTGACTTTCACCAGATATAAGTATTTTTGTGGCTTTCCCACTGTTATTAAGCTAGCGACTGCATTTATTTTACTGCTACTTTAAGTGATTTCTGCATTTTACACTTTTATTGCACTTTAAGTTACTAATTGTTGCAAATTGTTTCTGTAGGCTACACATCAAAGTGGATTTACAGCATTTATAGCATTTACTGTCTGTTTTTTTTTTCCTTGTCTCTGTAATAAAACAAAAATCTCTTGTTTTCCGCCTTACTGAACTAGAGTAGTCCAGTTTCAGAGTTGATCCCTGGGCTTTGTTTTTAGTTCCTGTTACTGATCCATTGCCTTATTAGGAGGAGGGAAGTTTCTTTTGCTTACCAGTGGGAGGGAAGCACTGAGCAGCCTTTCAAGTTTCAGCCAGAAACTAGTAGTCCATTGGCCTTGGGCCATCGTCTCTTTAGTTCTCTGCTATAAAAAACACGTAAACACTCGCTTTTTCCAGCTTGTACCAACTCAGCACAGATCCTCGGTGGGCCTGCAGAGTGATCCAAGCAGCAGAGAGCCAAAACTTTCACCAGATATATTTTACACTGTTTATTGCTTTATTGCACTTTGATATTGGCAAAGGCTCTTGCCACCCCATAGTGCCTTTTAGGCAAGGCTCAAATTCTAAACCTACCACCCTAGAGACAAAAGGAAAAACTAAGGGTAATGCTAGTCAATGCCAGAAGTCTCAATCTCAAGATGCACGCACTGAGGCCTTTCTCAATATGGAGAACATCGATGTCTGTGCTGTGACAGAAACCTGGTTCAAGGCTCCTGAGAGCACCCCAGCACTAACAGGTTTCACCTCATATCATGCCCGCCCCAAAACTGACAACACTAAGAAAGGAGGGGGTGTCCATATTCATAAAGGACACCCACACCTCAAGGTTGGTGGCAACGCATGATGCATCGGAGACCATCCAGGTGCAATTAACCATAGGCAAGACTGCTCTGCAATTTGTAGCATGTTACAGGCCACCCTCTCAAACTCAGGAACCTCACATGGCCTTCCTGAAAACATTGAGGGGATAAATGTATCTCCAAACACCATCATACTAGGTGACTTTAACTACCCTAATATAGACTGGGAACACTACTCAAGCCCTAACACTCTAACCCAAAGATTCCTGGAGTTCATAAACTCAAATGCCATGGAACAACTAGTCACCATCCCCACAAGAGGAGAAAACATACTTGATCTCATCATCACGAACATGGGATCAAAATGTTCAACACCGAAGTATACCCTCACTGGTGAGATCAGATCATAAACTAATCTCGCTGGAGGTCCTCATCCCGCCTCACCCTGAAACAAAAAGACCACAGTGAAAAACTTCTGAAAAAGCCGATTTCACACTTCTAAAAACTAGTGTGGTCTCCTTTAAGGCCCCTGAGCCAGTGGTAAACATTACTCAAACCGCTGAATCACTTACAAATGCCTTCTACCAGCACCTACAGGACTGCATGGATCAGGCAATCCCAAACAAAACTAAGACTCTCTGTACCAAAGGCAAGCGCCCAGTCTGGTGGACCCCAGCCATAAACAAGCTCTACAACAAAAGGAGGAAGCTACTACAAGATAGAGCAAAATCCTTGAAAGGTAAGACACCTTGATCATTATAAGTAAAAACTAAGAGCTCTCATAAAATCATCCAAGGCAAATTTTGAGAGAAAAATCGCCAAGGACTCTAAAGAGAATCATAAGGCCTTCTTTAGCTATGTTAGAAACCTAGGAGGAAACTCCCAGATATGCTCAGAATTAGTTCAAAATGATGTGAAAATTACTGAACCTACACACATTGCCAACATACTGGCTGACAGGTTCAGTGCAAACTTCTCCCCCCAAAAGGAGAGATATCTATTCCAGAGGATTGTAGCCCCTCAAACATCTCCAACGCTCAGGTGAGAACTGCCCTCACTAAGGCAAAAAACACAGCATCCATGGGACCGGATGGTGTCCCCGGCTGTGTGCTTCATGAACTCAATGAGGAATTAAACCCACAGTTAGGACAGCTGTTTAATCTTAGCCTCACCTCAGGATAATGCACTCCAAGGAGTGGCGACGGCGACTGTGGTCCCACTTCATAAGGGCGGTGCCTCCACAGACCCTGAAATTACCGCCCCATTAGCTTGACAAGCCTTATCTGCAAAGCCATGGAGAGGATCATAATGGAACTCATAAATAAAGACATAGGGAACTTGCAGACTTTGGATCCAACTCAGTTTGGCTTTGTCAAAGGCAGATCCTGCCTCTAAACTTGGTTGACTTTTTCGAGACAGTCACCAAGGCCATTGATGAGGGAAAGGCAGTCCATACAGCCTACCTCGACCTGGCAAAGGCCTTCACACAATACCCCACTCAGGTATCATCGAAAAACTCATCAGCTTGAATGTAAACCCATACATCACAAGATGGGTTGCAAACTGGCTAAGTGACAGAACCCACAGGGTCAGAGTTGCTGGAGCCATGTCAGACTCAAAGCCTGTCACAAGTGGTGTCCCACAGGGCTCAGTCCTGGGTCCACTCTTGTTCGGCATCTACTTTTCTGAAGTACAAGCAAACACAGGAGGGTTATGAGCTGACAAAGTTTGCAGATGACTGCAAACTGGGCCATAGTCGAAAACACATCTGACACAGATATCCTCCAGAAGGGCCTCACAGAAATGGATAACTGGTGCCAGAGCCATGGCCTGAAGTTAAACGCCAAAAAATGCATAGTCATACCCTTTGGGAAAACAAGGCTACCCCTAGCTACCATATAGGTGGCAATCCACTGAGCACAGAAAAGTCATCAGAGATCTGGGGACCCAGGTTGACAGTAGCCTTCGCTTGACACTCATGTTGCTAAAGTAGTTAGGAAAACCTTCTATATCACCCACCTGATCATGAAGGGATTCACATCTAGATCAAGGGAGGTCATCGCCCCCTGTACTCATCACTTATTAGACCTATGATTGAGTACAATGCCCCGCTCGAATGTATCTGACCAGACACCTGCTGCAGCTTGAAAGGCCCCAAAAGTTCCTCACCAAAAGGATAAAGGGTCTCAAAATATGTCTTATGCTGCCCGACTGAAAGAACTCCAGCTCTATTCAGTCTCATACCGCTTGCTCAGAGGTGACCTGTGCCTGACATATAAGGCCATGTCAAACCCAGATTTGATGAATATGCTTCACCTCAAAAATCTAGATCCCTCAGAACCACAAGGGCGGAGACTTAAACCTTGACACGGTTATAAATAGAACGTGCTGGAGGGACAGATTCATCACCCAGAGACTCCCTCTGCTGTGGAACAAAATCCCGGTACATGTGAGGCAGAGCACCTCTCTGGTCTTGTTCAAGAGGAATCTTGACCAATGGATGGGAGATTGCAGATATACCCAGGATTACTTCAAGCGCCACTGCTTGACAGAGGCACAGCAAAATGATAGGCATAGTTTTTATTCAAACTAAAGGGGTGGCTAAAGCCAATATAACTATGGGCTAGGCTTATAAATGCCCTTGGGCAGATAGCCTAGTATGAACCTATGAACCTATGAACCTAGGAGTTGTTTTTGGACACATTTTTCTAGAATTTTAGAGATGGGGGAAAGGATAGCACTGGGCTGGAAATTTGCATTGTCAGTTGAGGTGCCACCTTTGTGAAGAGGAAGGACTATAGCTTTTTTCCTGAGGGCGGAAACATGAGATTCTAGGATGGATCTATTAATCAGAATGCTAATAGGGTATGCCACAGAGTCTGCTACAGTTTTCAGGAACTTGGCTGGAATTCTGTCAGCAGAGTAAGAAAACAGCTTAGGTATCTGCAGGAGTTTTCGGATGTGGGAAGCAGGGATGGGAGAGAGATTAAATTGTGTCTGTGAAAGCTGTTGTGTGCAGTTAATACTTAGTGGAGGTTGGGAGAAAAGGTCAGAGGGAGGTATACAGCTTTGTGATAGAGTAAGTTGTGTTGGAGAGAGAGAGTAGCAGAGAAGTTATTATTAGATAGAGGTAAAGAAAAAGTAGCAGTACTACTGGCAACAGTATCAATGAAACAGGAGTCAAAGATACTTGCTACTTGATATTTGGTTTGTCAGGGTGAGGGCCAGTTTAAGATTAGTGCTTCAAAGTTTCTTGTCTGGCTATATAATATAATTATTTAAACCTGTTAGTGCTAATACATTTGTTTATGGGTTGAACACTGGAGTAATCTTATACAGTATTCATATTAGTAATGACTTGAAATCTCAAACTCTATTAACTCCGTAATATTTAACAATAAGTTACTATGGACAATTGCTAAATATATAAACGTATTGTTTAAGAAGTATTATTTAAGTAACAGGAAACTGAGGCTCTTGAATATCCACTTTTCATTTAGGTAATGCGCTTACAATACCCAACTGAATAAGGATTTATAAAATAATATCCTGTCTCCTTAGGCCCTGCTGTTGGTCCAGACCAAACAATACCAGCGTTATTACACAAAGTCAACACTGACAAGCACTGTAATTAAATAGGAGTAGTAGAAATAACTGCAGCAAAACCCCATGCACACACTCTCTTGGGGTTCTAAAAATAGAACCAGTTGCCAAGTATGCTACTAGCTAAGTTAAGGGACTGACCTCTTAATGTATATACCTTTATTGTTAGTTATCTCCTGTTACTCTAACATTACTTCCCTAAGGGTATAGTTATATACCTCGCATATACCTTTATTGTTAGTTATCTACTGTTACTCTAACATTACTTCCCTAAGGGTATAGTTGTATACCTCTCATGAGCCTATCAGGAGGAATAGCTGGAAGGTTGCATTATCTCAGACAATGAGAACAGCTGAGGTAAAGATGGGAAAAAACTTGAAGAATGCACTGCATTCCTCCATATCCCTTGTCCCATCTCATATATACCCAACTAGAACGACCAGAATTTTGGACAAACTTATGGCATACTGTCAGTCCTGTAATATAATTTCACCTTCAGCAAGGAAACGGTTTGTTTTTTCAGTGATTTACTAGAAACTGAAATCATAATTTCCATGCATATTTTCCCAAGAGAGGACTTTAAATATACACTCTCCATGTGACCTCCACTACAGAGTTCCTAACCTGCTATTCTAGACTCTTGGTAAGACTTTCCTCCCAAGACATTCATAAGGAGTCTAGGAGGAAATAGTGTCAGTAAGGCTTTCACTCATCACAAAACCAAGCCTCTTGCAAGGTGCTCTGTGCTACAATGTGAAATGACCCGTGTCATTTTGAAATTCTGAGTAACATAATTCTGATCATGAAAAGTGTAGAACCACGTGTGAAATTTTCTGGAAAACATAACTCAGGGATTATTATATCTTTTGTTATCAACCCTAGTCTGAGATTCAGTTATTGTACTGTTAGCATATATGTTGCAGGGGAGTGCAAGTGCATCCCCCACAATACACACACTCTTATTTTATCTTTTGGTTGACCTGGTTAGTCCCACTAGGCTAGTAGCCTCTTTTCAGAAGAGACCTGAGATGGTATTTTTAGCAGTAGAAGAAATATGGCTAGGGCATCATGGAACTTCTCCTACTCTTTTTGCAAGAGGTGTGTGAGATCTTTTTCATCCTCCTCGTCTACCACCAATTCAAGGAGATGGGACCTCGGTTTAATGTCTCATCTGACGGATGGCTCACTCAGGAGTGCAGCACCTTCCTTATGCTGCACTGCAGTGTCAGCAATCAATCTAACTGGTCTGGGAATAGAACCCATCATCTTCTGCATCAAAGGCAAGTTAGTGCTACCTGTAGCACCACTGACAACTCATCAGGGGTTTCAAAACACAATGCTTTAAAGGTGCAAGGCTGAGTTTCTAACTTTGCTATTCTTGTTAAAATCACAGTTAAATCATCAACTTGTTAAGACTCAGAGTATTTTTTCTCACACTTCCAGAAGGGAGGCCAGAGGATGACTTGACATAGATAACCCCTCCAGATTCCATTGCGAGACTTTTGTCATGGGAAACTGCCTAAGATTCAAGTAACTATGGAAGTCCTTATGTGAGATCTGCACTGCACCCTGAGCCCTTCAAAGGTCTTTACAACTTATAACTTACAACATACAATCAAACTGCATGGACTTACATTTGACAGACATGTAACTCTGACTATTCTAACAGCAGCACAACCCAAATACCCAAGAGTAAAGAAAGGGTTTACTTTGCCTCTGGCAAACTATTACTCCCCTGTAGAATGTTACCCATGTAATTCATTACAGTGGTGTGTGGCCTTGTTCTGATCAGTTTATGTGACATGAATCATTGTACCCTCACCCATCCTTTACAACTGGCCACTGATGTTTTCCAGGACGGAGTTTTAGGCAGATGTGCTCATGCCGTCTATGAATGAGTGTATATGTATATTTATTTTATTGGTTGTTGTTAACTAGAAAAGTCTAACTCTGCAAAGCTCATTTTCAGTGCAGGATCAAGGAGAAAAAGGTACAGCAGATACATTTAATATGCTCATGCCAAAACATGTTTTTATAAAGATAACTTGCATAGTTTTTAAAGGGACAATCCCACCTTTTAAATTTTGGGTCCTGGCTATAGCTGACGAAAGCTACAGCCACTTTACCACAACAATTATATAACCACCCGTGGTGTCTTTCTTCTTTTAAATATCTTTTATATCCTCAATTCCAAATATGTTTTGGCTCACAGTGTCAATTAGGCTTTGGTTTTTACAGTCCTTTCACAGAATGCACAGATTTTTGCCTCATATTTTTGTTCCATATTTCATAAAATTGTGGTTTTCTGCCAAATTAGTTGCAAATCATTGATGAATGATGTTAAAAAATAATGACAGACATTTCAGTTTCAGATTTCATACCCTTCTGAAAATTCATGCTAATGCAAAACCTGTTATTCTATCACCTTTCTAAGTTTGTAAGAGCGATGTTTAAAAAAATGTCCGGATTTCTGGATCTAAGTAGCTTTCAGGTATGGTAAGGTTCTTCCTGCTTTGCAGCTACTGTCTAAATTAATACCATTTATTTGTGGTTCATTTCTATAGTAACCACAACGAACGGTCAATGTAAAAAGAACATTTTCACTGTCCGGAGTGGTTGTACACCCCATTATGGCTTTGTCTGCATTTCCTGGGGTTATAATTAGCACATTTTAAAATCTCAACAACCAAGTAACATATACAGTACTCCATAGCCTCATATGAAAGCTATCAGATAGATGAATAAGATGTTGCTGGCAGTATGTGTGTAATGAGTGTTTGCTGAGATATTGTAAGTTGTTTATAAAATATTTCAAACATTAATAAAATTTGGTTTAAAACCTAGAACCTGAAAATCATTACCACTATAGAAATAGTTTTTGCTGAAGAGTTTGCCAGTTATACATCTTTCATAGGTGGTTACTAGGCTAATGACCCCTGGGGCCCTTACAAGTTTAGCCAAGAGTTGATCCTCACAAAATAAACCTCAGTCTGCATCTGTCTCCCCTGTCAATGAGGGACAGAGGAGAAACCCTGGGACCAATTTATGGTTTACAATCCACTCATTAAGGTTGTGCTTGAAGAGTGCCAGCAGTGTACGCTGACATGTATGGGGTGTCTATTTTAGAGCTGGGGCAGTCTCTGGTAGACAAACCTCTGTCTCCAGCAGGTTCTGTTAATGTCGCATATCAGATTTAGGCCTTTCGATCGGGTAATGCGCAAGGAGTTAGACTTACAGATATGAAGCATCTCTAGTAGGGCAGGGTCCAAGATTGCCTTGTAGGTGAGGCACAGATCACCTCTGAGCAGTATGTATCATACCGAATACAGTGATAGTGATTTGAGCCTGTCCACATAGGACAGGTGTTGCAGGTCATACATTCTCTTTGTGAAGTATTTTTGTGGCCTTTCCAGCTGGTGCAGGTATTTGGAGAGTTACATACCAAATGGGGCATTGTACCCAATTATTGGCCTAATGAGAGAGGAGTACAGAGAGGTAATAACCTTCCTTTTTTCTGGATGTAATCCCTTTACTTATGAGAAGAGCCAAGTAAAAGGCTTTTCTGACCACTGCTGCTACGTGATAGTCAATTGTGAGATTGTTGTCAACCTGTGTACCAAGGTCTCACACAAATTGTGTGCTTACTTCGTTGCCAAATCAGTAAAGGCCACATTTTTGCAAAATGGTATGATAATACATTTTTTTGCATTTAATTTAAGGCCATGACTTTGCCACCAGTCATTTGTTGCTGTGAGATCCTCTTGTAGTATGTTAACATAATCTATGGTGTCAATGACAGTACCCAACTTACTTTAATTGTAAACTTGGTCAACCACAGGCCCTTTGTCTTTGCCTGGACATCTGAACTAGATGCCCAACAGTAGGGGTCTAGGACAAATCTATGGAGAACACCTATTTTGACCTTGTGATCCTATCAGAGAGCCAGTTGGACATCCACCTGATGAGACAGGGAGTTACGCCAAGTTGTGTTAGCTTTTCCATGATGCTTGAGTGGGGGATTATGTTAAAGGCTTTGGTGAATTAAAGGTTCTTCTCTTGCTTTTCAGCTACCCTTTAAATGCATAGTTTAGTTTTTAGAGCGATCATTCATTGTGGTTGGTTTCTATAGTAACCACAATGAACGATTGTTGTAAAAAGTAAACTTTTATTGTCCAGAGCAGTTGTTCCCCTTTATTTGAGGCATTGTCCAGATTTCGTGCTCTAAGACATCAAGAGGTATGGTAAGGTTCTTCTCTTGCTTTGCAGCTACTCTGTAAACCAGTACTTCAGTTTTTAGGGCTATCGTTCATTGTGGTTGCTATAGTAACCACAATGAACGATCGTTGTAAAAAGTAAATTCATTGTGAGGAAGAAAAAAATGGTGCTGCATATGTCTTTCCCCTCTTCTTTCTATTGAAGAAAAACTCATAATCTTGCATCTCCTTATTTTTGCATACATTCCCTGCCAAAAACGTGTCCTCCATAAAAATCATTCAACAGCAACGCGGTGCCATATCTCCAGTTGGCTTGAAGTTGATGATGCTTACTGCTCCATCTCTGTTTAGCTTGTTGCTCCCATTTGTGAAATGTAAATTTTCTTCCAGTTCCTAGACAGTGTCTTGCTCTGTGTGTAGTTTCATTTGCTAAAGCTTTTGACAGTAAAATAAGACTAGAACTACCATGCACAGCAGGAAACCTCATCCTCTTAACAGTGGAAAGTAGTAAATCATCAGTGAAATCCAGCAATAGTTTTTATTTATTTATGTATTTTTAATTAATATTTATTATTCTTATTTTTAATTAATGTCAGTGGCTGGGACCCTAAGCCAGCACCAGACCCTAGGCAGCTGGCTAGGCCACCTTTTGCTAGATCTGGCTTTGATTGCATGGGTCTGACTACCTAAAAATACTATATGTATTGTAACACACCTGCAGCACAGATTGCCTAAAGGGAGCACTATAGTCAGTCACTGGTTGTCTTGTCAACACGTGTGTCAATAATGCTTCCTTCTCTGGGCTCATTAATGAAATACACAAAGTTGTAATGAAACAAATCTGTTCCCACTTTACTCCTTGTGTTTCCTGGAAATTAATAAGTAATCATATCTTATTTTGCATTATTTCAAAACAGACATTACATACAGTACAGTACAGCTTGGAACTGAACTTCTTATTCTGTATGTGCTGGAATTCCAAGCTAATTTATCAAATCACAAGCAAAGTCTTTCCTCACACTTCTCACTTCAAGTGTGGCTAGTATTCTTACCAATAATTACTACTTTAACTGGTCATTCGCTATTAAAACACTAAACCTTGTAGCCTATAGACAGGATCATTATGAAAATAATAAATAAGGACATATTAACCAACAAATTCTTGACCCAAGCCAATTCAGTTTTGTCAGTGGCAGATTCGGCATGTTTAACCTGAACAACTTATTTGAAAAGGTTACTGAAGAAATACATGAGGGAAAATTAGTCCACACAACATATCTAAACATCACAAAGACATTTCACAGCATCCCAAATTCAGGCGTTGTTGATAAACCTTTCAAACTAAATGCTAATTCCTATGTAACAAGTTGAATAGCAAAGTAGCTCACAAGTAGAACCCAGTAAATTAGAGTAGGGTGCTCTGTCTCCTCCAAAGACACCTCACTAGTGGTGTATCCCAAGTTTCAATGCTAGGGCCATTCCCCTTTGACATTTACTCCTCAGTGGTCAAAGTAAAGGTTAAGAATTTATGACTGACTAAGTTTGGAAATGACTGTAAATCTGGTGCCATCATAAACTCTCCAGAACATGCAAAGATTCTCCAAGAAGGCCTTTCCCAAAAAATAGCTGGTGTCATAACCATGGACTAAAACTAAATATCAAAAAATTTTATACTAGTCTCTGTCAGCATGCATGATGTCTCCTGTAACTATTATATTGAGAATACAACCATGAAAACCAATCCAGTAGTCAGGGACCTGGAAACCTATGTGGGCAACAAACCGTCCTTTGATCACATGCACTCACTACTGTGCAGCTTACTAGTAAGGGTATGGTGTCTGGGTTCAGGGATGTGATCATTCTATTGTAGTTACCACTTAGGCCAATCACTAAGTATAATGCCTCTTTCAGTATGTACCTGTCCAAATCTAAATACTTAACACAAACTGAATATCCACAGCACTTTCTCACCAAGGTCAAGGCCCTAAATCACAAAAACTACACTGCCTGTCTCAGACCCTTATCCATTTTTTCAGTATCATACAGGTTATTGCGGAGCAATCTCTGCCTTGTATTACAAACCCTGAACAGACCCTATCCTCTCATTTTTACTACACATCTGCAAGTGTAACAGTGGCATAACTGCCTAGTCATGACACCTTAATCCCTTCTACAACATACATAGAACATGCTTGAGGGATAGATATGTGACTACCACTTGTTTGGAATCATCTTCCTCTCCATGTAAAACAAAGTACTTCCCTTACTCTATTCAAATATAATCTGGATGAACGCATGGGAAACTGCAATTCACCCCTGGTTTAGCACCCTTTTCCCTTATGGATAGGGGTAACATGTAAATGTTCTGACCAGGCATGGTTTACTCATACTTAAATTATGAGGGCTAAAATTTTCATGGGAAGGCAAGGCTAGGCTTGTAAAGATCTTCATGGATCAATAGCTTAATAAGTTCATAGGTTCATATGTATTAAATCATGTCAAATTTTAGATACCTTGATCTGTTGCAGTTACTGTTTCAAAAACATTGTTATTAATATGGAATTATTGCCAATACTCATTACTATACGAACAAAGTGCTGTATGCTAAGTATGGAAGAAGTAATTAGGGATTTGGGGACCCAAGTAGATAGTAATCTCTCTTTTGACAATCACGTTGCCAAAGTGGTTAAAATGACCTTCTATATAGCCCACCTTATCACAAAATGGTTCACATCTAGATCAAGATAGGTCTTTGTGCTAAACCAAGGGTGAATTGCAGTTTCCCATGCATTCATCCAGATTATATTTGAACAGAGTAAGGGAAGTACTTTTTTTCTTAATGACGATACATTACTTTTGCAGTACAATAATTTTAGGAGTATTACAGGGCCCAAGAGACTTATTTTGCAAAGTTCAGTTATTCAGAGGCTTGTTGTGCTATTGGGCATAGTTACGAATACTGGTATAAAAGTCTGGTATATGTACTGTATATGTATGTGTGGTTGTGCATATTTGCAAAATCTTTCACTGGTATGTGTTAATACGTCAAATGGATTTTGTAAGCCCTCACCACTTGTGTTTGATCAGAATATTGCAGAGACTTGGAGAACATTTGAGCGAGTGTGATATTTTTATACAGGCAGCTTACTCTGACAAAGATGCATGCACCAGGGCATTCATTTTCCTAGACCTAGCTGGGTTATAGGCCATTGAAAGATTGTTCATTTGTGTATGCACCAGCAGTATATGAGGGAGAAAGTAAAAACCTCCATATTGTTGTACAGGCTGAATCAAGAGAAGACCCTGAGTGTTTGAAACGCAATTTCAGAGAAATGTGTAAACCCCAGACAAATATTACATTACAGAGGCATTTGTTTTACACAAGAGATCAGAAACTAGGGGAGCATTTTGCAGCTTATATTACTGACCTGAGGAACAAAGGTAAAATGTGTCAGTTTGGTCACTTAAAAGATGAGATGATAAAGGTTAGGCTTGTGTGTACTATTAATAGGGCTGCTGTGAGAAAGATTTTGCTTCGTGACAGTGACTTAATGCTAAGCAAAGCTATTAAGATTTGTCAAATCCATGAAGTTACAGAAAGGCACACAAGTATGCTTGCAAGTGATAAGAGCATGGTTTCGGCAGGCTCCACAGCAAATGTAGGCAGCATGCAACACATGGCAAACAGAGGCAGGCCCAAGCACATGGCAGCCACAGCCCCTATGGGTTCCCCAAAGAAACTACGTAGTTTTCCAGCAAGTTCTAAGACTAGTTCAGTTAAAGCAGCATGCTCAGTGCAGTATCAAAGTGAATCAGCAAAACCCAAATCTAACTTTACAGATAAATGGCGTGATTGCGGTGCCACTCATGAGTCTAAAACCGAGAAATGCTTGGCAACTGGTCAGTAAATCCACAAGTGTAAGAAATAGAACCATTTTCAAAAGTTGTGCAAATCATGTAAACCTCACACAGTTATAAAGAAGGGTCACTCAAAAAAGCAAGTTGATCATATAGAGAGCTGCAATCCTACTTTCTATGTATATAGTGTATCAGTAATTGGTGGAAATGTTGATGGAGTGAATTAGTTGGCAAATAATTCATCCAGCAGGTCCCAGTTATTTGATGATGCAGATTGAGATATGTTGACCAAGTAAGATAAGCTCTTGTAGGACTTAATTTCTCATGGAATGGAAGTCTTAAGTAAAAGCTGCCATATAGGACCTTGCATAGGATGGAATATAGAAAGAGGGCTTTTAGTCTTGTCTGGTTTTAGTCTTGTGAACATCTTTGAAACTTGTTAGGTTGAAT